>NC_053490.1:98635338-98995338 GCF_905171775.1 Rana temporaria
CTCATAGCTAGGCAACAAATATGGTGTGTGTAGGATGTCATTTCGATATGATTGCTGACAAGGCTGCAGTTTTTTTACTTTTACCATCTCTTATTTTACAATGACTTTATAATAGTGGGAACTGGATAGACTTGTTCAGACACAGTGATCAATGTAGTGTTGGCTCCAGTAGAGCTGGGCGTGTGAAATATACGCCTCACCACTTTTAGTCAGAGCATTTCCACCGCTGCATTATAGGAAAAATTTATAAAAATTAATTAATTGTCTACATCTTCGTATTATTGTTTTGAGATTGCATATATTCCATTAGAAAACAAACCGAATCAAGTTTTAGAGTGTACTCCTATGTCCAGCCATTTTCTTGGATAGAGTTGGGAAGGCTTATGCCTTATGTACACACGACCGTTTTTCGGGTTGTAAAAAATTACATTTTTAATGGTCTAGAATTTTTTGCACTATAAACAAAAATAGAGCGGCAATTTTTAAAAAAAAGCAATATTTTTTACTTTTTGCTGTAAAATCCCCCAAAAATATATATAAAAAAAATATTTTTCCTCAGTTTAGGCCGATATGTATTCTTCTACATATTTTTGTGGAAAAAAATTGCAATAAGCGTTTATTGATTGGTTTGCGCAAAAGTTATAGCGTCTACAAAATGGTTTTATGGCATTTTTATTAATAATTTTTCTTTTTTTACTAGTAATGGCGGCGATCAGCGATTTTTATTGTGACTGCAAGATTATGGCGGACACTTTTGGCGCTATTTTGGGACCATTCACATATATACACCGATCAGTGCTTTAAAAATGCACTGATTACTGTGTAAATGTGACTGGCAGTGAAGGGGTTAACCAGTATGGGGCGCTGAAGGGGTTAAGTGTGTCCTAGGGAGTGATTCTAACTGTTGGGGGGCGTGGCTTCCTTTGTCACGACACTGATCGCAGCTCCCGATGAGAGGGAGCAGACGATCCGCGTCCTAACACTAGGCAGGACGGGGAGATGCTTGTTTACACAGGCATCCCCCGTTTTGCAGCTCTGTGACACACGATTGCAGGACACCGGGGGGACAGTGAGTCTGCGGGTCCCGCAGGAACGATCACGTAGCTCGTGGCAGGGGTGCGCGCCCACACGGCGGCAAATTTTAAAGAGACGGACCTGTACACCCATTTGCCTGTCCGTGCCATTCTGCCGACGTACATGTTCGTGCGGCGTTCGGCAAGTGGTTAATAATGTTTTAGCAGTAAGGATGTAAAGATAATGTAAGGTAGGGTGGGCTTTTGTAGTAGCCGCTCTGAGCCTGGCTACTGTGGAAACAACTGTCCGCTCTGCAGTATTATTTTTTCACATCACTCATGGTCAGGGCAGCACTGGAATTGCCTCAGATCTACTCATTTTGAAACATAAAGTTTTGGCATAATAGAGCATGCCATAAAACTAAAAAAAAAGAAAAGGATATCCTTGTGCATAAAGTCTGCAGAAAAAATATAAATTTAGGCCTCTTGCACGCTGCTGTCTAAAAACTCAGCGGGCCAGATTCACATAGAATCGACTTACTCTGCGGCGGCGTAATGTATTACATTTACCTTACACCGCCGCAAGTTTTCAGCGCAAGTGCTTGATTCACAAAGCACTTGCCTGTAAACTTGCGGCGGCGTAGCGTAAATTCGTCCGGCGCAAGCCCGCCTAATTCAAATGGGGCGTGTACCATTTAAATTAGGCACGTTCCCGCGCCGAACGTACTGCGCATGCGCCGTCCCTAAAATTTCCCGACGTGCATTGCGCTAAATGACGTCGCAAGGACGTCATTGGTTTCGACGTTAACGTAAATGGCGTCCAGCGCCATTCACGGACGACTTACGCAAACGACGTGAAATTTCAAATTTCGACGCGGGAACGACGGCCATCCTTAACATTGGCTAGACCACCTAGTGGGCAGCTTTATCTTTATGCCGCGTATCTCTACGGAAACAACGTAAATTTGCAGCGACGGGCAAAGCGACGTTCGTGAATCGGCGTAACGACTCATTTGCATATTCTACGCCGACCGCAATGGAATCGCCACCTAGCGGCCGGCCTAGAATTGCAGCCTAAGATCCGACGGTGTAACACAGTTACACCTGTCGGATCTTAGGGAGATCTATGCGTAACCTGATTCTATGAATCAGGCGCATAGATACGACCGGCCGGATTCGAAGATACGACGGCGTATCAGGAGATACGCCGTCGTATCTTCTTTGTGAATCTGGCCCAGCTTTTTTAGGTATACAGGCATTATTTTTAATTTTTTTTATAGGTGTAGCCAAGTCCCGGGTCCCTTTTTGGTCTAATGAGAACCTCCCGAGTTAGGGACAGCTGACATCCTTCTATGTAGAGTGGGTTACAAGGCATGGTGGGTGTGATGCAAGGTAGATTCGTGGGCGCCAGACACTTATTAAATGCAAAGAAAATTGTCTCTTAAACAAAACTGTGGGAGAAAGGGTTTAGGGCCAGGACACCCTTTTAGTAGTTGCAATGTTAATTAGCAGACAACAGATTTCTAAAGGTAGACAGCCATGCAGGTAAAGGCAGCCTGCCGGACACCACATCTGTCTGGACCACTGTCTCCTATAGCAACAATCGTGAACAGTTCCTAACAAAAGTCACAATGAACTCTTTCACTTCCTCTACAATCTCCTATTGTAGATCTTCACTCAACTGAGCTCCCAGTCTCTATCACTAGACTTGCTGATCCACTACGACTGGATCTCCTGAGCGATTCCGACCTTCTCGTTCAGTATCTTCCTCAAGCGTCATCTTCGCATCCCTGCTGGGTCCCTAGCTTGGCATCCAAGATACTTCTCAAGAGTCACCCTACTGGCCTGCTTGGTCCCTTGCTTGACACACAAAGCTGCTCTGCAAGTATCACCTCCGCTGGCAGGGTCCCTGGCTTGACACCTGCTGAAGTTTTCCCAATTCTTCACCGTGCCCAGTTGGTGAGAATACTTCTCTGGTACTTGCTTCAGCTACTCATAGTGGTCCCTGGTAACAAGGTGGATGGTTCCTTAGTGGCGACAGGTTCTCCGGCCTGCAGACCCCGCACTTCTGGTTGGACTGCAAGTCACAGTCCCAACCCTACGCTGCTCTCTTGCTTCTGGATAGGCCCTCAGACAGACAGCCTAGCAGCAAGATGTCCCCGGGATAGGCCTCGGGCTCTGGACTAGCAGCCCAGGACAGCACAACACACGTCCACCCAGACAGCCTTCCAGGTGGCACAGGACCCCGATTACCTGATCTCACCCAAATAAATGGGCTCTTCCAGCAGGCCAAAGGACCCAAGAAGATCCCTGCCCATTGGCTGAGATACCCCATCTATTCCTAATCTGTCCTTGCAATGCCCTTGTCTTATCTAATGCCACCAGATACCTGGCCATCTAGTGACAGAAGGGAGAAGTGCAGCAATTCCAGAATTGGGGGGGAAATCAATTGATTGGCCAAAGCAACTATACCTGGCTGGAAAATATACTAGCAACCCTGCCTAAACATCGGGGTGCTACAGGTTGTTTTTTTGTTTTTTGTTTTTTTATCTAAACGCAGTCCTAGGTTTCCAATCTGCCTGTACGCATTTTTGAATGAGTAAAAATAAGACAGGATGTTTAGTTTGCTGGTTAGTATTTCATGTGCATATGCATGAAAATGTTAATTTAAAGGGTAAAATTTGCATTTTGGAGCTAAATTTTTTATTGTACTCTCGTACATGCATATGCGCAAAATAAATGCATGAATTTTCAGCCAGGAACACTGACGGGGTAATACTATGTGCTCATCCAATAATCCAAAATGGCAAGTAATAAATAAAATATAAAGTGACTGTGAATAGGACCTTATCATAAATAAACCATAATTTTGATGCCTTTACACACATATGAAGTTTAATGACATCCCAGCCTTAGTCCGTAGGGTTCAATATTAAGTTGTCCCACCCTTTGCAGCTATAACAGCTTCAGTTATTTTGGCAAGGCTGTCCACAAGGTTTAGGAGTGTCTATGGGAATGTTTGACCATTCTTCCAGAAGCACATTTGTGAGGTCAGGCACTGATGTGGATGATCAGGCCTGACTCGCAGTCTCCGCTCTAATTTATCCCAAAGGTGTTCTTTCGGGTTGAGGTCAGGACTTCGAACAGGCCAGTCAATTTCCCACCCCAAACTTGCTCATCCATGTCTTTATGCACCTTGCTTTGTGCACTAGTGTGCAGTCATGTTGAAACAGGAAGGGGCCATTCCCAAACTGTTCCCACAATGTTGGGAGCATGAAATTGTCCAAAATGTTTTGGTATGCTGACGACTTAAGAGTTTTCTTCACTGGAAATAAGGGGCCAAGCCCACCCCTTAAAAACAACTCTACACCATAATCCCCCCTCCACCATATGATTTGGACCAGTGCATAAAGCAAAGTCCATAAAGACATGGATGAGCGAGTTTGGGGTGGAGAAAGTTGATTGGCCTGCACAGAGTTCTGAACTCAACCCAATAGAACACCTTTGGGCTAAATTAGAGTTAAGACTGCGAGCCAGGCCTTCCCGCCCCCATCAGTACCTGACCTCCTAAATGCACTTCTGGAAGAATGGTCAAACATTCCCATAGACACACTCCTAAACCTTGTGCACAGCCTTCCCAGAAGAGTTGATGCTGTTCTAGGTGCAAAGGTAGTGCCAACTCAATATCAAACCCTACAAACTAAGACTGGGATGCCAATAAACTGAATGTGTGTGTGTAAAGGCAGGTGTCCCAATACTTTTGGTAATATAGTGTATTAAAAAAAAAAATAGTAGGTTTAAATGGGAATAAAGCAAAAGTCCACAGAAAATTCAATCCACTGTGCAGAACTAATAAGTGTGAAGTCTCTTCTGACTTCCCAAAGGCTTTGTGATAACACTTGCAGACACCTTCAGCTAGAATAATAGATGGAAAGCTTCCCTACCGACTCCCTGCAACCCCTTTTTTAAGGGTGGTCATAAAGCGTCTTTATGGGCATTAATAATGGACCTCAAATCTGCACTAAGGACGCTCCTCAATCAGTCAGGGACGCCAACACTTAAACCGTTACAGCATGATTTTGTACCAGATTCAGGTCCAGATTCAGGCCCCCCCATGCAATTTTCCTCTCCTAAGACATACATTAAATATCAGCTAGACTTTAAATCAGTTTACTGTATCAGATCAGGCATTGATTGCAGTTGGTTGCCAGAAGTTACAGCATATCATTACCACTTACTGACTGGTTGATAGAGGTTACATAACGGCTCAGTGATTAGTTGCTAGAGGTTACAGCACATGATTTCTTCTGGTTTGGTTGCTAGATTACTGTACAGTAATACTGCTCTCTGATTGGTTGCTAGAGGTTACAGCACATCATCTCTTCACTGCAGAGGGGCATGATATACATATGAATTCTGCCTTTATTTACATATGAATTCTGCCTTTATTTACATATAAATTCTGCCTTTATTTACATATGAATGAAGCCGTCCTCCGCTATTTACATATGAATGATGGTTATTTACATATGAGTGTTGCCGTTATTTACATATGGTAATGGCAGTCACTTTTGGCCGCAGGGTGACCAAGAAAATAATGAACCCAGAGAATATGATTGGATTACTTCAAATGGGACAGTAATATTCATTAACAATATCTCTCAAGAAATATGAAGATGTTATCCCCTGTACACTGTGAGGGCTATGACCAGGAAGTATAACTCCCAATATGGGCATTCCAGGAAATTCAATGTAAGAGTTATTAGATCCCCATTGTCGTTTGTGTTAATTAACTCTGCTATTGTGTGAAGGAGTTCTGTGTTGATTTGTGATAATGTTGATTGTGTCTTCTGAGCTACAAGATGGCAAGTCTGGCCTAAAGGTCATGTCTCTGAGTCATCTAGGCTGTCAAAAAGGATTAGTTAAAGAGCTCATGTTAATTAGGTTTTTGGTCACAGGTGTATTTCCAGAGTAATATGAGCAGGAGGTATGCACCTCATCTTTTGACTGTGTATAAAACTTGTATTGCTTTCAATAAAGATTAATTCCTGCTTGACCCTCAATACAGAGCTTTGTCTCGTATTTGGGGGATAATTATTCGTATGGGTTTCTTGTTCAGCTGGTTGGAGTGTTCGGTAGCTGCCTTTGTGTTTGGGAATGGAATGTCCTAAGCGACTGTAACCCCTTTCATACTCGGTGTGTCGTAACACATATGAATGGCTGTTATTTACATGTAAACACAGGATCTGCAGGAGAGTCATCTGTACACAACAATAGGGCAGAGCTGAGCAGCATTAATGTAGCGGCACACTTAACACTGAGATATCGGGACACAGCAAAGGACTAAAACTTCAAGGGACAAAGGAATTTAAACTGGGACAGTTGGCAAGAGGCAGCTGCTTTGGGCCCCACAACAATGACAGGGCCCAGGGCAGCTGGCCCTTTTGCCCTGCCTTAAAGATGGCCCTGACCAGATTGCCCATGTAAGGCAAACTGACAACAGCCTCTCCATAGTGTAAAGCCATTTATTAAATGTTTATTTAACATGTGACTTAGTCCATTAACCAGGGCTCCATCTCATTAAAAGTTTACATTTTGTGAAGTTTGCTTCAGTGATGTAAATGATGGCCAAAGAGTCATATATGCAGTATGTGTGGGCGAGTTAATCATTTTCTGGAGTTTATGACCGTGCTAGAGAAAAATAATGATTAATGCTTCATAGCTTGATCCGCGTGTTGTATTCAGGCGACAGGTAATGTGAGTCATTCCCTATGAAAGGTGGATGAATAATAAGAATGCGTTTATTTTCCTGTGAGTTTGTTTATGTTTAAAATGTGACTATCCTCAGCAAGCTCATCATACAGTGCCTTGGAAAAAGTATTCATACCCTTTGAAATTGTCCACATTTTGTCATGTTACAACCAAAAACTTAAATCTTTTTTTTGTGATGGGCCAACACAAAGTGGAAGATAAATGGTTTTAAAAATGTTATACAAATATGTGAAAAGTGTGGTGTGCATTTGTATTCAGAGTCAATACTTTATAGAACCGCCTTTCACTGCAATTACAGCTGCAAGTCTTTTTGGGGATGTCTCTACTCGCTTTGCACATCTATAGTGAAATTTTCGACCATTCTTTTTAATTTATATATTTATTTTTATAAAAAAATTGTGTAGACTTAAAACATTATATATCATTCAAAAACATATATACAAATCATTCAAAACATAATAATGGATCACTCCTAGAATATATATCTTCTTCAAAGCCTTCAAAGTTCTTCATAAAAAAAAAAAAAAAAAAAGATTCCATATTTCCTTAGCCTTTTCCCTCAGTTCCCCTCCCTCAACCCCCCCCCCTCCAATCACCAAACCTCCCATACAAATTAAACCCTCCCCATTGCAAAAATGGGAAAAAAACAAAAACGCATAAATATTTGTGTGTGTGTGTGTGTATGTGTGTGTGTGTGTGTGTATGTGTGTGTGTGTGTGTGTGTGTGTGTGTGTGTGTGTGTATGTATGTATGTATGTATGTATGTATGTGTGTATATATATATATATATATATATATATATATATATATATATATATATAATCTTACTCCCCCCTTCCCTTCCCTTCCCTTCCTTATCCTTCCTTTTTGTTAAGGGGCAATTTTGAAGTCTTGCCACAGATTCTCATTTGGATTTAGGTCTGTACTTTGACTGGGCCATTCTAACACATGAATATGCTTTGATCTAAACCAGGGGTGGGGAACCTTTTTTCTGCCAAGGGCCATTTGGATTTTTGTAACATCATTCGGGGGCCGTACAAAATGATCAACTTAAAAATTAGCCTGTTATATTTGGTCAAACATTTTTTTGTATAATCTTTATGTATATACTCCATTTTTACAAATAAAGAACAAAGGAAACACAATGGACATGTGCCTATCATACAGCCTCTGTGCACATTATAAGCAGCCTGTGCCCATCATATGAAGCCTCTGTGCCCATCATACAGCCTCTGTGCACATCATATGCAGCCTGTGCCCATCATATGAAGCCTCTGTTTCTATCGAACAGCCACTGTGCCCATCATATGAAGCATCTGTGCCTATCATACAGCCTCTGTGCACATCATATGCAGCCTCTGTGCCCTTCATATGCAGCCACTGTGCCCATCATACAGCCACTGTGCCCATCATACAGCCACTGTGCCCATCATATGCAGCCTCTGTGCACATTATAAGCAGCCTGTGCCCATCATATAGCCTCTGTGCACATCATATGCAGCCTGTGCCCATCATATGAAGCCTCTGTGCCTATCATACAGCCACTATGCCCATCATATGCAGCCTCTGTGCCCATCATATGCAGCCTCTGTGCCCTTCATATGCAGCCGCTGTGCCCATCATACAGCCACTGTGCCCATCATACAGCCTCTGTGCACATTATAAGCAGCCTGTGCCCATCATATGAAGCCTCTGTGCCCATCATACAGCCTCTGTGCACATCATATGCAGCCTGTGCCCATCATATGCAGCCTGTGCCCATCATATGCAGCCTGTGCCCATCATATGCAGCCTCTGTGCCCTTCATATACAGCCGCTGTACCCATCATACAGCCACTGTGCCCATCATACCGCCTCTGTGCACATTATAAGCAGCCTTTGCCCATCATATGAAGCCTCTGTGCCCATCATACAGCCTCTGTGCACATCATATGCAGCCTGTGCCCATCATATGCAGCCTGTGCCCATCATATGCAGCCTGTGCCCATCATATGCAGCCTCTGTGCCCTTCATACAGCCTCTGTGCCCATCATACAGCCACTGTGCCCATCATATGCAGCCTCTGTGCCTATCATACAGCCTCTGTGCACATTATAAGCAGCCTGTGCCCATCATATGAAGCCTCTGTGCCCATCATACAGCCTCTGTGCACATCATATGCAGCCTGTGCCCATCATATGAAGCCTCTGTGCCTATCATACAGCCACTGTGCCCATCATATGAAGCCTCTGTGCCTATCAAACAGCCTCTGTGCCCATAATAAGCAGCCTGTGCCCATGTGTGCTTGAGGCGCTTGGGGGGGGGGGGGGGTCAGATATGTGCTGGGGGGGTCCTTTGTAAGAGAAGACGGCCAGTGCAAGGGAGAGGACTAGGTGGGGTAGGATATGTGCAGGAGAGGGGGGGTGCTTTTGCAAGGAAGAAAGATAGTGCTAGGGGGAGTTGTTAGATTTCAAATCTAATCCAAACTTCTAGCATTGCCTTCCCCCTCCTAACCCCTCGATCACTCCAAATATTTTCTACCTTGCCCTCCTTTTCTACCGATCATTCCCCCTCCCTCGTCCATCTACAGAGCATAAAAAAAAACTTTCTACAGACCTGATATCAGCACCATGCCTGTTCCCCCTCCTCCTCCTCCTCCTCGTGTACAGAACAGAGAAGGAGGGGAGGAGCTATGATACATTGACACTCTGCTCTTCTCTGCTGTACCAAGCTGCTGTCAGGGAGAGGTGGTGAGACATGTCACTCTCAGTGCAGTCTGTGCGAATGATGTGTCCTGGTCTGGGACAGAAGTAAACCCGCACCCGCTGCACCCCGCCAGGATCGGCCCTGACTCCGTCTGTGACTCACACTGTCAGAAGGAGCCGGAACTACAATGTAAACATCGGCTCCTTCTGACAGCTCCATGGACACAAACTCAGTGGCACGGGGGGCCGGATGGAATGGTTTCGCGGGCTGCATGCGGCCCGCGGGCTGCATGCGGCCCGCGGGCCGCAGGTTCCCCACCCCTGATCTAAACCATTTCATTGTAGCTCTGGCTGTATCCCCAGTTTCAAGTCTTTAGGAGACACTAACAGGTTTTCTTCTAAGATTGCCCTATATTTGGCGCCATCCATCTTCCCATCAACTCTGATCAGCTTCCCTGTCCCTGCTGAAGAAAAGCATCCCCACAACATTATGCTGCCACCACCATGTTTCACAGTGGGGATGGTGTGTTCAGGGTGGTGATCAGTGCTTTTCAGTTTTTCTGCCACACAATGCGTTTTGCTTTTAGGCCAAAAAAGTTAAATTTTGGTCTTGTCTGACCAGAGCACCTTCTTCCACATGTTTGCTGTGTCCCCCACATGGCTTCTCACAAAATGCAAACGGGACTTCTTATGGCTTTCTTTCAACAATGGCTTTCTTCTTGCCCCTCTTCCATAAAAGACATATTTGTGGAATGCACAACTAAAAGTTGTCCTGTGGACAGATTCTCCCACCTGAGCTGTAGATCTCTACAGCTCCTTCAGAGTTACCATGGACCTTTTGGCTGCTTCTCTAAGGTTTACAGTTGTGTCATACTCTTTATGTTTTCGAAAAATGATGGATTGAACAGTGCTCCGGGAGATGTTAAAAGCTTAGGATATTTTTTTATCATGCTTTAAACTTCTCCACAACTTTATCCCTGACCTGTCTGGTGTGTTTCTTGGCCTTCATGATGCTGTTTGTTCAGTAATGTTCTCTAACAAACCTCTTAGGGCTTCACAGAACACTTGCTCTTGCAGCACTAGACTGCCCTATCACTGACAGCTGCTTACAAGCTGCAATTGCCAAACGACTAGTGACCAATAGTAATGCTCAGAAGAGGAGAGAGTGGTGCAACACCCATAAATTCTGGACTATCGATCAATGGAAGACTGTAATAGGGTCCAATGAATCGAACTTCACACTGTTCCCAACCACCAGACGTGTTTACCCGTGGCGGACACTGTCCCAAGCTTACGACCAGGACTGTCTTGTCCCTACGGTACATCCTGGTGGTAGGGTTTTCAGGGCAATTTGTCAGGGCTATGGCTTGTGTTGGCGCTTCAATCATCACGGACACCAGGATGATTGAAGTGCGTTATTTCTATTATTACATGTGATATAAAATGAAATAGTTCAACTCACCATAATTCAGGATCAGTGGGAGCCCTGAGTGTGACACCTGCCACCAGATGCAGCGTGTCACTTGATACGTCACCTGCCACCAGATGCAGCGTGTCACTTGGTACGTCACCTGCCACCAGATGCAGCGTGTCACTTGGTACGTCACCTGCCACCAGATGCAGCACATGTGCATTGGCTGGGTCCCAGAGAGGGGGCGGGCAGTGAGAGATGATGTAATCTCTCTGCTGCCCGCAGCTGCATAGTGAGGGTGGGACAGCAGTGATTCAGGGCAGGCAGTGAGAGATATCTTCTCTCTGCCCTCTCGTCTCTCTCATGCTGGCCGCTGGCTCTGTCATGTTGCCCACTGGCTCTGTCATGCTGCCCTCCTGCCCACTGGCTTTCTCATGCTTCACCGCTGCACAGAGGCCACGGTGTCGGCGGTGGTTGGGGACCCCTGTTTTACAGGCCCTATCATCACCTGGAAAGGTAGAGTCTCTGCCAGCGACTATGTACAAATTTTGGCCTACCGTTTGCACCCATGTCTTTCCCCACAGCAATCCAGCAACCGTGTGAGTTATGTTGCTACTCTATGCCCATGGGTTTAATAACACTTTAATGTTTAATGTTTTTACGTTTGATGACTTGGCGAATGTCATTCGAAAAGTATTTTGAAATTTTGTTTGCTTTTAACATTCCATTTTGGAATGTAATTTCTGAACAAAAACATCATTCACTTTTAGAAATTCGTTAGTTTGAGGAAACATTTTTAACCTGTACCTTCAATATTTCTTGTGAGAAACTGATCGATTTCAAATACAGTAATACCTCAGTGTGCGAGTAACGCGGTATACAAGAGTTTTGCAAGACAAACTACATTTTCTTTATAATGTTGACTTGATATGCGAGCGCTGTCTTACAAGACGAGCAGGACTCTGGTGCTCATTGCTCATCCATGTAGTAAAGCCGCTGGTGTATATATTACTGTATGTGGCCAGAGGGGGAGCTCCCAGCGCTTCCTGGAGAACTCTGAGACACTCCAAGCTGGGTGGGGCGGGCGTAAAATGCATCGGAGCACCCAGAAGTATCAACAGTTCCAGAGTGTCTCCAAGTGTCTGAGTCACCAGCGCCCCCACCTCTGGCCACATACAGTACTGCATACACCAGCAGTGGTTGTTGACCAAGTTTCCACTATTTTTTATGGGGAACTCACTGTGATATACGAGGGCTTTGGACCGAATTATGCAAGTATTCCAAGGTATTACTGTAGATAGATTCCTCCTCTATTCCTGTTCTGGGGGCAGCTCATAATTTTCGAATTACCCTCAGATCCATTCCTGGTGACAGTGGTAATGAGGGTAGTTAGAGGAGAACTTAAAGCGGAGTTCCGGCCACAATTTCACTTTTTAAATATAAATACCCCTGTAATACACAAGCTTAATGTATTCTAGTAAAGTTAGTCTGTAAACTAAGGTCGGTTTTGTTAGGTTGTTACAGCATTTAGACACTTTATAAAATAGAAATTGACTGGGGCCATCTTAAGTGTGGGCATCATGAAGCCAGACTGTATGACTTCCTGGATTTCAGCCTTGCAGACCTCGCACATGCTCAGTGCTGCACAAGCAGTGTCAGATCAGGTTTCAGCACCTGTGCTGTCCAAGTCACACGATTCTTTGAGACTGGGGAGTGCACAGACTCCTGGAAAGTTACACCCACTACATTCCCAGGAGTCTGTGCGGTGTAGGTTAGGAAGCATTAAGCACCTAGGTGCAGGAAGTGGGAAGATTAACTATTCTGCCTAGCAACAACACTTTGAAGGCATCTAAAAAAAAAAAAAAAAAATTTGTAAAGGACTAATGACATTTTTTTAAAACTACTGATGTAATGTTATATTTATGGGTGGAACTTCACTTTAATGAGAACATGACAATGGGGGTTATATACGAAAGGCAAATGCACTTTGCCCTAAAAGTGAACACTTGGAAATGCAGTCGCTGTAGATCTGAGGGCTAGATCTGAAATGAGGGGAAGCTCTGCTGATTTTATCATCCAATCATGTGCAAGCTAAAATGCTGTTTTTTATTTTCCTTGCATGTCCCCCTCGGATCTACAGCGACTGCACTTCCAAGTGTACTTTGCACCTGTAGTTTGCACTTGTAGTGGAAAGTGGATTTGCCTTGCGTAAATAACCCCCCATGTCTTCAATCCATCACCCCTTTATCCAAAACAAAGAAATTTTTACTTTAAAATACAGTATAACTAAAGTAGGTCTCCATAACCTGCTTTTTAGCACTTTAAGTTGCCCTTCTAGTTGTGTTAACCAATTTCTTTGTACGATCACCTTTTACGATCTGCAACCCACTGAGCTCACAACTACAGGCCTTCTTTTCAGTACATTTTCTTTCCGAGGCGGTCTTTCAGTTTGACAACCCAAACTCTGATCTGTATAATAGAGGATTGTCGGCACGTTCTGCACTGATCCCTCTAGCAGCATAATAAAACATAAATTATATTGGCAACATATTTACAAAAATAAAATGCTAGATTTAGGGTTTGTAGTTCGCTGAAGCTGCATGGGACCTCTGATTGCAATGAAGATATTATGTATTTACACAGAATTGCTGTGGCATGCCCTTCTTTCCTTATTTTTCCATCTTTTAGTGAAATGTTTTCCATTTATTTTTTTGTACTATTTTGTACATAAATGTGTGTTTTTTTTTTTGTTTTTTTAATCTAATATAAGCATTAAAAATGTATGTCATAAAATGAAGCACCAAGGCACTACGGCTTTAGTGATCATGTTTTTTTCTTTTGGCAAGGGTTCTGTGTATTTTTATGGAATTTAGATAAAATATGTATATGCCCCTAAGAATAAAGGTTATGCAACAATTTCATCTCATCTACCAGTACAGCTAGTTCTCATTCTCTTGCTGATTTCTGTGCAATGGATGCCCTCAAGGGGAGCCTGATCTTTCTTCATTATATCTATGCTTTATGCTCCATAAGCCATTTTAAAGCACAATATATAACATTTAGTATTCAAATGTGATAACCCATTGTGGAGCACTTAAACCCAGGGTTCTTTGTAATGCAGATCTCAATGGGTTCCTCTTAAGAGCTTGTGTCTGTCCTCTGCAGCTTTCTATGCCTTGCTAGTGCTCAGCGGAGGCTTGCCTAAGCTTTTCACCACAGGATTCTTTTCTTCACAGCTTGTGCCTTTTTAGTTTTTACTGAAACCAGTAATAATCTAATACAGAGCCAATTACTTAATATGCTAAAGAGTAGATACATTTATATAGTCTTACAGATAGAACCAACCCTTTGAGGGCAGCCACAATGCTGAATTGAGTGACACCCTTGTTCTATCTAGTACAATGGAATGCTAAAGGAAACCTACACTGCAATAAATATGTAGGCTGCCATTGCTAACCTGCTAAAAATACTATTCCTCTGTCTCCAGCTGCCATATTTTCTGAGTCATTGAGCAAGTACAAGCATGCATGTCAGGAGGGGCATCAGAATTCCTGATCTGCAGAGTTTTCCAGTCAGTGAAAGTATTGAAGCCATTGGATCGACATTATAGCCAGGCATCCAGAATTTAAGTAGAAAAGCAATTTCAACATTTAAAGGAGATCAGTGGATGGATGATGCCCATCAGTAGCGGTGTGTCCATTAAGAATGGATAGATTCATGCATTGCATGAATCTATCCATTCATGACCGCTGTAGCCATCCCCTACTCAGGAGTCCGGCCCCTTTTCGGACACTGTGCGCCTAAATTCCAGCGGCAGGGTGTGTTTTTTTTTTTAAGCACCTGATTAGAGCCATAGGCTTTAATGAGCTTCAAAAAAGGTGGACTGCGAGCACAGAGCGTTGCTTTCGCTGTCCATCCGGGTGTGTTAGAAAAGCAAATTTATATTTGCTTTTCTACCACTGAGCCGCCTCTCAATCAGGAGGAGCAGATCTAATACCCGTCACCTGATTGGCTGAAGGCACAGGAGCCCTGATTGGGCGCCTAACGGAAAGGAAGAAGACACACATGGGAGGACAGAGAACCATGGAGGACATGGGAGCTCGCCGCCATCACTCGTTGCTTGACCCGCCACCAGGATGGGGTAAGTACCGTACTTATCGGGGTATAGCGCGCTCCCGCGTATAGCGCGCACCCCTAAAGTTTCCCCGAATTCCTGTGGAAACAAGTTTTTTTTGTACTTACAGTTTTGGTGTCTTGCGCAGCGTCCATCGGCGGCCTCGTCGGGTCCGGCGTCCGTCTGCAGCTTCGGGTGTCCTCTTCGTCGGGTCCGGCGTCCTTCTGCGGCGTCCTCGCGTCCTCCACGCTCGTTTCCCGCGCCGAGTTTGAATACTGCGCCGACATATACAGAGCGCAGTACACTCGTGTATTGTCAGGCAGGCTCGGCTACTCTCGCGCTGACGTCCTGTACTTCCAGGACGTCAGCGCGAGAGGACCCAAGACTGCCCGACAATACACAAGTGTACTGCGCTCGATATATGTCGGCGCAGTATTCAAACTCGGCGCGGGTATTGGCGTATACCGCACACCCACGATTTTGCCCTGATTTTCAGGGCAAAAAAGTGCGCGGTATGCGCCGATAAATACGGTATGTGCCGGACAGACAGCGAGCGGGGGGGGGGGGTCACAGAGGCTGCATATGATGGGCACAGTGGTTGCATTTTTTGGGCACAGTGGCTGCATTTTATGGACACAGGCTGTGCATTTCATGGGCACACTGGCTGCAATTTATGGCACAGTGGGGCTGCAATTGATGTTTTTTTTTTCAGTATTTTTCTGTTTGTTTGGGCCCCCACAAAAAAAAAAAAAATTGAGCACCAGCCACCACTGATGCCCATATAAAACATGAGAAAATGTTTATGTACTGCTTTTATTTTTGGCCAGACATAAATCTGACGCCACCAATATTGTATAAAGTGTTCCCGGAATGACATCTGTTGCCAGGAACATTTTAACCAGACGTAAGGGATATGCGCACCTTGATGTGGAATTTTTTTTTTTGATGATATATATATATATATACCTGAACAAATCTGGCAGCTCCTTTTTTAATTTTCAGATAACACAGTCTAATTTGAATGGAGGGAAGGCGATGTAAGAGTTTTATGTTATGTATAAAGACAGGACAATGTGCTGTGCTGTTTGGTTTGGCTCTGCACCACTGGTAAGAAAGGTGAGCAGTATGCCAGATCTGTCATGCTTCCTGCCCAGGAAGTCTCTTTCCTATCAGAGATTCCTCTAATAAACCTCTCATTCTTTAGGGCACTTCTTTTTTTTATTATTATTATTATTATTACTTTTTACGACCAAGCAGAAGGCTGTTTGTCATTTTTATGTGAATTGTTTGAGTCTACAATTTGATTTTAAAATACTTTATTCCAATATTTTTGACACCTGCCTTACTTGACTCCAATGCAAAGCCCCCCCCCCCCTTTTTTTTCAATGACTGACTTGAATTTCAAATAAACCAGGGGCTTGTTTACACAGATAGATAAGGATGGAACAGTTAAGCCTAGTACACACCACTAGCTGTACTAACAATCGGATGTTAGTACATTGATCTTTCCTGCTGTTCTATTGTGTTCTTACAAGGGGTGGCCCCCCTGCCAGAACACTCCGGTCAGCGCTCTCAGCCATTGGTTGAGAGCGCCAATTGTGAGCCAGACGGCTGCTGGTTTTCCAGCATGTACATCTGACAGAAGCCAGCCATGCATCTGCCTTCTGTCGAACCGGCTGTCATATACACAGGCCGAATGTCAAGCGTTTTTATTGTGTACTAGGCTTTAATCTTCAAGGAGCTGTTATGCTGCCTCCTCAATTTTTGTTTTAACCCCTAAAAACCCACACCACCATGTTGTGGATGAAATGCATGCAGTTGCAGCATGGCCCCATGCAGTTGAATGGGTTGCATAACTCCCAACCATCCCTGATTTTGAGGGACTGTCCCTGATTTGGAGCAATGTCCCTCTTTGCCTCATTCTCCTCATTTGTCCCTCATTTTGGTCTGATCTATATAGTTGTATATAAAATGCACTTTTTATCTATCAAAAAGTGTTTTCCAGCACTAAACATTTCATCCAACTTATAAATTGTTGCATTTGTAAATACCAAACGCTAATATAAAGGAATAGTAGTGGTTAAAAAAAGCACTGGTGGGTTTAACCAATCTTGTTTTTTTGTGCGAGTCTCCTTTAAGGGGGCGTGACGAGGGGTGTGTCCTATGCCTGCATGCTTTTGCTGATAGGTGTCCCTCATTCCCAGCTCAAAAAGTTGGGAGGTATGGGGTTGCATTCAGCAGATGGTAAAGCTCGCCAAACGTGATTGGGAAATCATTTTTGCTACACCATAAAGCAAAGCATCAGGGCTGTGGCATGTGTACAACCCTGTTCTCTGGCTGTGCAGCTTGAGGGGGAGTGGTTAAAGGGCGGTAAAAATTCCACTGCTGGGTAGAAGGAAAGAAAATCAAATGATTCCGCCAGCAGCACAGTCAGTGCCCTCGCAGCGCTATTATGTTCTGCCAGTGGGGGGCAGCGCAGGGAACCTTTCCGGCCGGGAGAATACAAGTTTTACTGCTAGCAGTTATAGCCACCAGCAGTAATCGCATGTAATAATAATAATAATAATAATGGGTACAATCAGCCTGTCCATACACAGATCGAAGTTTGGCCGGTCACCACTGAACTGGCTTAAAATCCTTTTGGGTATAGCCGGCTATAGTCCCCAGTACAGAAAAGGAGCTGTGAGATCCAACTCATCAGTACCCAGTGTGACAGGAAGTCGGGTAAATCTGTGGGTGTTGTCCCAGACGGGACATACATTTCTGCCTTGTTAGACAATACACCAATCATTATTAGGCGTCGGCTGCGAGAAATAGCCAGGAAAGGTTGGAGGCCGTTGGAAGACTCCAGCTGTTCAGAGTGAGGCAATTAAGGCCTCTATAAGAAGTCCAGAGGGTTACCACTAATTGGCTGCATCACTCCTAAGGCTGTGTGAGTAGGAGAGCAGTGCCAGAAGGTCTTCTGTGAAGGTGAGAAGAGGATTGATTTTTTCTGTGTGATAAAAATCAAAAGACTATTGTTTTGTGCTGTATGACCAGCACTGTCTACCCAGCAGTAGGCTGTGTTAGTCTTAATAGATAGGTTCCTGTGTGGAAGGTAGACGCCCAGAGTGGCTAGGATTTATTTTGTTTGTTTTTGTTTATGCTGTTTGGATGCTTGCAATTGTTTTCCAGCAAGATGGAAAAATAAACCAGAAACTTTGTTTTCAACCGTCTTCGACTGCCAGTCTGTATAAATTCAGTGTGTGGTGAACCCAACCAAGGGGTCACACACCCCGCTACTGAGCTAACCCCTCACACCAGCTAAAACAATGGTATGGTCTACTACACATTCTACCTGTGTCTGATAGAAGAGAAAATATAATGATTAGCAGTGCTAAGAAACACATTAACCACAAAGACGTCTTTCCTGGATGTGCTAGAAGAGCTCAGTTCTGAAAGGCAAAACATAAAGTACTTTTACTGAAAAGCCATTTGTGTGCAGACAGTTCCTACTCGGCGTTTGGCTCAGTCTGGGCATTCACGTGTGACTGTCATGTTGAACACACCCACAAAGTGGTGACTGAATAGAGCTCGACGGCCAAGTGCACACGTCTGCCATTCACTTCCTTTACGCTAAAGGATTTATTCCGTTTGTTTAGGGATCACAGCCATTGCTATTTCACACACAGCTGCAGGTAAAACGTTGCATGTATTATTTTTTTTATAAAAAAATTATTAAAATTGGGTCTTTTTTGAACTGCATAAAATACATTTGCTTCATTTTAGTTTGCAATCAAATTAGTAAAAGTTTTTTTCCAATTGGTTGCAATGGCTTTTTTGTGTTTTTAAAATATAATATTTTAGTACAGAACTTTTTTTTTATTTTTTTTATTTTACAAAAGGAATGCAAATGGTTTCTTAAACATTTTTAGTTCATAATTCTAATGCCGCGTACACTACACACGGGCGTTTTTCGGCATGAAAAAAAAACGTTTTTTTTTAAATGATCGTGTGTGGGCTTCACATCGTTTTTCGGCTTGTGAAAAACGACAAAAACAATTCAAACATGCTGCATTTTTTGTCGTTTTTCGTGATGTAAAAAATGATTGTGTGTGGGCAAAAACAACGTTTTAAACCCGCGCATGCCCAAAAGCAAGTTATGAGATGGGAGCGCTCGTTCTGGTAAAACTACCGTTCATAATGGAGTAAGCACATTCATCACGCTGTAACAGACAAAAAAGCGCAAATCGTCTTTTGCTAACAAGGAATCCGCTAAAAGCAGGCCAAAGGCGAATAGAACTTTCCCTTTAGAGTTCCGTCGTACGTATTGTACGTCACCGCGCTTTGTTCATCATTTTTCCAAAACGATGGTGTGTGGGCAACGTCGTTTTTAATGATGAAGTTGAAAAAAAATATTTTTTTTTTCATGCCAAAAAACGACCGTGTGTACGCGGCATTAGATTTAGCATAACCCCATAAATTTCTTTATTCTTAACGGGGCTTTTTTCCATTGAGAATAAGTGACTCTGCCTCTACCCACCTCCGTGCACCATTCCTTGGTTCCACCCCTTACCCACCTCCGTGCACTGTTCCTTGGTTCCACCCATTACCCACCTCTGTGCACCATTCCTTGGTTCTACCCCTTACCCACCTCCGTGCACCATTACTTGGTTCCACCCCTTACCCACCTCCGTGCACCATTCCTTGGTTCCACCCCTTACCCACCTCTGTGCACCATTCCTTGGTTCCACCCCTTACCCACCTCTGTGCACCATTCCTTGGTTCCACCCCTTACCCACCTCTGTGCACCATTCCTTGGTTCCACCCCTTACCCACCTCCGTGCACCATTCCTTGGTTCCACCCCTTGCCCACCTTTGTGCACCATCCCTTGGTTCCACCCCTTACCCACCTCTGTGCACCATTCCTTGGTTCCACTCCTTATCCACCTCTGTGGACCATTCCTTGGTTCCACCCCTTACCCACCTCTGTGCACCATTCCTTGTTTCCACCCCTTACCCACCTCCGTGCACCATTCCTTGGTTCTACCCCTTACCCACCTCCGTGCACCATTCCTTGGTTCTACCCCTTACCCACCTCTGTGCACCATTCCTTGGTTCCACCCCTTACCCACCTCCGTGCACCATTCCTTGGTTCTACCCCTTACCCACCTCCGTGCACCATTCCATGGTTCCACCCCTTACCCACCTCTGTGCACCATTCCTTGGTTCTACCCCTTACCCACCTCCGTGCACCATTCCATGGTTCCACCCCTTACCCACCTCCGTGCACAATCCCTTGGTTCCACCCCTTACCCACCTCCCATTACCACCCCTTTTATAGAATGCAGAACCAAGTATCATTTTGTGGTGCTAAGTATTTTGTATGGAATTTGTTAGTGATAACAAGAAAGGCAGTATAACAGATCTAGCAACAATGGACACTCCGCCACAATAGATCAATCCCAGCAACAATGGACTCCCAACAGCCAGTATCAAAAACCCTGCAGCAGCCAGCAACATTGTACCCATCCCTCAACAGTAGATCCCTCCCGGCAATTATTGACCCCCTGCAACATAAGACCCACCCTCAGCAACAATAGACCCCCGTGCAAAAACAGATCCCCCCCTTCCAGCAACAATAGATTCCCCAGCAGCCAGCAACAAAGGCCCCTTCCTCAACAGTAGATCCCTCTCGGCCATGATTGACCCCCCCAGCAACAATGGACCCCTCTGCAAAAATAGATCCCCCTCCAGCAACAATAGATTCCACATCAGCCAGTATTAATAGACCTTCCAGCAGCCAGCAACAAAGGCCCCTCCCTCAACCCTAGATCCCTCCCGGCAATGATTGACCCCCCCCCAGCAACAATAGACTTTCCTAGCAACAATGGACCCCTCTGCAAAAATAGGTCCCCCTCCAGCAACAATAGACCTTCCAGGAGCCAGATACAAAGGCCCCTCCCTCAACAGTAGATCCCTCCCAGCAACAATTGACCCCCCAGCAACAGTAGATCCCCACAAGCAACAGAAGACCTCCCCAACAACAATAGAACAGATTACCCAGCAGCCAGCATTAATTGACCCCCCACCCAGAACACTTCAGCACCCCATGCCTTTACATAGATTCAGTTCTGGAGATGCCGGAACTGTGTTCCCCTACCCCCCCCCCCCCCCCGTACAATATAGTATTTGATGAGCCTAAATACTCCCAATGAATAGCACAGAGCCTTAGAAATCAGTTCTGTAAACTTTGAAATGATCTGCCACAGTGACAGACGTGCCTCACACTAACCTATACAGCAGCTGCACCTCCCTGTGTACATGTTCCCTGTTGTCTCCCCCCATGGATCACCTAACTAGCATCACCCGTGTTATGTCACATGCCAGTCCCCTGCAACATCTGCAACCGTCCTCGTCCAACAGGAGTGTCACCTTCACAAGCTGTGCCAGTGACGTCACAAAACATCTGGTCCAACAGGTTTGTGTCTCTCGCGTCTGCAGAATGTCTAATTATTCTAATAAACATGCAGCATTGGGAGGAAAACTCTGACAGAGCGCAGTCGCTAGACAAACCCTCTTGTGTCTTTTCAGCAAACTCGAGACCTCCAAGCGAGATGTGAAATGGCTGCACGCCGTGTCTGGAGAGTGGTTCGAAGAGATCCAGAAAAAGAAGTTTAAGGATGACCCAGACGTCCGGAGTTTGGTGAGACCTCCCCTGACCTATCGCCTTAAGAAGAAAACCCCTAAGGGAGGTGAGTCGGAAAGGGAGGGTGGGTGGGTTCTCCTTCAATAACAAAGGGGAAGAAGAAGGACTTTCCCCAATTGTAAAGTAATCCACACACTTGTAATGATTGACATTCGTGTTGAGAGGTCTAGGATTTTCTCCAAAGAGAATTAGCTATAGGAGCGAAGAATTAAAATGTACCGATTCCCGGGGATAAGTACGTGATTTATTTATGTTTATGAAATCCTAAAGTTTTTAAGAACTGTAAGTTTATTTCCATTTTATGTTTATAACAATGCAAAAATTCCCCAGCACTCGGTGCAGCTAGTCAAAATATAATGAAACTTTCAGCATTTGAATAAATAAATAAAGACCTGTTAGGGACCTCTAACGAGGTTGGGGCTACCGGTAAGGTAAGTCTTCCTTCAATATACACAGTTACGAAAGTCAAATCCACTTTGCACTACAAGTGCAAACTACAAGTGCACTTGGAAATGCAGTCGCTGTAAATCTGAGGGGTATCCCTGAAATGAGGGGAAGCTCTGCTGATTTTATCATCCAGTCATGTGCAAGCTAAAATGCTGTTATTTATTTTCCTTGCATGTCCCCCCCCCCCCCCGGATCTACAGCGATTGCACTTCCCAGTTCACTTTGCACTTGTAGTTTGCACTTGTAGTGCAGAATGGATTTGCCTTTCATAAATTACTCCCTTTGTTATATTCTGAACATATTCCAGGTTGGTAGTTTTGAGTTGGGAACTGCACTTTGCAGAGGGATCTTGACACAGAAGGTTCACTTTACATGAATTTGAAAATTTAACAAAAAGGCCTCTGTATGGAAGCTAATTGATGAAACGTTTTCTTTTTGTAATTTAAGGATTTTAGGGCCAGATCCTCAAAAGGATACGCCGGCGTAACTGCTGTTACGCCGTCGTATCCCTGTTTCTAACTATGGAACTGATCCACAAAATCAGTTTTCCATAGTTAGGCAGAAGATCCGACATGTGTAAGGGACTTATGCCGCGTACAGACGGTCGTTTTCTGCGATGTAAAAAAACAACGTTTTCTGTGAAGTAAAAAACGACGTTTTTGAAACTTCAATTTTCAAAAACGATGTTGCCTACACACCATCGTTTCCTCACAATGCTCTAGCAAAGCGAGGTTACGTTCACCACGTTTTTCCATTGAAGCTCGCTTCATAACTAGCTTCTGGGCATGCGCGGGTGTAAAAACGTTGTTTGTAACGTCGTTTTTTGCTACACACGGTCAATTTCTGTGAAGTAAAAAAAGACGTTTTGAAAAACGACACATAAAATTGAAGCATGCTTCAATTTGTTTTGGTCGTTTTTCAGAAGACATAAAACTTTGTTTTCTCCCACACACGATCAATTAAATTGACGTTTTTAAAAACGTCGTTTTTTTACATCGCAGAAAACGACCGTCTGTACGCGGCATTACACTGCCGGATCTTAGGATGCAGTACCGCATCCGCCGCTGGGGGCATTTCGTGTCGGAATGCCGCCTCGGGTATGCAAATTAGCACTTACGGAGATCCACAAAGCTTTTACGCTTCGTTTTTTCTCCGTAAGTTTTAGTTTGCGAACGCAAAATTAGGGCTGCTTTTACAAAGTGTAAACTGTTTACACCATGTAAAAGCAGACCCTTGTGTCCAGCGACGCGATTTTTTTTTTTTTGTTTTGAATTTTTTTTTTTTCGCCGTATCTTTTTTGACCCGTCGCGATCCACAAAGCTCGGCGTAACGTAATTTCGCGCTACGCACGTCGGGAAAATGACGTCCCGAGCATGCGCAGTACGGCCGGCGCGGGAGCGCGCCTAATTTAAATGGGAATCGCCCCCTGTTGAAGAGGAACGCCTTGCGCCGGACGGATTTAAGTTACACCGCTCAAAATTTCTAGGTAAGTGCTTTGTGGATCGGGCACTTAGGTAGAAATTTTGCGGCGGTGTAACTTAAATGCCAAAAATTACGTTGCGCCGGGTTTTTGAGGATCTGGCCCTTATTTCCCACAATAGCAGAATAATACAAGTTTCTATATTAAACATGGGGTCATAATTAAAACTGTTCGATATGCCTTCAAGAAAAGAGGCATTGGCATTAAGTAAAGTGCAGAACGTGTGTGGTCAATGCCTGATAAGTTGCCTGAGTAACGAGATGGCTTTTTTCAGGCTTTTTATGCTGGCTATTTGGATTTAGTGTTGGGGAATTTTAGTGTTGTCCTTCCCACGTGCACCTTTCCCATGCTAGTTGTTAATTGATTTGTATGTCGGGCCACTTTTTTGTTTTGTTAGATTTATTTTTTACATACAGGTAGGTTATGGGGCACATTCTGTTGTACAAAACATGAACTGAGATATAGAACTGAACAATCAGTTGAAGACTTCCTGCAAGTAAATTATAGCTTGCAGAATGAGGTGCAAAGTACAGTGACCCATAGCTTATAATCAGCAGTCATAATGCTTTGCATATCCTCCAATGTTCTTTTTTTTTTTTTCTTTTTTTTTTTTTTTTTTGCCACTTCAGACTTCACCACAGCGAGAGACTTGCTCATGATTTTATTCATAATTCCGTCTCTACATCTGGTTTAGCATCATTTGTGGTGCATTTCTTATGCCAATTTTTATACTTGTTAATTTTATTTTATTTATTTGTTTGTTTTTGTATTATCATCTTTTTTTTTTTTTTTTTTTTTTTTTTCCCCGTTTAAAACTCACTCTTTTATAGTAAGTACGGAATTTTTTAAAAAGTTTTATCTGCGTGACAAAGAAATACCCAGCACCCCATCTCCCCCCTCCCCAACTAAATCCCCCCTCCCCCCCCTACCCACCCCCTCCCTTGACCATCCCACGACTCCACTATAAGAACTCCTTCCCTTAATTGAAAAATGCGTTCCTATTCCTCTCTCAGGTTTTCTGCGAACCTCCAGGACTTTTTAAATTCCAACCAGGGTACCCATATATCCTTTTCCCCTTCCTTGTATTTATAGCTCCCGTATTTTAATTTCTCTCTCCTATAAGTGTCCTCTACGGAGTCGATCCACTCCCACATTTGCGGACTTTTCGCGTCTCTCCATTTAATGGGGATCAATCGTTTCGCTGCGTTCAATAAATGAGGGGTCAGTGAACCCTTGTACTCCTTCTCTGGGATCTCCCCCCCATGAAAGAGAACTACCCATGGGTTATCTTCCACTTCTTTTTTTGTTATTATCTTTATCAGGGCCAAGATTTTTTTCCAATAAGCTTTAATTTTCAGGCAGTCCCACCATAGGTGTGCCATTGTTCCTCTTGACTCACATCCTCTCCAACATTTCTCTGACTCTCCCCCTCTGTATTTTGCCATTTTATCTGGGGTGGCGTACCACCTCGTCAAACATTTGAAGTTCATCTCGGCAGTTCTTACATCTACTGCTGAGGTGTGAGTCATTTTCAGGATTCTTCCTATGGTCGTTTTCCCCCTTGGGACCCCTAAGTCCGTTTCCCAATTTTGGATGTATTTTAGCGTGTCCAACTCTTCCGTTTTCTGCAAGTAATTATAGATTTTAGATATATTTCCCTTTGAGCTTTCAATACTACACAATTGTTCCAATAAGGTGTAATCCTCTTGTGACCTCAAAGGGTGTGGTAGGCGCTTGACGAATGACACTAACTGCAAGTATCTCCACTCGTCGAGCGCCCTTATTCCAATCCTATATTTAATATCGTGAAGTGTCCTAATTTTGCCATCTAGTGTTATATCTTTTAACTGTGTTCTATTTGTGATCCAATTTCCCCCTACTTCTTTTGTCCCTGGAATAAAGTATTCGTTTTCTTTTAAATCAATAAAGGGTGAGTTGAATTCTGTTTTTAATTGTTTGTGAAGTCTATCCCAGATCCTCCATGCATTATGAGTTATTGTGTGTGTTGAGGTGTGTAAGGATCTGTGTTGTGGTGGATTCCAAATTAATCTCCCTAACTGTGCCCTCGCTAATGTGCATTCGATATTTATCCATCTTTTGTCCTGGGATTCTTTAGCCCATTCTATAACCCTTGAGAGAACCGAAGCATTATAATACAATCTGATGTCGGGTACAGCTAAGCCTCCCTTTTTCTTGGCCCGTTTTAGAATTTGAGCAGACACCCTGTGTTTTTTATTATTCCAGATATAGTTCATTATGAGGGAGTTAATTATTTTAATAAATGACGGTGGAAGGTATATTGGGACCATTTGGAACTTGTATAGGATTTTTGGGATGAGAACCATTTTCACTACATTTATCCTCCCGAACCACGAAATAGGTCTATTGAATATGTTTTTAATTTCCCTTTTTATTTCGTTGAGCAGGGGGATAAAATTTATTCTATATATTTTCTTGATGGTATTTGCCAGTTTTATTCCCAAGTATTTTATTTCTTTTTGCCATTTAAAATTATATTTCTTCCGCAGATATTGTTCTTCTTCTTGAAGAATATTGATATTTAAGATCTCCGTCTTTTCTGTATTCATTTTGAAGTTTGACACCTCACCATATTGTTTTAAAGTAGCTATTAACTTCGGGAGAGTAACTCTTGGGCTACTTATATAAAACAAAATGTCGTCTGCGAAGGCAGATAATTTGTGCTCATCTTCTCCAACCTCTATTCCATATATTTCTGGATTTTGTCGGACCATTGCCAGCAGAGGTTCCAATGATAAGACAAAAAGAAGAGGGGACAGGGGACAGCCCTGCCTGGTTCCATTTCTCATCTCGAAGGGTGCGGATAAAGATCCATTGATCTTGATCCTAGCGCATGGGTGGAAATAGAGCGTTTTGATCCATTTGATCATCCTTGGACCAATTCCTATACATTCTAGTGTTTGTATCAGGAACCCCCAGTCTACCCTGTCAAACGCTTTTTCAGCGTCTACTGACAGGAATAGACCAGGGGTTCCTCTTTCTTTGATCTGCTCCATGAGAAGAAGTGCCCTGACCCCATTGTCCTTTCCCTCCCTCCCAGGTATGAAACCAACCTGGTCTGGGTGGACAATGGCAGTCATCACCCCCTTCATTCGTTCGGCCAAAATTTTTGCATACAGTTTAGTATCTGAATTCAGGAGTGAGATAGGTCGGAACCCTGAACAGTTCGTATTGTCCTTTCCCTCTTTTTTAATGACAGTGATCGTAGCTGTTAATGCCTCTCTACTCATCTCATAGTCTCGCCCCAACCCATTGAAATATTGACATAGTCTAGGGACTAAGATAGTACTAAACCTTTGTATGTAGGCCGACGTGAAGCCATCTGGTCCCGGGCTTTTCCCATTGGGAGTATTTTTTAAGACCTCACTTATCTCCTGTTCAGAAATACGTTCCTCCATTCTTTCCATCTCAAATTCTTCTATCCTAGGTAGATTAGTTTGTCGTAGTACTTCCTTGATCTTGTCCTGTTTTTCGGCAGGGTCCCTGATCTTCTGTTGGACATTGTATAATTTTTCGTAATAGCTTCTGAAGGATTCTGCTATTTTATTTGTCGCATATACTAAGTCCCCATCCCCATTCCTGATTTTTTCGATAAAATTCCTGGTTTTCTTTTTTCTTACCATTCTGGCCAAGTTTTTACTAGGTTTATTTCCCCAGACATATCTTTCACTCTCTATCCTGTCTATGAAATTCTTGGTTTCTTGCCCGGCCAGGGCTTTATATTCATCCCTTGTTAAAGTTAACTTGCGAAGAGTTTCCCTCTTTTGGCCCTGTAATTTATGTTCCTGTTCCAGCCTATATATCTCCTCTTTTAGTGTTTTTAATTTACTCCTTCTTATTTTATTTTTCTTTGCCCCTTCTGCAATAAATATCCCTCTTATATACGCTTTGTGGGCATCCCACAGAGTTGCTCCTGTAATTCCCTCCTTGTCATTCTCCCGAAAATACCACTCCAATTCTTTCTGTACTCTCTCGACCACAACCTCGTCTCTCAACAGACTTTCATCCAATCTCCATTCAGGTAGGATGCGTTTTTGTATGGATGTGCTTATTTTCATGGTTATAGGGGCGTGGTCTGATAGCGTTATGATTTCACAACTTGCTTCGACCACCCTCTCCAAAAGTCTATGATCTACGAGGACGTAGTCGATCCTCGAGTACGTCCCATGCACAGGGGAAAAAAACGTATAGTCTCGTGTCTTGGGGTTAAGGATTCGCCAGACATCCACCATTTGGTTTTGTATCATTAGTTTTTTCAGTAGCTTAAGGTGCTCACCGTTATTCCCCTGAGCATGGGACGTACTATCGAGGCTCGGGCACATACAGAAGTTAAAGTCCCCCATCAGCACCACATGTCCCTCTTCCAAATTTTTTAATTTTCTGAGGATTTTACTCATATATTTAGCCGAATTCACGTTGGGTGCATACACATTTGCCAGAGTGTAGTCCTCCTCTCCTAGTTTTATTTTCAAAAACAAGAATCTCCCCTCCGGATCATTCAATCTGTCCACCAGTGTGTATCTAACTCTTCTTGAAAATCCTATAGCAACCCCCCGAGATCTCGATGAGACTGTATCTCCATAATACCATACGGGATATTCAGATGAAAACAGCTTTATATTGGGCTCTAAGGTAATGTGGGTCTCTTGTAGGTAGGCAATGTCAACTTTATACTGCGTAAGTTCGGCAAGAATTTTATGTCTCTTAATATGGGAGTTTAATCCTTTTACATTATATGATAAGAACTTAATATCTGTCATTTATCTCTCTTTTTTTTTTTTTTTTTTTCTTTGAGTTTGAAAAGAATTCTTGTGGAGTCGTTCAGATGGTCCCCCTCCCATTACCCTCCCTTCCCCCACCTCCCTTGTCCCCCCCTCCCAATTCCCCATCCCCCCCTCCCCTCCCTGGCCCACTATTGGCCTGGGAGCCGCTGGTAGAAGACTCGTCATCTTCATCCTCGGCTCCTCTTTCGTGGTGGTGCTCAATGCACTCCATTGACTCCTCCTCCCTCTCCCTCCCCCCCCCGTTCAGCCCCCTGATATTCTAGGCTAACCCATGCCCCACTAGCCCACCCACTCCGGTAAATCTGGAACTATCAAGTCCATTTTTAAGCAGAAGTCTTTGAGTTCCTCCGGGAACCTAAGTCGTGCAGTTTTACCCCCCTTTATGCCTATAAGGCACGCCGGAAAGCCCCAATGATATTTTATGTTTTGTGCCCGCATCAGCTCTAAGAGGGGTTTCAGGTGTCTTCTCCTTTCTAGCGTTTCTTTCGACAAATCAGAAAATATCTGTAGTTCAGTCTCTCTATATTTCAGGGGGGGTTTCCCCCTAAGCCGTCCCCAAATTTCTGCTCTATCGATATAGTTCCTGAAACGTACTACTACATCCCTAGGACCAGATCTTTCTGTTTGTTGGGGGTTCCCGACTCTGTGGACTCTATCGATCTTGAGGGGCTTGGCTTCTACTGATCTCTCCAGCAGGGGATTAAAAATTGTGTTCATGATATCTCTGAGATCTTCATCCCTATCTTCTACCACCGATCTGATTCTGAGGTTCTGTCGCCTATTGCGATTCTCCTGGTCCTCGATCCTATATGCAGTCAATCGCTGATTTTCGGTCAGGGCCTTTACTTGCTTTTTCAGGGAGTTAATTTCCTGGTCCTGTTCTTCTATTCTCCTTTCCGTCTCGACCACTCTTTCGCGCAGTCCTCCGAGATCTATTCTTACCTTGTTAATTTCTGTCTTTATAATATTTTCCATGACGTTTTCCATCCTCTGCAACATTGCGCTCATCTCTGCCTTTGTAGGGGGATGTGTATCTTGGGCTAGCTCCTCTGCAATTGTTTGCTCTTGTTCGCTTTCTAGTGTCGTTTCACTTCTAGAGCTCTCCGCACTATCTACCCCTTTCTTTTTGTCGCTCTTCTTCTTTTCAGTCTTCTTTGCGAGTCCTGGACTTTTAAGGGTCCCTTCTTGAGTCATATATTGCTGAATGGAGCTATTCCCCGAATTATTCTTAGTTGGTTTAGTAGTACCACCTCTCGTAGCTTTATTCATTTTATTGGAGGGTCTTATTCTCTTCCCCAGTTTAAAAGCAGCAACAAGAGAGAGGTCCGTAAATAGGGGCCTATGAAAGGGGGGACCCCAGTGCGGAGGTGTCACCACTGCCAGTCTACCTCTCTCCTCTTCCCCTCTCTCCTTCCCCCTCCTTCCTTCCCTTTCCCAATCTACCGTTTATTTCTTATACTCGGCCTTGGTGGTCACTCCCCACGACACTATCTCTTCCTTTCTCGCTTTATCCTCCTCTCCCCTCACTCCCTACAATCTAGCAGAATCTATTTTCGTTACTCAGCTCTACTATACTTATGGAGTTTGACACTTCAGTGACCGATTAGGCTGGTCAGTCTGTGGGGAGAGGATTGAAGAGCAACGGGGAAAAAAAGAAAGGGCCCCCTAAAAAAAAAAAGGCAGGGAGAAGAAGGAGAATAAAAGAAACATAACAACCAGGAAAAAGTCAGTGAAGAGGCGCCAATGAAAGAGAGAACCCGGAGCGGGGCTGCCTCCACTGCCAATCCGACCCTTTTTACCAATCCGGTTCTATCTGTGACTAACAATGGCTATTATGGTCAGGCCAGCCGTATCTTCCAGCTTGTCCTCTTATGCGGGGGGTACCAGCGGTGTAGTTTAGGGATTTGACCCCGGTATTTTCCTCCTTGCACAGAGTTGTCAAACCAAACAGGTAATTTACTGATATAGACCGACCGCCTTTAAATCTTACATCAAATGTATCCTGCCTGGTTATGTAATTATAACCATTAGGCCGTTATTACTTCGGGGACAGAGTACAGCATGTTCGCCCGCATCTCCCAGCCCAGAATATCTACGCTGGGACAACCACTACAAATGTCCTGTGAGATTTCCTACAGATTTGTACGGTAACTGTACAGTATATGAGGGTTTTGCGATCCTTAATCAGTTAATCAGTTGAGGCTTTATACCGGTTTATCTCTCTCCCTTTTTGATCCTTGCTTTGCATCACAGTCCAGGCTTACTTATCAAAGCTCCCAAGATCTAGGCAAATAATGCGTTATATCACAGCCCCGACTTCTTTATCAGTACTGACACAATGTAAGTATTGCATTATAACACAGTCCCGCTTACTTTTATCAGTAATCCCACATTCAAGGTAAGTATTGTGTTTAAATCACAGTCCATCAGTATTCCCCTTATCAAGGCAAGTATTGTATTGTATCATAGACCAGGCTTACTCATCAGTATTCCCAACATCAAGGCAGGTAATATATATATGTTATGTAGAATTTTTTTTTTTTTTTTTTTTTTTTTTTTTAGATCACCAAAACCGTCAGGGGGGGAGGGGGGGGGGGGGTCGGGACGGCGCCCGGTCCGCTCGGCTCAAATGAGCGTCTCACCCAACCTCGGGACCATTCGCAGACCCGCAGCAGCTGCTCCCTCTCTTCACATCTGATCACCCGACGCTTCCATCCGTCGGGTGTCTGTTGAGTCCCGAGTCCCGTCGGAGAGTTTGGGTCACGCTGAGCGGGACTGAGCAGGGCACCGACTCCGGTCTCCGGGGTGTCAGCCTCACAAGCTGGCTTCCACCGGACCAGCGCTGGCTCCGTCGGATCCCTGCCACTCGCTGCCTCGGGCCATGGAGCGCTCCGGCACCTCCCACCTCACGCACGTCACGTCCTCATCACGTTCTCCTCCAATGTTCTCATTGCTTTGCACAATAAGCTTGCAGATCCCTGCAAAGCTGAAGAATTACGTACATAATTACGTATTTGTTTTTTTTTTTACTTTTAGTTCCCTTTTAACATTTCATAAACAATGTAGGATATTTGTATTTCATCTATAGTATTTACAGAGTATACAGGACAGTGACACATTGCTCTGCATTGTTCGGTTCTTTATCCAATACACCAGGGGTATGCAATTAGCGGACCTCCAGCTGTTGCAGAACTACAAGTCCCATGAGGCATAGCAAGACAGCCACAGCCACAAGCATGACACCAAGAGTCAGAGGCATGATGGGACTTGTAGTTTTGCAACAGCTGGAGGTCCGCTAATTGCATATCACTGCAATACACCTTCAGGTGTGTGACAATGAGTACAGTATTTGGTGCTTTTTGCTGATGGCTTGGTTAGCTGTATGACCAGGTGGGCGATTGTTTCATAAGGCCTCTTTTTCTTTGTTTTGTTTTTTAATACTTTTTCTTTTAAAAGAAAACACATGGAGAATACAGAAACCATTGGACATACAAGTCCAGAAAACGAACACATATATAAATGAGACCCGGGACTAGGGAGATACTAGCAGGTCAAGGAGGCATATACATATGGAAAAGGGTAGCCTAGTCTGGTTGCTTAAAGAGGCTATGCACCCTGTTTAGTATTTTACCTGCATAAAAGAAAGAGCGCCAAAGAAAAAAGTAACTTAAAAAAAAAAGGGGGCGATTAAGGGAAGGAACAGGGCAGAGAAACGAGGGAACCGCTCACTCCACTGCCCCCACCCAGAACAGGAAAGAAGCAGTGCCACTTCCAGCTTGGAAGAACCATTTTTTAAGGATTCTTTCCCAAAGGCTTTGGCCACCAGGTCCTCCAGCTCATTAATTTCCTTCACTTTTTTGTAACCAAACGGCTATAGATGGTTACTGTGTCTGTTTCCAAAAGAGGGGAAATCCTAGTGATAGGACAGAGTGCCTAAAGGCCCTACCAGAAAAACAGTGGTGATGCCAGGGCTGTCTTTTCCATTGGGCACGCTGGGAAGTTGCCCGGGGGCCCCACTTGCCTGGGGGGCCCCCATCGGCTGCCCAGCGACCCCAGTAAAAAATTGTGGAGAGCAGCGGGTCAGAACTGTAGAACTGTATCATGTCTACAGTCTCTGAGGAAGAGTCTGAAGAGGAGTCAAGAGTGGGATCGCCGCCGGGATGGGGGTCACGGGAGAAGTCAGACATGAGGAGACAGTAGGATAAAACCAGAGCAGTCAAGCTGGAGCCATCTGACTGAGCCATGCATGTTGCACCTGAGAGGAGGTCAGTGATAGCGCCGCCAGGCCAGTCTAAGGGGCGGGTGGTTGCTGATGTATTTTCTCTACGGAAGGTGGTCTCTGGTCACCAGAGTGCCCCACACATCAGAGTTCCTGGTGTTCCCCTTTACATCCGAGTCTGCAGGATTCCCCCTTACAGTGCAAGGACCCTGATGTAAGTGGGAACTCTGATGTAAAGAGAAAGCAGTGAACTCTGATATAAGGTGGTCTCTGGTCACCAGAGTCCCCCTCCACATCAGAGTTCCCCCTTACATCATGATCTGCAGCGTTTCCCTTTACATAAGAGTTCCCTTTCACTGTAAGGGGGAATCCTGCAGACTCTGATGTAAGAGGAAACTCTGAGCAGGCTGGGTTATAGTAACCTAACCTTCATGTCAATGAAGAAATTTGTAAAACTGTAATTTTAGGTACTTTTTTTTTGCAGTGCCAGTAAAAAAAATGTGGTTCTGCCAGTAAATTTCATGATTTTTGTCAGTAAATTCTTGTGCACGATTGTGTAGACAGGGCCCCAGTGCACTGTATTGCCCGGGGGCCTATAATGCTCTTAAGATGCCACTGGGTGGTGCAGAAGGGAAAAGTGCAGGATCTCTCGGTAGATCGTAGTCCGTGAATCGTTGGGTTATGCAATGTATGTATGTCTGTCTAATATGACTGCAGGTGACTGTGCACAAGCAGACGATATGGAGAAGGGAACCCATCTCCTCCCCACACCTCCAGCACAAGTCCGAGCAATCTGGAAAAATCTTATGAAGCTTGGCAGGTGTGTGACACCATTGGGTCAGCACCTTGAAACCTGATTTATTTTTATTTTTAAATGGTTAACAGACACCAACATTAATAATGCTTTGTTGGGGTTCTCAAAAGGAACCATTAATGACGGCAGTATGGGAGATATTACAGACCTATTTCTGAAGGTATATAAATACCGCACTGTCATCCTTATCCTTCTGACTTTGAACAAGCATGGGCATATCCAGTGTCTACACTTTACTGCCTTCCATTTCCTTCTAGGTCAGTAACTCACTAAGTAGTGAGATAAGGATAAAGCTGACCACAGGGGAGGCGGCTCTGTCAGCAGTTCTCAAAAATCCTATCTCCATCCAGTGCTCAGACTGTTAGGCTGTTGATGTCTCTGTGTGACGTGAATCACTGGAGGAACAGTCGTCACTCAGGATAACCTCAACTAGCAGTCTTCCTTTATTGAAATAACATGACCATGATTAAGACGGACAAAATGCGTTGGCTGTTTTACAGCTGTTATGCATAGTTAGTGTGGTTGAACAAAGAGAGTCCATCTAGTTCAACCAATAAAAGGGAGGGAAAAAAATTCATACAATCCCATATACACAATCCTATACCCACAGTTGATCAAGAGGAAGGAAAAAAACAGCAAAGCATGATCCAATTTGCTCCAGCAGGGGAAAAGATTTCTTTTCTGATCCCCCAAGAGGCAATTGGATATTCCCTGGATCAACTTTACCTATAACTGTTCGTATCCAGTTCTATTATTATATGTTTAGGAAAGAATCCAGGCCTTTTTAAAGCAATCTACTGAGCTGAGGGAGTCTATTCCACATTTTCACAACTCTTACTGTGAAGAAACCTTTCCCTATTAGGAGATTAACTCTCTTTTTTCTATAGGCCTGTAGCGCCCTGCTCCTGTTGGGTAGGCGCTATTTGTAAATTTAAGTTATCTGAGCCGTAGTTTAGCTTAGAATGATTATGTCAAACTATTGGTTTCTGTTCCAGTTCAGCTGCATTGCACATTTTCCACTTGACTGTGGGTGTCCCAGTCACCACGGGTCAAGGTTGGAAACGCAGCGGGTTGGGTGCATTGAGTATTCTTTGCCCAGAAGCAGCCCAGAAGACGTGGTTCCTTCCGCTGTGCGTTCTGGGAGAGGCTACTTTAGGGACAGACACTGTTTTGACAGGGTCTTCCGATCCTGACCTGATGGCCCTCCTGGCCAGGGATGTGCCTGCTGGCCCGAGGCTCCACTACTGAGGAGTTTCTGGGGCCTACTGGTTCAGGGGTGGTCCTGGGCTGTCTTGCCTGTGGGAAGAAGCTGAGCAATTGAGGACTCAATTGGAGGATGCATCCTGGCCAATCTACCTCACAGTGCTGCTGGCTGGTTGAAAGATCCTGGTACTGTGTAGCTGTGTCTTTGGAACTAAAGCAAAGTGTGTGTGTGGTTACATGGCCCTGTGGCAGAGGACTGTGCAACGACTCGACGGCACTCATCAAGTCTGTGGCAGAGACTTTTGAACGAGCTCCGCACCGGCTGCTAGGTCAGTGAGAGAGGCCTATCCAGTGATTGCTGAATCCAGTGTGGAAACGGTTTGTCCTCTGGATCCAAAAACGTACCCATGATCCGCAAAGCAAGTTACCTGAATCTCCCCGAACCCTCCATCCCTCTGACTGAGTTTGTTTAATAAAACCTTGGAAGAAAAGGAGACTAAGTGTTGGTGCAGACATTTGTGAATAACTCTTCAAGGAGGACCCCTAAGGCCTCGTACAGACGACGGAACATGTCTGCTGAAACTGGTCCGCGGACCAGTTTCAGCAGACATGTTCGGTCGTCTGTACGGCCGAGCGGACAGGTTTCCAGCAGGCATTTGTCCAGCCGACCGTTTTGCAGCAGACAAATGTTTCTTAGCATGCTAAGAAACATGTCCGCTGGAATCCTGTCCGTCGGACATGTTCGGTCGTCTGTACAGACTCACCGTACATGTCCGAGCGGCCACCATCCCTCGCATGCGTCAAATCACTTCAACGCATGCGTGGAAGCATTGAACTTCCAGGGACGGGCACATCGCCGCGTCATCGTCGCGGCCACGTCGTGACACATCACCGCGTTTGTTTTCCGCTGGGATTTTGGTCTGATGGTGTGTACAGCCATCAGACCAAAATCCGGCAGCGGACATGTCCGATGAAAACGGTCCACGGACCGTTTTCTTCGGACAGATCCGCTGGTGTGTACGGGGCCTAAGGGCTCTTTCACACGGAGCGGACCGTTTCTGGGTCCGCTCCGTGTGTCCACCAAAGCTCAGCGGGGATCCCTGCTGAGCTGTCGGCGGATAGGGCGGTCCCCGCACACAGTGCAGGGACCGCCCTGTCTCTGCTCCGCTCTCCCCTATGGGGGATCGGATGCAGACGGACCGTCTGTCCGTCTGCATCCGATCCGTTCCGCCGAACGGAAGAAAAATAGGGTTTCTTCCGTTCGGAAAACCGGATCCCGACTGACGCGGACGCTAGCGGATGCGATCCCATAGGGATTCATTACAAGTCCGTTAACGGACTTGTAATGAGCGGACGAACGGTCCGCTAGTGTGAAAGGACCCTTAGACGAACGTGGTAAGGTAACGGCAGGCCCAAATTAAAACCAGCAGCTCCTACGGGGGTATTGCTACAGACATAAAGAGTGCCTCCTTGTTCTCTGTGATAACCTTCAAGTGAAAAATTCAACACCAAGTTCCCTATATGGACCACTGTATTTATACATGTTGATCATATCCCCCCCCCCCTTAATCTCCTCTTTGTTCAGGAGAATAAATTCAGTTCCTCTAATTTTTCCTCATAGCTGAGCTTCTTAATGCCATATATGTTATTTCAATAAAGAAAGGCCGCTAGTTAATGTTATCCCCAGTGCAGACCTTTCCTCCAGCTCTGTCAGCAGTGGCAGCTTCCAAAGCTTGACCTGACCGCTTTGGAATACAATTTGATTACATGTACTATATTAGCATTCTATAAATCAATACTCAGAATATCCCCAGCATTAGAATACATTATTTCCTGTTATAATTGTCTAGAATTGTTGTATGTTTTTAATGTTATAAGTTTATAGATTTCCCCCCAAAAAAACTGACATCTGTGAGCTTCCCTACCGACGCTGAAATCTTTGCTTGGTCTTCTTCTGGGGTTCAGGATTTTTGGCAATTTTGTTTGGCTGTGCCAGGATGATATAACTACTGTACTTGAGCTGCTGAACCCCACTCCCCCCCTCACTTCCATCCTTTTGGAACAAGCTGTGCACGTTAGTTGCGTTTATGAGCACTGCTTTATGGACACTACAAAGCCCATAGTCCATCCCTGGAGCAAGCAAGAGAGGGTGATTACTTTCCCACATAGGGTGGGCCATGGAGAACCAGATAGCCTTCTGTCAGGAAGGAAGGCATGGATCCTGTGTTCCTGCAAAAGTTCCTGCATGGATCCATGCCTTCCCACCTCTTCCGCAGTACACAGAAGCGCAGGCAAGGCAAATGGTTAACCCTTTGATCACTTCTGATGTTAACCCCTTCCCAGCCAGTGTCATTAATACAGTGACTGTGCATATTTCTTAGCACTGATCACTGTATTGGTGTTACTGGTACCCAAAAAGTGTCTGTCCATGTCAGAATGTCCTTCACAGTCCTGCTATAAGTCGCTAATTGCCGCCATTACTATAAAAAAATTTGAATAAGAATATGCCGCAGATGATATAACTTTTGCGCAAACCAATCAATATAAGCTTATAGAGATTTTTTGTTACCAAAAATATGTACCAGAAAACATATTGGTCTAAATTGATGAATTTAAAAAAAAAAAAAAATTTTGGATATGTTTTATAGCGGAGAGTAAATTTTTTTTATTTATTTTTTGGTTTATAGCTCAAAAAATGAAAACCGCAGAGGTGACCAAGTACCACCATTTTATTTGGATAGATCATTGCATGACTGTGCAATTGTCAGTTAAAGTAATGCAGTGCCGTATTGCAAAAAATGGCCTGCCACGAAGGGGTTAAAAATCTTTCAAAGGTCAAGTAGTTAAACCAGAGTTTAGTGTCACTTTAAGGTCTTTATCTGTGATATATGGCTGTCTGGATTCCTTGCCTTGGGGCACTGACAGGCATTGCAGGGTTATGGTAACACAGAAAGGTGTATCATTCATGTAGCTTTATAATAATCTTGTATTATTCATTCCACATTAAAATACAATTCTGTTTCATCTGGTGCTCATAAATACCGTATTTATCGGCGTATAACACGCACCCTAACTTTAAGAGGGAAGTTTCAGGAAAAAAACTTTCCACAGCCCCCTGCGTATAACACGCAGGCACAGTTTACCCTCTATTTTCAGGGTAAAAAAGTGAGTGTTATACGCCAATAAATACAGTAGCTAGAAAAATAAACACATTTGACTGTTTCCTGCTGGGAATGCTGTTGTCTTAAATCCTGCATTTTACGATATGAGGACATCCGACCACTCAAAACTAATATTTCAGTGTTGGTAGATGCTGCCAATCATGACTTCAGTTTTTTGTTTTTGAGCAGTTATAAAGGAGCTGCCGTCCCCTTGTGGGATATACACATTTTTATGGATTTGGAGAAATCCCCAAAAATGTGAGAGCTACCTTATGCAACATACACTATATTGTCAAAAGCACATGAACTTTAATGGCATCCCATTCTTCAATATTGAGTTGGCCCACCCTTTGCAGCTCTAACAGCTTCAACTCTTCTGGGAAGGCTGTCCACAAGGATTAGGAGTGTGTCTATGGGAATGTTTGACCATTTTTCCACAAGCACATTTGTGAGGTCAGGCACTGATGTTGGACCAGAAGGACTGGCTCGCAGACTCTGCTCTTATTCATCACAAAGGTGTTCTATCAGGTTGAGGTCCAGACTCTGTGTAGGCCAGTCATTTTCCTTCACCCCAAACTCACTCATCCATGTCTTTATGGACCTTACTTTGTGCACTGTTCCAAGTAATTTGGTGGAGGGGAGATTATGGTGTGGGGTTGTTTTTCAGGTGTTGGGCTTGACCCCCTTGGTTCCAGTGATAGGGACTCTTAAGGCATCAGCATACCAAGACATTTTGGGCACTTTCATGCTCCCTTGGATCTTGGACCTTGTTTGTGCACTGGTTTCAACAGGAAGGGGCCATCCCCAAACTGTTCCCACAAAGTTGGGAGCATGAAATTGTCCAAAATGTCTTGGTATGCTGACGCCTTAAGAGTTTTCTTCACTGGAACTATGGTAACGGACTCCGACTCGCCTGGTGCAGATGTACCCGTGAGCAGATATTAACTGCTGGAGGGGATGCAACCATAAGGGGTAATTTTTACATCTATGGTCCCAAGATTAAGACATTTTGGAATGAGATAACACCTTGAATAAAAAAGTTAACACTTAGAGCTATAGAGCCCTCCCCACTACATTTCCTTTTTCAATGGATGCCATCATCTATTAAATTTTATACAAGAAGTGTGACTTCACACTTGCTAAATGCAGCTAAGGCACTAATTCCTAGATTCTGGAAACAATCGAGATGCCCCATGATAAAGGATTAGAAGGGGAAGGTAGAGAGGATTATGGAAGCGGAGAGATGGGTACATATAGTGAGAGATCAACAGGACAAATTTAAGGATATATGGGCAGGATGGTTATATTACTCCTCCGAAATAGGGACGGACTGACCCTGGGGGTGGGGTGAGGGGAGGAGAGCCAAGCCAGGGGGGGGGGGGGGGTTGAGTGCTATATGTTAAAAGGATTTTATAGGGGTAAATTGTATGCACTGGTTTTGTTTGTCTCGGTTTATTGTCTGTTTTTGTTTTTGTTTTTTTTATTGTTTGTAAAATGAAATTTGTTACAATAAAGGAAAAAAGTGATTATAAAAGGAACTATGGGGTCCCACCCAACACCTGAAAAACAACCCCACACCATAATCCCCCACCAAATGATTTGGAACCGTGCACAAATTAAGGTCCATAAAGACATGGATTAGCGAGTTTGGGGTGCAGGAACTTGACTAGCCTGCACAGAGTTCTGACCTCAACCCGTTAGAACACCTTTGGGATGAAATAGAGCAGAGTCTCTGAGCCAGGCCTTCTCGGTCAACATCAGTGTCTGACTTCACAAATGCGCTTCTAGAAGAATTGTCAAACATTCCCATGGACACTCACATAAACCTAGCGGACAACCTTCCCAGAAGAGTTGAAGCTGTTATAGCGGCTCAATTTTAAACCACACAGAGTAAGACTGGGATGTCATTAAAGTTCACATGACAATATGGAATATAACAAGTGTATTACTGAATAATTATACTTATCTTTGTAGGCCGTTAACTGAAATTAAAACTGATTTGCAGGCACAGAAATTCTGATTTACAGTAAAACCTTGGTTTGCGAGCATAATTTGTTCCAGAAACATGCTTGTAATCCAAAGCACTTGTGTATCATAGCATTTTTTACAGGGTATAAATGAGAAGAGAGGCACCTCTAAGAGCCGGTTCACAAAGGGGCGACCTGTCGGGTGACTCAGCCGCCTGACAAGTCGCAGTCTGCTTTATTCAATGGAACCGTTCTAATAGGAGCGACGCAAGTCGCTCCGACTTAGAAAAAAGATTCCTGTATGACTTTGGGGGCGACTCGGGGTGAAGAAGTCAGAATGATAGAAGTTATTTTGCAAGTTGCCTCTCTAATCGTTTTGAGATCGCCTTTCCGAGTCGCCCCCGAAGTCATGCCACCTGTATGTGAACCGGCTCTTAGTGTAGCAATAAGTTGCTAAATGTTGTACCTTCATTAAATGTAACCATATTGCTACACTTAGAGGCTCCTCTTATTTTTTATACTCATTTGTGACATGACGCTACTCTTATATCAAGACATCACTTGTATGTCAAGGCAAAATTTATTAAAACATTTTGCTTGTCTTGCAAAACGCTCTCAAACCAAGTTACTCTCAAAGCAAGGTTTTACTATAATTTGTAGAGTAATGTCCAAGCTCACATTATTCAGATATTTGTATTGTTCTGGAATCTATATAAGAACTGAGCAGTTCTATTAATAATTTTTATTATCTGCAGTAATCAGAATATAGTTGGTGAACCTTGCACTAGAAAACAAGGTTCGCTCTTTAAATCGGGCCTCCCTTTCCCACTTATAAATCACTGTATGATAGTAGAAGAAAAACGCAGCCATGGGGGAAAAATGTTAGCCCCAATGTCCACATTGTAGCGCGTAATGTCTGTATCTTTCTGATGCCATCCCAGAGAATGCAGCGTATCCCAAATGTTACAAAATAACATTCCAGCACAGTGTTCTCAACAGAATTTGGATTTTTATTGTTCCCAGAATCTTACTAGAAGTGTAGTAACATCACCCTTGCCTAGGTGCTTCCGGGGGGTAAGTTAAGTATATATTATTTGTAACTTGTTGCCCACATGTGTCGTCTTCTACTACTATCTTATGGTACAACATAATCCATCGCCTGCACCACACTGTGGCCAATAGAACTTAATGAATGTTACTGTGTCACATTTCATTAAAGTTAATTTAAAAAAAAAAAAGAAAAGGAAACCGTGTGATGTGCTGTGATCGGCGCACTGGCTCTGCTTTTATCCATCAGCTGGAGGGCAGCGGCTAGGAGGGCAGCATGGGCCACCCTATAGCAAATTTACTGCTACAGGACGGTCCTCCTGTGCAGGAGGATTACCTGTGTGTGTGTGTGTGTGTGTGTGTATGTGTATGTGTATGTGTATGTATATGTGTATATATATATATATATATATATATATATATATATATATATATATAATTATGCACTTTCCGCCTAGGGGGAACATCAATGTGCTGCTTCTTCTGTGATTGATCACAGCAGAAGCCGATCTGTGGGTGCACCGGATGCCTGCAGCACCCACCGATCATCGGTAAAAGACACAAAAGCCTTCGGGCTTTCACATTGAAGCCTGCAGGGCATGATTTTTTCATGCGGTATAGCAGCGCTATTTTTAGCGCTGTACCGCATGAAAAACTCCTCAATGTGAAAGTGGCCTAAGTCACTGATCGCCACCATTAATAGTATAAAAAAATATATAAATAAAAATGTGAAGTTATGAAGAAATGTAAATTTCAATTTTTTATTGGATATGTTTTATAGCAGAAAGTAAACGATTTTTTTTTTTTTTTATAGCGCAAAAAATAAAGTGGTGATTAAATACAACCAAAAAGCTTTATTTGTGTAAAAAAAAAAAAAAAAAAAAGAACACAAATTTTATTTGGGTACAGCGTTGCACGACTACGCAATTGTCAGTTAACCACTTGACGACCGAGAACGTCTATGGACGTCCTCGGCTTTGTGCGGTGATATTTGAATGATGTCTGCAGCTACAGGCATCATTCAGATATTGCCGTCTTCAGCCGCCGATTCTGTGCGCGATAAGAACGATTGATCTTTCTTATAGGCAGCTAGAGGGGACGTCCCCCCCCCCTCCTGCCGCCATCCAGTGCTTCTCCGGGCTCTCCCATGCCATCGGGGGCCCGGAGAGCGAATCGGCCGGCACTAGCTGGTCACCAGTCATCTCTATGACCGTCGGAGGTCCGGGCGCAACGTTATGACCTCACGCCCGGTACCCGTAAGTAAACAAAGCCGCAATCACGGCTGTCGGCATTAGATCGGTGAATTTTTTTTTCACGATCTAATGCTTGTAAGCATGGAGGAGAGTAAGTGTAAAAATAAAAAAATGAAGTCAAATAAAAATAAAATACATATTTTTTTTTTTTAAACGCCCCTGTCCCCGGTAGCTCGCGCTTAGAAGCGAACACGCATGCAAGTCCCGCCCACATTTGTAAACACCGTTCAAACCACACATGTGAGGTATCGTCGCGTGCGTTAGAGCGTGTACAACAATTATAGCACTAGACCTCCTCTGTAACTCCAAAATAGTAACCTGTAAAAAAAATTAAAGCGTCGCCTATGGAGATTTTTAAGTACCGAAGTTTGGCGCCATTCCATGAGTGTGCGCAATTTTAAAGCGTGACATGCTAGGTATCTATTTACTCGGCGTAACATCATCTTTCACATTATACAAAAAAATTGGGCTAACTTTACTGTTTTGTTATTTTTTAATAAAAAAAAAGGCGTTTGAAAAATGATTGCGCAAATACCGTGCGAGAAAAAAAGTTGCAATGACCGCCATTTTATTCCCTAGGGTGTCTGCTAATAAAAATATATAATGTTTGTGGGTTCTGATTAATTTTCTAGCAAAAAATTTTGATTTTTACATGAAGGAGAGAAGTGCCGAAATAGGCCCGGTTGTCAAGTGGTTAAAGTAGTACAGTACAGTGTCTCAAAAAATGGCCTGGTCATGAAGGCGCGTAAATCTTCTGGAGGGCAAGTGGTTACGGCTAGTTAGGGCTTGCCTGGAACTCCACTTTAAAGTATATCTCAAGACACATTTTTGGGATAGAGCAGGAAGGATTATAAAAGCTTGATCATTTTATTTTTTTACTACCTGTGTCCCACTGACTTCCCTTCACTTCTTGGCCCAAAAACACACCAGAAGGAGAGAAGAAATCTTTCTAAAGTGAGGGAAAATCCTTTTTGTGTTCTGTTATCACCAGAACATGTGGAAGATTTCTTGTATGTTCTTTTTTTAGTGACAACTGTAATATTTTGCATATCCTGTCACTTTTAATCCTGGCAATAATGTTGCCAAGGACAAAAGCTAAAGCTTAGCTGCCCCTTTCTGCCTATAGAACATTCCTGTTGGCTAGTGGAGGTAGCTTATGATATCAATGAGCCGATAGGAATGCACACCTCCCAACTTTCTGAGATGGGAATGAGGGACACCTATCAGCAAAAGTATGCAAGCATAGGACACACCCCTTGCCACGCCCCCCTTAAAGGAGAATTGTACAAAAAAATAAGATTGGTTAAACCCACAAGTGCTTTTTTTTACCACTACTATTTCTTTATATTGGCTTTTGGAATTTACAAATGCAGCAATTTAGAAATTAGATGAAAGGTTTAGCACTAGGAAACACTTTTTGATAGATAAAAAGTGCATTTTATATACAACTCTATAGATCAGACCAAAATGAGGGACAAATGAGGAGAATGAGGGACAGAGGGACATTGCTCCAAATCAGGGACAGTCCCTCGAAATCAGGGACAGTTGGGAGGTATGGGAATGTGTTTTGGGGGTTGTGACGGACTTGAATAGCTTCAACACTACCTTGATGTGTTGGAAGCCAAGGCCTGTCAGAATTGCCCAGGCTATCGCGTGAAGCACGAGGCAGGCATGTTCAGACACCTCCGCATGACTGCACTTCATACATGTAAAGAAAAATTTCAGCACACCCAGTTCTAGCTAAGCAATTTACTGCAGTTCTATACCGACCGACATGAGGTTTTACCTTTTTTTCCAAGGTAGCATACAAGACAAACAGAATATTGAACAGAACATAAAGAACTGTGTAAGTAACTGCCCAGTATGGTCCAAAAAGACCCCCCCCCCCCTCCCCCTCCAACAATTTAGTATCAAATGCTTCTCCCAAGGCCCATTGACAAAGTGCTCCTGATAAACAGAGGTTGCATTTAGCAGACGGCTCCTACTTGTGCTTATAATCAGAATCAGGACTGTAAGCGTTGAATGTTCCATTTGGCGCTAGTAATGATAACCAGAACTTTCCAAGCACAGAAAGCCCCTACTGTGCATGTGTGAAATGCAAATAGAAAGGCCAAAGATCAAAAGCTAAAGGCCTGAGGAATAACAGCAGTGAGGTAGCACCAGAAAGGAGCAAGCAATAGAACAAATGGCGCCCATTCTAGTGTAATAAAAAGAGCATAAATACTTATACAATTACACTTGTTTCAAAAGAGCAAAATATGGTATAGTACAAAATAACTTTCTGGTACAAAACTGGCCTCTAGGAATACCGGTTTGTATGGTATAAATCCAAAAGAAATTGTAATAGAATCTTGTGCCTGTCACCACCATGGTTAGGCCGGAATGGGAGACACACCAGCGCTGAACAGAGGGCGGGAACTGCTGAAGTTAATTTTACATATTAACAATGCTCATGATTGGTTGCTAGGACCACCTAGCAACCAATCACCTGCTAGCATTTCCCATCTTCTTTTCAGAGCTGGCCCACGGTCTCTCTATCCCTCCCCTGCTGTACAGGAGAGAGGGACAGTATCTCCTGCTCTGGCGTTGGTGTGTCTCCTGGGTAGTGGTACAGTCCAGACCCGGTCCGGGCACCCCCCATACTGTCACAGCTCGCCTCTCTCTGCATTCGCCGGTGCCGCTGCACTGCCTAAGACCCGCTGCACTGTCACCGCTTTACTTATGGGGGAGCACTAGAGGGGTCACCGGCCTGACACCCCCTCAGTGTGTGGTGCCTGGGGCAGACCGCCCCCTCGTAAGTACGCCACTGAACATAAGTGATAACAAAAATTAATATTGATTAGTAACTTGCGTTTTATGTGGCCAGAGCTGAAGCTGTTGTTCCGATTCCCTGCAATGATTAGCATAGGTCTATTAAACAGGAGATTTGAATAAATCTAGAGTTGAGCGTAAGAAAGCAAACATTAGATACTGTACAATATGAGACATACAAAAGTGTCAGAAGATGATATGGTGATGTCTCTACATGTGAATGAATACAGGACACAAAATACAAGACAGCAAAAGGTATGGCAAACTACCAAGGACTGGTTTTGCTTTGGGATCATGGAGTATAAATATGACTAGAGCAGCTTATCTTCTGGGGAGGATGAACCAGTGCTATGATGTCCCAGGACTTACACAGAAACCTGTCACTTAAAGTGGAGCTCCACCCAAGTAGAGTTCCGCTTTAAACATTGCTCTCCCCTCCGATCCCACATTTGGCATGTCATTTTGTTGTTGGGGGATTTTGTTGTTCATGGATTTCATGCTGAGCATTACAAGTGGTCTGCAACTGGCATATCTTCACTATCTTGATGGGTTTGTTTTGAAGGCTATTCTCCAGGACCATCCAAATGTTGCTCCAGTGTTTTTGAAAATCTGCAGCTGAAGATACCTGTAGTCCTGTCAATATACATCAGAGATCAGACATTTTAATTGGTAGACACAGTAATCCATGTTACAGTTGTAGCACTGGCATAACTGAAGGGTCTGGTCCAGGCCCAGACTGGGACAAAAAATAAGCCCCAACTTTTAAGACTGAGCACCTTATTTTTTTTTTTTTTTTACTAAATTACAAGAATAACAAGAAGAAGAATAAATACAATATCTGGTTACACCCATAGTGTATCCTAAGAACGTTACGTATCCTAGGTAATGCATGTAGCCTGATGAATCTTTATTCCTCCTCTGACGGGTTGCCTAGGCCAGTGGTCGTCAACCCTGTCCTACGGGCCGCCAACAGGCCAGGTTTGCGAGATATCTGAAATACATCACAGGTGATATCATTTGTTGCTCAGTGATTGCAGTATTCTAGTCTGCATCTCCCCAAGATAATACATAAAATCTGGCCTGTTATTGGGCCCTGAGGACAGGGTTGATAACCACTGGCATAGGCAACCAGCCTACTGTCCCTCCTGGAATGCCGGTATCCCTATTGAGCCCTGGTATCTCTACGACTCTGGCCTATGTGAGGGTGCAATTAAATTGAACACAAATAGCCAAATTGCAAATATTGCCGTTTTTGGCATCTAAAACAACCCTTTTTGTCAGAAATAAAAAGGGAACCTTTTTCAACTATTTTCTCATTGGTCAGCTCTGATCAGTAAATCTATTTTTTACTTTATTTCATTGTGTATATTGGACGATGTTTAACTTCCACACCGAGGTCTCTGTCACAGGGAATAATACTGCCATTGATTTAGCAGTTTAATCCATTCAGATGTGGAGTTATGCATGTGAATAAATGGAGCCCCAACAACACCACCATCTTGTGACATCTGGTTCAAAACCAAATTATGTGTTCTGCCAAGTGCCTTCTTTACGGTGGCTTTAGGGTAGTTGAATTCTAAGAGCTTGTTCCTCATCAGATTGATCTGACGATTCCTCTGTAGTGGAGTGCAGAAGGCCATGTCCATTGATTGCGTGGATTGTCTGTCCACTAATTTACATTATAAACATACTCTTAGAAATACACTTTCATACGTCTGTTTTCCAGGTAGGTGTTTGGTGTATTCCTATGGTTAGATTTAGAGCATAAATTAGTGCAGATATATACCTTACAAATCCTTTATTGTCCCTGATAGCAGCCAGGCATTTGTATAGTACTGTACACAGTCCTGTGATTTTCGTCAGGAAGATTTATTTCAGTGACGAGTGCAGTCATTTATTAATCTCATCCACTCCCTCAGACACACTGACATTTACAGTATGTGTTGTTGTAACTAGGCTCAGATCTGTGTTGCTGTTTATGGGCAAATCCTGAGCCATTCTAGCAATAGGCAGATACTTTGTACTTTGATCGTGCACATTGCGATTATTATATGATAAGTTGGCTTGGGTAGCACGTGCTGCTCATACTCCTACATGTGACTTTAAACGGCTCCATGGGGATCCTCTGCACCGATGGACACATTTTGTGACGAAGATCTGTCACTATTAATGAGATACAGGGCACCATACTGTATAGGACGTCTCATACATGGACCTCCCTTTAGCAGAACAAGGGGAAATGAGGGATATGCCTAAACTTGTGCAAATCGTAAACCAAGGTATTGCTAAATTGTTTCTTCTTCTTCAACTTCTTAAGAAAAAAAAAAAAAAAAAACACTGCGTATATATAGCTTCCACCTTCAAGCTTGAACTACTATATATATATTTTTTTAATGTTCTTGTAAACACTGCATATGTATAGCTTCCACCTTCAAGCTTGAACTACTATATATATATTTTTTAATGTTCTTGTAAATTAGTATTTCTAATTTCCAGATCATTATACATACAATCAACCTGTAATTTCCAGGCATCCTAGTAATATTCTTCAGACATGTTGTTTGTGTTCGACGTCGATTCATGTGGACATAGATTGCTTCACAATTATTGTATGGAATCAAATTCTGCTAAAGGTTGAACATGTTTTATAGGCAGAGGATAAATTATTAATAAAAAAATATTCTACTGTGTTTTAGACTCGTCCAGGATGTCATCATCTAGGACTTACCAGTCCCCGAAGAGCTCGAATTCCGGACCTTCCTTCCTGAAGATCCGCTCTCCGTTTGCATCTTTGTTCTCTTTTAGGAAGTCAAAGCATGAAGTGAAACTCCCGGCACAAAACGAGAGGTAATGGAAGACATTTATCTGTCTGGGTATTGTACAATGTGCAGCTGTTATAATTACCGGTAGGAATGTGATATTATCCTGGTTATATAATCTGTATTTTCCTTTCCCAAGTCTCACTGAAATCGGGAGGGGCATCAGCTGACAAGCAGCCACAAGCCACATCATATGCTGGCAGCTGCTACCTGGCCACAGGGTCCCCGGAACTTTGTAGTCTTTGGAAAATAAGGGGATGCAAGTTGTGTTGTACTACTGTATACAAAAATGTTTTCGGAAAGAACTTCTGAGGTGTGTTCGAAAAATCATGACATTCAGCCATAAATGTATAAAAGCATGCAAGCTTTTTGTTATCTCTATCACCTTTGACAGAAACGGCTGTATCATTTAGACCAGCCTCTCTTAACCAGGGTTCCTCCAGAGGCTGCTAGGGGTTCCTTGAGCTGTGGTTGATTGACCTTCAATTTGATGGCCCCTGCATAGTTCTGGGGTCACCACTTGACAGAGTCAGCTGCATAATCCTTTTTAGCTGTTTATAGGGTGACATTTTAGCCACCACTGGAAAGGGGGCACTATTCTCACTAGCTATCAATGTAAGGGGTATTTTTCCCACTCACCACCAATAAATAGATTTTCGCAAGGGTTCAGGGATGGACTGGCCATTGGGACTACAGGGAGTTCCCTGGTGGGCCGATGGCTCAGTGGGCTGGCTTCAGTGACAGCGGACTGCCGCCCCCCTCCGCTCCTCTGTCTCTCCCTCCCCGCAGCGCTCACCTGGGGGGAACAAAGAAGCAGGGGGAGGACCAGAGGAGCAGGGGGGACAACAGAGGAGCATGGGGGGAGGGGACAGACAGCTGACTCAACAGCTATGGCCTGGGAGTTTCTCACTTCTGCCTAATCTTGTCCCATAAGGGGGGCACCGAACTGATTATTTGCCCCGGGTGAAATAATGTCTAGCTTCCCCACTGGTACTGCCTATAAGAGTACCAGTACCAGCCGTTCTACTCTAATAAAGTAGACTAGTGGCTAGTGAAGGGGGAGAGGGGGTGCGGGTGGCCAGGGGGGTGCAGGAGTTGTCGGCCACCATGGGAGAGACCTGTCAAAGTGGGCCAGTCTGGATGAAGTCCAGGGCCAAATTTCTGTCCCAGTCCAGCCCTGCAAGGGTTCCACAAGAACTGAAAATTATTTCAAGGGTTCCTATGGGGTAAAAAGTTTGAGAAGGTCTAATTTAGACTTACTGATGCCAAGCCAAAAAATGTTTTCTGGTTTTGAAAGAGAAAGATTGGAACTCCTATTGGGTTTTTTCAGGTATTTAGCACTCTGAGAAATTTCCCCTCACTTACTGTGCTGCTGGCAATGGTTTCTCCAGACACGATGTAAGGGTAGCTTTGCAACAGTGACAAAAATAAAAGTCTCGTAGGGGCCCTGGCCTTCCAAACCCACTCTACTAAGGAAAATAATTTTTTAGTTCTGTTTGTGCTGCTGTTGCCTCACTTGCTGTCTGGTAAATCATTGTAAGCAGGTTAGGAAGAAAGGGTAAATCTCGCTAACGCCGCTCCAGATAGCAGTAAAAATCTGAGCGGGGTTCTAACCGACACTGTATCTAAAACCCAGAAAAAAAAAAGATTTTGGTTGGACAGTAGCCTAATTAAAGAGGAGCTCCAGTCTGTAAAAATCATTTAAAGGCAGCTTAACGTATAATACTGTAGCTGCTGATTTTTAATATAAGGACACTTACCTGTCCAGGGACCCCACGATGTTGACACCCTGAGACGATTCTTCAATCGGCTTTGGGTGCAGGCACTGGCATTGTAAGTAAGGTAAACCTGCAGTGAAGCCTTCAGGCTTCACAGCCAGTTTCCTACTGCCCATGCGCGAGTCGCACTGCGGTTTCTGAATGGTTCTGCCATCTTCTGGGACCTCTGTGTGTGTCCCAGAAGGCAGTGGGGGTAGGAGGAGGGGCCGGAAATGTCTTGGATCAGCAATCTTACCTGGAAGAGGGAGCTGGTACCAAAACCAGGTACCCGCTTCCCCCTCCAAAAAGTGCCAAATGTGGCAGTGGAGGGGGAAGGGTGTTAACAAGTAGAGCTTCCCCTTTTGGGTGGAGCTCTGCCTTAAGATGATAAGTTTCATCTGCATTCTGTATCTTTGCATTCTTTAAACCATAGTGAATACCAAACATAATGCCGTTCTACCCAGCAATCAATCTTTTAATCGACAATATTGCTCTTATGTGGGAGGACATGACCTCCCATTTGTGTGTTTGGAGGTGCACAACTGCCAAAAACGGCTTAAAAAACAGCACTCCCTACCCACGCTCTAATTGCTGCCCATACATATTTTTTACTCCTCTCTTCCTGTGTCCTTCTTCCTCCCCTCCCTATGTTCTTTTTACCCGCCCCCCCCCCCCCCCCCCCCCACACCCACCGTACTGCGCGACAGGAGATTCGGTTTCCTGTTCCCGACTGGACTGAAAAGAAGTGAGCACTCAGTGTGCACTTCCTGTCAGTTCGGCCGGGAACAGGACACTGAATCTCCTGTACCGCATGGTACCTGGCCGGACTGACAGGAGGAAGGAAGAGGAGCTAGGCCACGTTACAGGGAAGGGGAAGAAGCGACGAGAGAGGCAGCAGTGCTGCAGCTGTCTCCGGCCCTCTATGGCCCTCTCCGGCCCCCTGCTTAGGCGGCTGCAGCATTTTTAGGAAGCACAGCAAGGGCCCTGCTTGGGGCCCCAGGCCAGCTCGTGGGCCCCAAGCAATTGCTTGGTTTGCCTGCCTTGTCGTGACGGGCCTGGTTGAACTAGATGAACTATTGTCTTTATTCAACTTTACCTACTATGAAACCTAACCCATATAATGAATCGATAATAGTTAGACTAGTTATACTTTCTTTTCTTTTTTTTAACAGACAAACTAGTTATACTTTTAAGCACACGTCCCCCCTCCTCCTTCCAAGCAAGAACCCTAAAGTCTTGTGGTTTTGTCCCCACTCCAAGATCTTATGAAAAGGCCATCCTTAATTCATCACAACGCCATTCATAATTTGTATCGAGTAGGAAAATGAGCAGAAGTGGCACAGAGCTGGAAAAAGCATACAGCTAGTGAAGTCCGAACTGCAGACATGTTCCAGATCAGTGATCGCAAAAGTATTAAAGCATTTGGATCAACTTAAAAAAAAAATTGCCATTTTCAAAAGGGAAATGGTATCCTGTTTATTTTGTCAGTACAGGCTACCCTGGAAAGAGGCTTGCGTGAGAGAATGAAAATACAAGTTACCTGGCTGTCATAGAGGTCAGCAATGGAAATATTTCTCTGCTGATAGGTATTCTGGGAAGTGTGTGCTTTTCCATCCCGTTGTCAGTTTATGTGCAGTGCCTTCAGATAATATTTGAGTACAGGTCCATCTGTGAGCTATATTTTTAATTCCACGGAAAAGCAAACATTTTAAAATGGAACAGGCATTGTTAGTGGGAACTGTGTCCTCTGCTAAGCCAGGCAGGACCATTGGGGGTTCTAACGTTATTGGAGTGCTGAGGAGCGTGGAAACAAGAGTAATTACTTCTATCAGAAAAGCCTGCAGTTTACAACAGGGACACACTATATGGATACGTTTTCCCTCTACTGTGATTAATCTTAATGATTAATAGCATATCCCATTAAAAGGGAGCGATTAATCAACTGCTGATATGGCAATGTGACCAATGGGGGATATTTGTGGCCATCATGCCACTAGGAGATTCAAAATCCCCTGGAATACCTCCAAATATTGTGTGTGGCAGCTATCTACTAAGAAAAAGTATGTCAAGTTACGAAAGAGCTAAAGAATTCTGCTGTGGACCAGCCAATATGGGTCAACCATAGAACATTTTTTATAGAGAAACCGCAAACTGGCTGGTGCTTTCAGTAGTGATGCGGGGGTCATCAAAGCCTTTAAGTTAAATTAAATTCCTCCCAGACAAAAGAAAACATGGTTGACACCCATAACTCGGCCCAATATAATTTTTTAATTTTCATTCTCTAAATTGTCTGAGCTGTAAAATGAACAATGGAACATCAGAAAATACTTAACATTCCAAGGTGTATTACAGGTCTGTATTTATATCTTTGTGCTGCAAGTGCTCTGTCACCTGTAATTGTTGTTCAGCAGTGGGGTCACTTTGTCTAAGTTATTTATTTAACCACTTGCTTACTGGGCACTTAAACCCCCCCTCCTGTCCAGACCAATTTTCAGCTTTCAGCGCTAATGCACTTTGAATGACAATTGCGCGGTCATACAACACTGTACCCAAATGAAATTTTTATAATTTTTTTTCCCCACAATAGAGCTTTCTTTATATATATATATATATATATATATATATTTTTTTTATATTTTGTTGGAAAATTTTGCAAACAGGTGATTTTTCTCCTTCATTGATGTACGCTGATGGGCACTAATGGGCTGCATTGATGGGCACCGATGGGCTGCATTGATGGGCACCGATAAGGCGGCAAGGGTGGGCACTGGCAGGTGGCATTGATGGGTGGAACTGAAGGGCATTGATGGGTGGAACTGAAGGGCATTGATAGGTGGCACTGGTGGGCACTGATAGGTGGCAGTGATGGGCACTGATGGCAATAATGGGAACTGATCAGCACTGGTAAGTTACACTGATCGGCAGCACTGCTACGTGGCACTGATGAGGCACTGATTGGTACCACTGGTGGGCATGGTAGGTGGCACTCGTGGGTATTGATAGGTGGCACTGGTGGGCGCTGATGAGACGGGTGTGCCTCCTTCCTCTACGGGACCGATGTCCCTTGCACATAAGCATTGGCTGACAGCTGGTCTCGTGGTAAGGGGCCGGGATCTGCACCTTACTCGGATCTGTGATCACCCGAGTCTCAGAAAAGAGAAATGTTCCCAAAGCTGTATTAGTCTTGGGTGAAATGAGGCAGGGTTTAATCTTTGAATAAAGTGTGGTACCCACTATGAGAAAATCGGGCAAACGTGGGAACTGAGGGAGGAAATGATGTGCAAAAGTTCTTGTACAACACAGGTTTTTTTTTTTTATGTATGTTGTATCTGATCATGCGCAGTCTTTCTTATCTGATTTTTCTCATACGAAAACAGTACACATTAAATTTAAAATTGATCGCCCCATGTTTGAAATGTTTGCTCCTTCGGACATTTTCGTTTGCAAAGTCTGAATCAGAGGTTGAAAGTTGTGTAAACACTATCCGAAAATCGTACGGTCATGTCTTGTACAGAATGTTTCTTTGGATTTTCTCATAGTGTGTACCCAGTTTAAAGGAGTTGTAAACCCTCAAGGTTTTTCACCTTGATGCATTCTAAGCAGCTCTCCGTGGGGGCACTCGATAAAGAGGAGAAGCTAGGAGCGCTGCCGGGGGACCCCAGAAAAAGGAGGATCGGGTCACTCTGTGCCAAACCCTAGCACAGAGCAGGTAAGTATAACATGTTTGTAAAAAGAACAAACCTTTACAATCACTTTTGGTCTTTAGTATCATTGCTCACCTTGATGGTGAGACCTGATTTTTCCAAGTCTTACTTTGTCAGTCATGGAGTGTGGTGAATTGACCATTGTTTTCTTCTCTCTGGAGTGCAGAGCCCTGGTTTGGTTCTGCTGTATTAAATGACCATCCTTGGACAACCTTTTTCACAATTTGCGTTCCTTGCTAGAAAAAAACACTTCTAGGTTCCAGTTCAACAAACATATATGCATTTGATTAGCTTAAAGAACAACTTCACAGAAATGCCCCCACTTCCCTAACTGTAGTGGACCTGGGACAATATTTATCTTCCTCCCCATGTCGGTGATCTTTCTTCTAACGAGGTCCCCACCAGGTTCTCTTCATCTTTCATGTGCACTCTAGTATAGATCATGTGCATGGGTAAGCTGTACTGCATAGAACCACTGAAGACTTCTACAAATATGGTTTATGCATAGGAATGAAAATTAGTTGAGCCACGGCACAGTAAAAGGAGGAGCCAGTAGAGACTTTGTTGCAGCAAAGATTGCTGGATCGGGAGGAAATTAAAGGAACACTAAAGGTTCGTTTTTTTTTTAGATCAATTGATTGCTGTAAGCTAGAGCATTTAAATTACCTAGTTTTTCCTTTTGACCGCCAAAATACAGTAATCCAGGTTTGAAAATGCAATTTCCTGTCTCTCCTCTTCTTGCTTTCCACCAGCATCTGAGCTGTTTTGCATGGTGGAAAGCAGAATGTGCTCACCCCCTCCCTATGACTACAGCCCTGCGTGAAGATGCTCTCTTATCCCTCACAGGCATGGAGGCTAAGCCTAATGGGAACTGTAGTTCCCATTAGGCCGTGATGTAGCAAGAATGAATGCGCACCGCAAACCAGGAAGTCAGTGAGAATAACAATTCAGGAGTGACGGAGGTGAATAAAACGGCTCGATTTCAACAGGTATCAAACTAGTTATAATGCAAAACATTACTTTTTCCTTTATCAGCTACTGTCAGACTTTAATTTAAGGGGAAAATATTTTTGTCTTTACAACCCCTTTAAGTATTATAGCGGGTGGCTGCGCTTGGGTATCTTTCAGAAACTCCTTAGGTGAGATATTTGCGCTTGAGTTTCTGAATATACACACTGTGGCCATGGTGTGGTGATCCCGCACCCCCTATTCGATATTTTTATTTTTTTTTGTTATAGAAGACGTAACAGGAGGAACTGGAACAAGCAAAATCGAGGGGAAACAGACAAAACTTCCAGGCAGAAAGCAAGAGAGTTGGAAATTCTGGCAAGGAGAAATTGCTGTTGGGATATTCAAGACAAAATCTTGGGCTAGATGGAGATCACCAAGCTCTACCCATAACTAAAATATTACTTTTGAATGGGCTGACCCTTTTAAAGCAACCTATTCATCATATAACACATTCCCTGGTTTCCTGTCCACTCCATTAAAGTCATAAACACGAGAAAGTCTAAAAATAATTTGGCTTAAGTAAACATTGCTCTAAGGCCCCGTACACACGACCGAGGAACTCGACATGCCAAACACATCGAGTTCCTCGTCGAGTTCAGTGTTAAAGCCGCCGAGGATCTCGGCGGGCCGACTTTTCCCATTGACTAACGAGAAAATAGAGAACATGTTCTCTATTTGGCCCGACGAGTTCCTCGTCGGCTTCCTCGCTGAAAAGTGTACACACGACCGAGTTTCTCGGCAGAATACGGCTCGGACCGAGTTTCTGGCTGAATTCTGCTGAGAAACTCGGTCGTGTGTATGGGGCCTAAGACACTACAGCGGCCAGTCAACGTGACTTTGGACCCAAGACCCACATGGTGTATGCTAAAGGGATGCCTTCATATGACTGGCTACCACAGCACTGCTTTCTGCGAGCAAGGTAGGCCTTTTAGGACTTTTTGTTGGAGCAGGGTGGGCAGGGTAGATGGGATTGGAGGGGGGGGCTTTATATGATATAAGGCTACTTTAAAAGCCATGGAAAATGATTTGTTTGTAATATCCATGGACTGTAAACAATGCTCTGTTTTATGAGTCAGCATCAAATGCTGGATAATTGTATATTCTATTTCGTGTTTAATTGCCATATAAGCATAGGATTGGCTCACTACCAACTCTTTTGATTTTATGTTCAGTGACATATTCATTAGAGCATGGTTGAGTTTGTTACACTCCTGTATTCTCAGTTTGATACACCTATGCAGTTCTGCATTCTTGCAATATATATAGTTACTTAGGCACTAGGTGGAACCGTAATGGTAAATGTAGATGAACCGTGACCTGACTTTCCAGCGAAGAGCTGTCTCCACCTTTCTCATCTTTTGGCTCTTGAAAAAGATCAAGTAGATTCCACCAAAACACCTGGCAGGGGACAGTAAGTTTGTGCTTGTGCCGTCTTATCCAACTGATTAGCTATACATGCAAGAAGGTGACTAGTACTCTTCCTCATTACTTGCTATGAGCCGATGCAGGGACAGACTTCATTGGCTTGTAAATTGATCCCTGTGTTATTGTCCAATAGGATTTTGGGCTGGAGCTATGTTTCAGTTTAGAGGATGCAGTGGTGTAGAGTCTTGTTGCGTATTGGAGTGCTGGGTTCTCCCATTCCCATAGAACAGTGAAGAAGCTCCACAGACCACCATAGTGTGTGATCAGAAAACAGAAACTGGCTTGATTGCATTTGGAAATGTGTGTTTACTTGTTCCATGTAACTGACTTTGCATTAGCAGGGTCTGATTTACCACCTGGCACAGTAGGCACTGGCTTATAGGCAGTAGAGTCCAATTTCTATATATTTTTTTGTTATAAACCATACATTTTTTTACTTATTAGTAGGAATTTTATACACGCTCAGTAGCTATTTTATACACGCTCAGTAGTGTGTATAATACATGTTTAAACACAATTACTACACCCACATTTGATGTATATACAGAACACAAGTGCTTATGAATCAACAGCATATAAATTCAAACAAATATTTTTTTGTGAAAGTATTTTTTGGAACACATTATTATGGACTTTATTTTTCACCCAAAATTTTTTTTGAGTTTATATGCTGTTGATTCCGAAGCACTTTGCACTTTAAAGGGACATTAAAGGTTCCTAAAGGTACTTACCTCCACTGTGCAGCTCGCTTTGCACACAGTGGCCCCGATCCTAGTCTTCTGGGGTCCCTCAGCGGCTGTCTCGGCTCTTTCCTGCAAGAACTAACCCCCTTCATGGGAGCCCACAGACTGTATCACTTGGCCCCGCCCCCCCAGTCATTGGATGTGATGACAGCAGCCCGAGTGTAAACCACCACTTCATGTACATGATGCATATATAGAACCTGAAATTTAAATTAACAACAATAACCAAACTAAGCTAATAGAAAAAAAAATAAAACAAATGACAATGAAGCCATAGATGGGATATTGTTTTAGGGGTAAGGGTACCAACACTGACATAAGCAGTTGCTCTCCCCTACTGAGTGAGTGAAGAACTTATATAGCGCAGCACATGCAAATTAAATCGCCTCTGGGCGCTCGTTGTTCCTGTCTCTTTTGATATCAAAAGAGATGAGTTTTGATCTTTCTTCTAAAGGCCAAGTGATTCTCCTCCAACCGAATGCTGGTTGGTAAAGCATTCCATAGTCTGGGACCTTGGAGCTCTCCTTTGGACTTGTATCTGGTTTTGGGTATCTGGAGCAGATTTTGGTTGGTGGATCGCAGAACACGATTGGGGTTGTGAGCTTTTATTTTTCCGCATAGATATTGGGGGGCCTTCCCATGGATGCACAATGTACTGTAAGCTGAAGTGTTCTGCGTATTGTTGCTGCAGACATGAAGGAATGTGCACACAATGTAATGAACATGTTTTGTGTTTAGGGTGTCTGCGTTGCCTGGTGATCACAGTCATCTGCTCTATGACTTGGCTCTTGATTTCTATGCACATGGCGATCAATACGTACTTTAGCAAGTAAGAACCTGATCACCAAGGTGACTGACAAGCTGCAAAGCGTCCGTGCCTTTCCCTCCAGAAAAACGTAATAATTATAAGAAAATAAGTTGTGGCGTGCTGGAAGGCAGGGAAGGACAGTATTACCATCCACTCTCTGATTTCTTGTCTGAGCTTTGGCTTCACTTCCTACAGATTAGTTTGTGGATAAAAAGGAATTCTGTATATGCTAGTTGTACCTTTCTGAATAAACACATTTTGATAGATTTTTTGTATTTATTTTTTGCTAAAATACCTAGAACCCCAAACACGAATATATTATTCCTCAAGGGGAAACCCTAATATATATATATATATATATATATATATATATATATATATATATAAGGTTTCCCCTTGAGGAATAAGGCTAGGACTCAGGAATTGGAATAGGGACCTCCCCCAGAGGTCAAAGGTGGGTTCCCAGAGGTCAATGGTCACGAGGCATGGCTGACCCACCCCCATCAAAGTGTACTGCCTACCCCCAACTAAGTCGGGGAATGAACAAGTCGGGGAAAGTGTGATAATAATTTGTATTATTATTTTTTTAACGCAGAGGCCATAGAGAATAAAATAGTGGTCGTGAATTTTTCTTTTATGTCACACGGTGTTTGCGCATCGATTTTTTTTCAAATGCATTTTTTTTTGTAAAATATGAATGATGTTACACCGAGAAAATAGATACCCAACATGTCATGCTTTAAAATTGTGCACACTCATGGAATGGAACCAAGCTATGGTACTTAAAAATCTCCATAAGCGACACTTTAAAATTTCCTACAAGTTACCAGTTTAGAGTTAGAGGAGATCTAGTGCTAAACGTATTGCTCTCACTCTGACATTCATGGCAATACCTCACATGTGTGGTTTTAACACTGTTTACATATGTGGGTGTGACTTGCATATGCTTTCATCACTGCACGCGAGCACAGGGGGGGGGGGGAGACAAGGATAGTTTGACCTTTTTTTGTTTACAATTTATGATATTACTTTTATTTTTACATTGTCCCTTTTTAGATTTTTTTTTTTTCATTACTTTTATTCCTATCACAACGAATATAAACGTTGCTTGTGATAGAAATAAGCAGTGGCAGGTTCTCTTTATGGAGATCTCTCCTCTACAATGTAAAGCATTAATACATTTTTTTTTTTGATCTAGTGCTTTAAAAAAAAAAAAAAAAGCCTTATTTATATTGGGTGATATTTTTAGGTGAGGTTGGTGATGTAGCTCAGGGCAGACACGGAGTGGTTGATAAGGTGGGTGAGTCTGTTAGCAGCATTCATGATAGAAGGGTCTCTAAATTTGTATCATTGCTTCAACAGTTGTCTCCTTCTCTTGCTGATGGTTTTGTAGCCCATTCCAGCCTTGTGCACTTCTACAATCTTGTCCTTTTGACAGCTCTTTGGTTTTGCACATGATCGTGGACAGGTGTTTATTATACACATAACGAGTTGTCGTTCGGATAAGGTGACCAGATTTTTCTGGCAAATGGGGTAAACTATTTTATAATCCTATTTTATAGAGGTTGGTGATATGTAAAGGAGAGGGGGCGCGGAGTGTATGGAGGTGGGTGGTATGTACAGGAGAGGGGTGCTGAGTGTATGCAGGTGGGTGGTATGTACAGAAAAATGTGTATATCTAGGGCGCTCCAAGAATTTGAATCCTGACAGATGAAGTCTGTGTTGGAGAGGGTAGCAAATCTTCACACACTTTAGGCAGCACTCAGGGAGACGAGCAATCTCTAATGGGAACAGAAAAACAAACAAGGTGCCTCTAAGTGCAGAAATATAAAACTTCTAATATCCCCTAAAGGGGTTAAAAAAAGGACTGTTCAAAATGTTTGTGTTCGATTAATGATTTTTTTTAAATCGATTAATCGACTAATTTCGATTAATTATAACGCACATACAGATCCAGCTAGTTTTAGCTGATCTCCTCCTTGCAGGCTGATTCCCAGTGCAGCTTCCAACCACTGGAAAAATGGATAGCAGCAGTGGCGGCTGGTGCTCAAAATTTTTGGGGGGGCGCAAAGGAAAAAAAAATGTGCAGTCTCACTGTGCCCAAACGCAGCCACTGTTACATGCCATCAAACGCAGCCACTGTTACATGCCATCAAACGCAGCCACTGTGCCATCAATTTGCACCACTGTGCCATGCCATCAAATGCAGCCACTGTGCCATCAATTCGCACCACTGTGCCATGCCATTAAACGCAGTCACTGTGCCATGCCATCAAATGCAGTCACTGTGCCATCAATTCGCACCACTGTGCCATGCCATTAAACGCAGTCACTGTGCCATGCCATCAAATGCAGTCACTGTGCCATCAATTCGCACCACTGTGCCATGCCATTAAACGCAGTCACTGTGCCATGCCATCAAATGCAGTCACTGTGCCATCAATTTGCACCACTGTGCCATGCCATTAAACGCAGTCACTGTGCCATCCATTGTCACCACTGTGCCATGCCATTAAACGCAGCCACTGTGCCATACATTGTCACCACTGTGCCATGCCATTAAACGCAGCCACTGTGCCATACATTGTCACCACTGTGCCATACATTGTCACCACTGTGCCATGCCATTAAACGCAGCCACTGTGCCCTTTAATAGTCGCCGCTGTGCCAATTGTCCCCACTGTGCCCTGTAAATTGCTTTCTCCCCCCCCCCCCCTGCCCGGCACTTACCTTTACTGGTTTTAGGCATCCACGTCCCACGATGTCTTCTCCCGCCCTCGATGACTGACAGGCATCTCAGCCAATCAGGTTACTGGTAGCCAGAACCGGCCAACCTGATTGGCTGAGACGCCTGTCATCTTATTCAAGGGTCTGTGCGCTCCGAGAATAAGCTTCCGGGACCCAAGGGCTGTATTGGGAAAGCCTATCAGAGCTGTTGGCTTTGATAGACATTTCCGTACAGCCAACCAGCTGGCGTTATTCAGATGGCCGGACATTGAGCGCCGACCATCTGAATAACAGCGGCAGCGGCGAAAATAACATAGACTCGTGCAATGCATGAATCTATGTTATTTGACTCAGTGGCGGTGAGAGCCAGAGGGGGCGGCGCTCCAGCGCCCTCTATGGACGAACCGCCACTGGATAGCAGGATACAAAAAACACACAAAGGCAGCGCTCGATGGGAATAACATTAAAACTTTTATAGTCTTCAAGTAGGTAACAAAATAAATATTGCACTGGAGATAAAATCGATGTAGCTACATAAACTGTAAAAATGGTGCGAGTAATACCAAACGGTAGCAAAAGCAGTCATAAAAACATGTAGCTAAGTATGATACTGGTATAAAAATGTGTACAAAAATGCCACTGCTGAATCTAGATGAGGAGAGGTTAACATCAGTCCGTTGGCATGTAGATGTCCCATGAAGGGAACTATCACAACTCCCAGTGGATGGCTGTAGAATCCCAGGTTGATAGAGGGAAGTGTAACAGCCCTTGTGTGTGGCAGATAGTAAGGTCCCGCCGGCATGCAGATATGAAGGCACAGCAAAGGAGCCCTTCAGATGGACACGGCAAGCCCCGCCGGTGTCCGTAACGTCACCGGATCTCCGACGGAACTCCCTGAAGGCCCGGAAGCCGGCGGAGAGGTGAGTACCAAGCAGGTAAGTGTGTCCAGAAGATGTTCCAGTGGCAGGGCAGTCCCAGTCTGATGATAAAGCTTCCAGGGAAGTCCACAAGATAACAGCCAATTTGTGCTGTGAGTGTTTAGGGAACACAATGGTGATGGAGCCTGGGGATGATGTCCGAGGAAGCGAGACAAAAACCAGCATGGAACACAAACAGAAAGAGGGCAGGAAGTGTGTCATAGAGGCGGGACGGGTTTCGGAACAGCTCATGTACAGGAGAGGGGTGCAGAGTGTCCGGAGGTGGGTGGTATGTACAGGAGAGCGGTGCAGAGTGTACAGAGGTGGGTGGTATGTACAGGAGAGGGGTGTATGGTGTGGTATGTACAGGAGAGGGGTGCGGAATGTATGCCGGTGGGTGGTATGTGCAGCAGAGGGGTGCGGAGTGTACAGTATATATGGATGGTGTATGGGGAGTGAGGACTGTATATGTATATGGGGGGGGTGAAGACTGTATGGATGAATGGTGTATGATATACACAATACCCCAAACACTTATTGTACAAGTCTCCCAGTGAGATTTCTGCAGTTTTTAAGAGAGAAGCAGGTAACATGGAGGCTCCGCCTGCAACCCCATCTCTGTGTGCCTTCTGCAGCCAGAGCCCAAAGCAAAATGGGGGCTCAGTCTCCGTGTCCATCTGCGCATGGAGGCGCCGAGTGCAAGGGGTAGATGGGGAGAGAGAGATTTTGGCCAGCAGGAGCGGAAATGCCCGAGGAGACACTGTCCGGGTTACAGGCGGCTAGAGACATGTCTCGCAAACTGGACAGGTGGCAACTCTAATGCTGCGTACACATGGTTGGAATTTCCGACAACAAATGTTCGATGTGAGCTTTTGGACGGATATTCCGACTGTGTGTATGCTCCAACTGACATTTGCTGTCGTGATTTCCGGCAACAAATAATTTGAGAGCTGGTTCTCAATTTTTCCGACCAACAAAAGTTCCTGTCGGAAATTCTGATTGTCTGTATGCAATTCCTGCGCATGCTCGGAATCATTGAACTTAATTTTTTTCTTGGCTCTTCGTAGTGTTGTATGTCACCGCGTTCTTGACATTCGGAAATTTCAGACAACATTTGTGTGACCTTGTTTAAGCCAACATTCCGTTAGAAAAAAATCTGCGGTTTTGTTGTCGGAATGTCCGATCGTGTGTATGCTGCATTAGTCCGCCCCTGCAATCTGGGGACAAAACTGGGGACAGATAGGCTTCCAGGGACAGGGTCCTCAGCCAGGGGACTGTCCCCCAGAAAGTGGGGACGTATGGTCACCCTACGTTGGGGACACCTTCTTAAAGCGGGAGTTTACCCGGAAAAAAAAATTTAACATTAGATTTAGGCTAATTAAGGGGAGCAGAAACGGGTATTTTTTTTTAAATCAATGCCGTACTTACCGTTTTTGAGATAGATGTTTTCCCGCTGCTTCCGGGTATGATCTTCGGGACTGGGCATTCCTATTTGATTGACAGCCTTCCGACGGTCGCATACAGCGCGTCACCAGTTGCCGAAAGAAGCCAAACGTCGGTGTGGCTCTATACGGCGCCTGCGCACAGACGTTCGGCTACTTTCGGAAACTTGTGAAACGCTGTATGCGACGGTCAGAAGGCTGTCAATCAAATAGGAACGCCCAGTCCTGCAGCCCATACCCGGAAGCGGCAGGAGAACATCTTTCTCTACAACGGTAAGTACGGCATTGATTTTAAAAAAAATACCCGTTTCTGCTCCCCTTAATTAGCCTAAATCTAATGTTAAGAATTTATATTTTGGGTGAACCTCCACTTTAAATTGACAGGACTAATCTGTGTACTACATGTGCACATACTGAAGCCAGTCTGTGGGAGCCAGAACTATTGTTGGTTGGTAGGGGATGTAATACTTATGGAACTGCAACTCAATTTATAACATTTGTATTGTGTGTTTTTTGTGGATTTGTGGTTGATATTCTGTCTGTATAATTTATTTGTAAATGGGCAAACATACAAAATCTGCAGGGGATCAAATAATTATTTTCACCACTGTATTCCTTGCATTCATCCTGCATTTCCCAGCTTCTGCTGTACAACATTTAAACAGCATGGAGGTGCTTGTGGTATGTTCTCTGTATCCCATAGTTCAAACCTATGCCTGTACTTTGAAGGCGCTTGCGCATGTATTGCTATCACTATATAGACCTCCCTCCTACATATCCATATGGAAGAGTTACACGCCTTTACTGTCTTGTTTCTATAAATCTTATGCCCTGTACACACGACCGGTTTTCCAAAACCCGCCGTTTTTCCCGAAGTGATTCCTCTCAAGCCTGCCTTGCATACACACGTTCAGTCCAAAAAAACGCTTGACCAAAGCGCGGTGACGTCCAACACGTACAATGGCGCTATAAAGGGGACATTCCATTCAAATGGCGCCACCCTTTGGGCTGCTTTTGCTGATCCTCATGTTAGTAAAAGTTTGGTGAGAGACGATTCGCTCCTTCATGCTTTTCAGTCCGTTACAGCATGACGAATGTGCTATCTCCATTACGAACGCTAGTTTTACCAGAAAGAGTGCTCCCGTCTCATACTTGATTCTGAGCAGGCACATTATTTTTCCCTTCGGAAAAGCATACACACAAGCGTTTTTTGCAACGAGAAAAAGACTGACGGGAAAAAGGTTCGAATTTTTTTGCGGGCAGTTTTCTCGGCGGAAAAACTGCTATGGAGCATTTCCCAACCAATTAAAAAATGGCAGTTTTCTCGTCGGGAAAACCGGTCGTGTGTACAAGGCATTAGTCTGTACTACTAATAATTTAGGAAACACAATGTCAAAAGCACATGTGTATGAGCTTGAGTAGTCATGTTATAGTGATAAATACTTCTTGGAGCTCCTCAGTGTTGTTCAACTCTGGAGGACATTTTATTATATAAAACTGGTGTTATGTAATTGCTTTGTACTATTTGATAAGGTTGACTGGCTTTTGTTACACTGCTTTTTTTCATACCAGGGTCTTTTTATGGTATATGAAAAATCATCATAATGAGGTCTCTTTTTCCCTGTAGATTCAACATCTTCTCAACCTTGAACCGGCCACCTCCAAACACTGAGCCAGTGAAAAAGAAGGTGGGTGAGGTTGCTAGAGATTCTACCACAATTAGCTGAATTCCATCAGGTGAAGTGTTTGTGACTATTATTGTAGGCCTCACATATGAAGCACTTTAAAGAAGTGTTTCAGTTTCCTCCATGCCATCAGGTATCTCTTCTCTTCACTAAGAAATTGAAAGGGAAATTGAAAGGGTGACCTGTTGATAGGGGAAAAACAGGGACATATCACCATAGAGTTGCTTCATACATGAGGACCGGTATTGTAAGGTGGCTGATTTTACAGTTTTCTTCGTTTTGAAATGCCTCTAGGTCATTGATGGGCATTTCCATATTATAGGTGGAATTAGAGATCTAGATGTGACACAGAATGTATAGCCTACACTTTTAATGTTCCTGCTCCTCAAGTCGGGAAAGTCCCATTGCAGTCTACTAGGGAACCTGTGTGACTTCTGCACCTGCAAGGCAAAAAGACAGAACAGTTGCCCGCAGGCAGTGAAGTTCAATAGGGCCTACAGCCATTAATTGGGGTATATAAAACACATAACCGACATAGACACTAAGGGGGTTATTTACTAAAGGCAAATCCACTTTGCACTGCAAGTGCAAACTACACTTGAAATTGCACTGAAAGTGCACTTGGAAGTGCAGTCGCTGTAAATCTGAGGGGTAGATCTGAAATGAGGGGAAGCTCTGCTGATTTTATCATCCAATCATGTGCAAGCTAAAATGCTTTTTTTTTCCTTGCATGTCCCCCTCGGATCTACAGCCACTGCACTTCCAAGTGCACTTTCAGTGTAATTTCAAGTGCACTTTGCACTTGTAGTGCAAAGTGGATTTGCCTTTAGTAAATAACCCCCTAGGGCTCATGCACACTGCATCTCAAAGAAGTTGCTCCTAGAGCATTGGTTCTCAACCTGGAGGTCGGGACCCCCTCGGGGGTCAAATGATAATTTACCAGGGGTCACCGAATCCTGGGCTGTTCCTGAAGCCCGCATCACTCACCTCCTGCATTTTTGCAGCCACCCAGCAGGGCTATTGCTGGAGCATGTGGCCACCCATCTGGGCTGTTCCTGGAGCCCGCAGCTGCCCACTCAGCCTCTTCGCAGGTGCCCATTCAGTTTACGGCATGGCTGGGGGGGGTCAAAGACTAGAGGTCAGCTGACTGGTAAGGAATGTGAAGTGGGAGGGGCTGGAGGAGACCCTATCTCCTGATTTCAGCATAGGTGTCACTGCTACGATACACCACAGAGCTGGAGACACAGTGAAGCCGGAGACAGTGAGTGACACTACCTGCGATTATAGTTGCCATTAAAAGGACTCAGGGAGCGCTAAATGTCTGTGGGTTAGGGGCGTAAATTACTTGTCTTGCCTTGGGTGCTGACAACCCACGCTACGAAAATAATTTTACTTTTAGGGGTCCCCACAACTTGGGAAATTTTATCAATGGGTCACGGCCCTAGAAGGTTGAGAACCACTGTCCTAGAGGGTTTTGAGCTCTCATTTTTTTTCTGCATGGAAACTCTCCTCCATGTTAGCCAATGTGTCCATGCACACTATGGTTTTATTCAGGAGTTTAGAGGCATATTAGCTTACAGGCAGAAAACCCCCACCAAACTTGCATTTTTGAGAGGAGCTTTGGAGTAGTAAAAAAAGCATGAAACACACACAAAAAAATGAAAAAATTAGCTGAGGGGAAGGTTTGTGGAAAAAGCCCACAAAAATGCAACAATTCCCTTCAAGCTTATAGTGGTGAATGATATACTGTATCTATAAAGAAGGATCTTGGTGAATAATATATCCACTTTAGCTCCAGGCCTTTTCTGGCACTTATTGTTTACATGTAGCAATCAGTATTTTTTTTCTTTTTACCACTTCAGAATTAGAGAGGAGGTCTAGTGCTAGAATTACTGCCCATGATCTAACGTTCACGGTGATACCACGCTCATGTGGGACAATCGCTGTTTTAATGCGTGCGGGACTGACTCATGCCTTTAGCTTTGCACGCGGGGGGATAGGGGCACTTTACAATTTTTTTAATTATTTATTTTTACACTTTTGCTGTAATTTATTTTTTTAGCACTTTTATTGTTGTCACAAGGCATGTAAACATCCTTGTCACAGTAATAGGCATGTAATAGAATATGGAGAGATCTGTGGTCTATTCTAGATTGTAAGCTCTAACGAGCAGGGCCCTCTGATCCCTCCTGTATTGAATTGTATTGTGACTGTACTGTCTTCCCTGATGTAAAGCGCTGCGCAAACTGTTGGCGCTATATAAATCCTGTATACTAATAATAAGACTATGGTGTCTGAACATTAAGGCGAGGTTCACACTGGTGCCATCAGATTTTGATCCAATTTTAGGTGCAATTATATAGTGCAACTTGGAAATGGCTTGAATATGCTATAGGGCAAAAATCACGCTGGAATCGCAGTAGTACAAGAACCTTTTCCAAAATCACGCCATGCTTAGTTGTATTGATGTGAATGGACATCATTAAAAACAATGTGATTTCCATTGTCATGTGATTCTGTGACTGATTTTTTTTCATGTTTCCTTTTATATTTTTTTATTGCAGTTTGAAATCTACCAGTCAGCAAGAAGCGTAAAACAGATCGCTGGCTTTTTTGAGTCCCAACAGAAAAAAGTGAATCAAAATATCCCATCTGATGTGCAGCTGCAGAGAGAAGCTTTCCAAGGTAAGGAGGGGCCCATTTTCACATCTGCTGTTATAAAGAAAGTAGTTATGCGTTAGAAAACTGCAAATTGTTTATTATTTTACACCAAACTAGAGAATTCAGCTTGTACCAGCTTAGGTTGGAAACGCTTCCAGGGATAATGCTGCTAAGCAATTTTCACACAACATTATCTTTGGACTTCCGCCCTCTGGGAAAATGACAATACTGGCTTGTAAAAATGTGTTTTCAAATCTTCTTATTGAAAGCTTTATCATTTACAGATTTTTACAAGCAAGGTAACCCAAGAGCAATTGTTCTCAATCGGTCACTATTAAACACTGTTAATGGAAAAAAACACGCTAGTCTGAACAGTTTGGAACAGTCTAAAACCGACCATAGATGGTTAGAATCTTGTCAGGTTTCTGCTGAACCGGCCGAGATTGGAACCATCTATGGGCAGGCTGATTGTATCCAAGTCGATCCATCCAACCAGCATGTCGGATTTATATATGCAATTATTGCCAGCGCCAGTAGTAATTGCTGTGTTTTCAGGAAAGAAAGTTGCATCGCCTTAAGCTGTTAAACAGTGTTCAAGTGTTTGTAAAGTCACTATGTGACTTTACATGTATGCCATGCAGATATGCAGCCATTAACAATAGTGCAAGTGTTAGAAATGAAAAGGCTTAATACCGTTTCTGACACCGCAGCTGTGCGGTCACGTGACCCCCCTGTGTTGGCCAGCCTTGATCTATGGAGAGAAGTGGGAGGGGCCTGAGATTCCCCTGTGACGTCTGCCAGAAAAGGGCAGTCATCAAGGGGGACACCAGGGACTCTTGGAATGTGCAGGGGACACTGGTGACCAGAGACCACCTTCTGCAGAAAAAATACACTAAGGTAAGGGGGTGTTACTGATATGAGAAGGAACCTTCATATTGATGCCCCCTTAGATTATTGTATTCACTCCCCTCCTTGCATCATTGACCCCCCCTCAGACTGGCCTGGCGGCACTGTCACTGTCCTCTCAGGTGCACCCTGCAGGGCTCAGCAGTCAACTTCAGGTTGGTGGCTCTGGTTTTATTTTATAGTCTCCTCTCCACGGTCCACACACATCTGACTTCTCCCATGACCCCCATCTTGGCTGCGCTCCCACTCTTGACTCCTCTCCAGACTCCCTCGGAGACTGCAGACATGATATAAGACAAGCGATGGTCAGATGTTGTGGACATGATACAAGAAATGGTTAGAGGCTGCAGACATGATACAGGAGATGTCAGAGGCTGCGGGCATGATACACTGTGCCCATCGAATGCAGCCTCACTGTGCCCATCGAATGCAGCCTCACTGTGCCCATCGAATGCAGCCTCACTGTGCCCATCGAATGCAGCCTCACTGTGCCCATCGAATGCAGCCTCACTGTGCCCATCGAATGCAGCCTCACTGTGCCCATCGAATGCAGCCTCACTGTGCCCATCGAATGCAGCCTCACTGTGCCCATCCATGCAGCCCCACTGTGCCCGTTCATGCAGCTATACTGTGCCCATCAATAAGTCTCACTGTGCCCTTCCATGCAGCCTCACTGTGCCCTTCCATGCAGCCTCACTGTGCCCTTCCATGCAGCCTCACTGTGCCCTTCCATGCAGCCTCACTGTGCCCTTCCATGCAGCCTCACTGTGTCCTTCCATGCAGCCTCACTGTGTCCATCAATGCAGCGTCACTGTGTCCATCAATGCAGCGTCACTGTGTCCATCAATGCAGCGTCACTGTGTCTATGAATGCTTGTGTTATAGGCAGAACACTGTGTCTATTTCCTGCCATTAGATCAGTGTTCTGTCACACAAACTGGTCTAGGAGGAGGCGGGACTTTTGTCACAGCACGCTGAAGTACATTTCAGACTCCGCTCCTTGACACAGCGGGTGACCACTGTGCATGACATGTAAACAAGAGAGGCAGTTGAGCACTGCAACCACAGCTCAAAGCAGATCCAGGGCAGGCAGCCTACCGGGATCCGGTAGGCTGCCTGTCCTGGCAGAGACTGGCTCACTAACTTTGATTGACAGCAGTGGGAGCCAATGGCGCCACGCTGCTGTCTTAGCCAATGAGGAGGGTGCGTCCCAGACAGCCAAGTCTCTTGTGCAACATCACTGGATCTAGATGGACCTCGGGTAAGTATTAGGGGGGGGGGCTGCTGCACACAGAAGGCTTTTTATCTTAATGCATAGAATGCATTAAGATAAACCTTCTGCCTTTACAACCAAATCTACCTTGACATGAACCTCCCGCCATCCATTACAAAGTAGCCCTCAGACAGCAGCAGTAGGAGCCAACAGACAGAGGGGGAGAGCAGAAGAAACAGAGTTGATCATTTATGTGTTTGTTGCTGCTTTATTATTATTCAATCCGCATTCTATAGGTGTAGAGATGACTATGCTGTATTCTTTAAAGTGTATTATAGTCCCCCTTGCCCAGCCAGTCTTACACTCGCCTACGACTGATTCAGCAAAACACATTTTACCAGCCGACCCAGCGCATATTTTCCTATGGAAAATTAAGCTTTGTACACACGATGAGAATATCGGACAAATTATATATATATATATATATATATACCGTGTGTCCCCGAAAATAAGACATCGTCTTATATTTATTTTTTCTCAAGAAAACACACTATGGCTTATTTTCGGGGGATGTCTTATTTGTATTACCGGCAAGTATGGTACAACAATCTACATTTGTTTGTGTGGGGTGTGAGACTGTTGCTGGTCAGTGCTGGGGAGCAGCTTTACTTCTTCCCCTGAGGACAGAGCATCCTGCTCCTCACTTCACTGAGGAGACTTTTTACTTTCCCTTTCACAGACCGGGACCTGATAGGGGGAGCTGACCTTATTGATGGTGCTGCCGACACCTCTCCGGTCACCGTAGCAGCTGTCACGATGGAGCAGATAAGAAGGGCTGCACGACTTCTTTACAGCTCCTGAGCTGCTCACCAGTACAGTACGCCTATCACCTGTTTTTTACCGCTCTGCGCCGCTACGCATACGACACGCCCATCACTACGTCTTATTTTCGGGGATTCGACACGGCCATCACTACGTCTTATTTTCGGGGGAATGGCTTATATTTCGATCTTGCGTCGAAATCCCGCTACGGCTTATTTTCGGACTACGTCTTATTTTCGGGGAAATACGGTATATATATATATATATATATATATATATGTGTGTGTATATATTTTTTTTTTGCATGCTAGTCTCATATTTAAAACCAATTGGTTATGACCGAATACAACTTTGTAAGTGATGTAATGTGTTGTAATGTATTCTTTCATTTCTGAGCATAGGTGGTCTTGGTTTTCCGATTTATTATTTTTAATTTTTTGGATTTGTACTGTAATTTTTGTCTTTGTCCCTCTAAATACATTCAAATGAACTGTCATTATCGTCTCTCGAAAGATGTGTACTACCGATCAGATTATAGAACAATCGCTTTTTGATTTTTCTCATCGTGTGTACTAGGCATTAGTCTGAAGTATGATCTTGGGCCAGTTGAGATTTTGACAAGCCAGTGTGCAGTCTCATTGTATATACACTATATTACCAAAAGTATTGCGTCACCTGACTTTACATGCACTTTGAAGTGGTTGTAAATCGTTTGGGAGAACCTACAGGTAAGCCTAGATTAAGGCTTACCTGTAGGTGCTTGCAATATCTCCAAGACCGTGTCCTTCAATGGCGCATGCGCCATCTTGAAAGGGCACGCTGTGCCGTTTTAAGCCAGGGTCATGTCGTTAAAGGTGGCTCCCGCGTGCATGCAGGGGAGTGACGTCACGTGACTCCGGCCAGTCACAGAGCTGGAGTCTGCGGCCCCTGGAAGAAGAGGGGTGAAGAATGGATGCTCGCTGCCACGGAGAAGACAGTGATATTGCGGGCTTCACCTGCAGGTAAGTGTCACATAATGGGCTACTATGCGATGCATAGTAGTCCATTATGCTTTACATTTGCAGGGTGACATAGAGGAAGTAAACCCCATCAGGGTTTACTTCCTATTTAATGGCGTCTTAGTCTGTAGGATTCAATATTGAGTTGGCCCACACTTTTCAGCTATAAAAGGGTTAACTCTTCTGGGAAGGCTGTCCACAAGGTTTGGAGCGTTGTCTATAGTAATGTTTGACCATTCTTCCAGAAGCACATTTGGGAGGTCAGGCACTGATATGGACAAGAAGGCCTGGCTCGCAGTCTCCACTCTAATTCATCTCAAAGGTGTTCTATCGGGATGAGGTCAGGACTCAGGCCAGCCAAGTTCCTCCACCCCAAACTCACTCATCCATGTCTTTTATGGACCTTGCTTTGTGCACCGGTGCGCAATCATGTTGGAACAGGAAGGGACTATGCCCAAACTGTTCCCACAAAGTTGGGAGTATGAAATTGTCCAAAATGTCTTGGTATGCTGATGCCTTAAAGTGGTTGTAAACCCTTACAGGCCTATAATAAGGCTTACCTATAGCTACCCCGGATATCTCCTAAACCTGCACAGTTTAGGAGATATCCCCTGCATCAGCATGTGTAGTGTGCTATGCATATTAGCTCATTATGCTTTTGTCTTGCAGGTTTTTATTATTATTATTGTGGGTGTAAGAGTTCCCTTCACTGGAACCAAGGGGCCAAGTGCAACCCCTGAAAAACAACCCCACACCAAAATCCCTCTCCAACAAATGATTTGGACCAGTGTACAAATCGAGGTCCACAAAAGCATGGATGAGAGAGTTTGGGGTGAAGAAACTTGACTGGCCTGCAGAGTCTTGACCTCAACCTGATTAGAACACCTTTGAGATGAATTAGAGCAGAGACTGCGAGCCAGGCCTTCTCGTTCACATCAGTATCTGACCTCACAAATGTGCTTTCAGGTATCGTGGGCTCTGGCGCTTTGATTGGCCAGAGCTGCGATGACGTCACTCCCGCAAATGCGTGCAGAAGTGGCCCGTAACGGAACACTAGCTGAAGCAACGTGCAATGTGCCGTTGCTTCAGTGCGCATGTGCCAATGACGTCGGCACATGCTGATGCAGGGGATATCTCCTAAACCGTGCAGGTTTAGGAGATATCTGGGGCTTACCTATATTAAGGCTTACCTGTAGAAAAAGGTGGTCTGTAAGGCCCCGTACACACGGTCGGACAAAACCGATGAGAATGGACCGAGGTTCAGTTTCATCGGTCCAAACCGACTGTGTGTATAGCCCATCGGTGGGCTTCAAAACCGAACCGATGGACCGCTGCCCGATCGGTCCAAACCGATGGTTAGTACAGAAAAGCATCGTTTCAAAACCCGCGCATGCTCAGAATCAAGTCGACGCATGCTTGGAAGCATTGAACTTCGTTTTATTCAGCACGTCGTGTGTTTGACGTCACCGCGTTCTGACCCGATCGGATTTTGGAACGATGGTGTGTACACACATCAGACCATCAGGCCACTTCAGCGGTGAACTGATGAAAACGGTCCCTCGGACCATTCTCATCAGTTTGGAACGACCGTGTGTTCAAGGCCTTGGGGTTTACAACCACTTTAAGGCGTCGGCATACCAAGATATTTTGGACAATCAATTTCTTGCTCTCAACTTTGCCAACTTTGTGGGAAGAGTTTGGGGATGACCCCTTCCTGTTCCAACAAGACTGCGCACCTGTGCACAATGCAAGGTCCATAAAGACATGGATGAGCGAGGTTGGGGTGGAGGAACTTGACTGTCCTGAGTCCTGACCTCAACCCGATAGAAAACCTTTGGGATGAATTGGAGCGGAGACTGTGAGCCAGGCCTTCTCGTCCACTTCAGTGTCTGACCTCCCAAATGTGCTTCTGGAAGAATGTTCAAACATTGTGGATGGCCTTTCCAGAAGGGTTGAAGCTGCAAAGGGTGGGCCAACTCAATATTGAACACTACGGACTAAGACTGGGATGCCAATACAGTTCATGTGTTCGTGTGTAAAGGCAGGTGTCCCAATACTTTTGGCAATATAGTGTATCTCGCTGGTTTGGGAACTGCTGAGTGGAGGGCTGTAGGTGCAATTTTACCCTTGGGGAAAAAAGTAGTATCAGGTTTCTGGCTGTGCTGTATGGCAGAGGTGTATTAAGTACAAAATTGGCTGGACAGAATTGCACATCCTTTTTGCAGATTTGCTCACATGTATTTTGAGGTTTTCCTGGAACTCAGCTTAAATAGTTATTTGTACACTTTATTTAAATTTTTTTGCAATTGGAAATTTTTTTCCATCACATCTCCACCTTTTTCTCTAAGGATATGATTAATGATAGTTGCATTCATTTAGGAAAATAGTGTATATTTTGCATTTGCAGCTCCTGCGCAACTTTTGTAATTCCCCCGTGGATGATTCTTTTTCTCAGCCTCTGCAAATCCAGGCTCTGTGCTATAATTGGTAAATATAGTACAAGAGCAATATTATGACAGTGACTCATACATTCCTTTTTATCTAGGTTAGTCAAGGAGGGACTGCTGTCCCATTAAAAGCTGAACGGCAGAAATAAAATAAAATGTTTTCTGCAGTGCAGAGCATGAAAAGCACAACTCGGTGGCTGTGGGGTGTGTAACGTTCTGTATTGTGTGTTTTGATGACCGGTGATTTATAGCATCATCACACGAACATAATTATTTTCACATGTTTTCTTTTTCTCGGCTGCTCATTTTTTTTATTACACATTGTGGATCGTTTTAATTTTTTATTAAAGTTTTGGGTGTTGGGTGGTCACGTGTACTGCGATTAAAACTTGAACTTGCCAGCACAGCTACAGAAATGTTCTCAACCCATGTGCCAGCCTTATTAGGTTTATTCTTTTGCTTACAGTCTGCCCCACCACCATTCAGCCAATATATAATATTACACACACACAGTAGATATAAAAAGTCTACCCACCCCTGTTAAAATGTCAGGTTTCTGCAATGTAAAAAAAAAGAGACAAAGATAAATCCATTGCAGAACTTTTCCCACCTTTAATGTGACCTATAAACTGTACAACTTAATTGAAAAACAAACTGAAATCTTTTAGGGTGAGAGAGGGAGAAGTAAAACTAAAATTATATGGTTGGATAAGTGTGAATACCCTCTTATAACTGGGGGTGTAGCTGTGTTCAGAAGTAATATCATTCAATCTCATTTTAAATCGGAGTCAGTACACACCTGGCATCATTTAAAGTGCCTCTGATTAACCCAAAATAAAGTTCAGCTGTTCTAGTAGGTCTTTCCTGACATTTTCTTAGTCGCATCCTACAGCAAAAGCCATTGTCCGCAGCGAGCTTTCAAAGCATCAGAGGGAGTTCATTGTTTCAAAGGTATCAGTCAGTCAAAGGGTACAAAAGAATGTCCAATGCATTAGATATACCATGAAACACACTGTGATCATAAAGTGGAGAAAATATGGCACAACAGTGACATTACCAAGGACTAGCCGTCCCTTCAAAATTGATGACAAGACGAGAAGAAAAATGGTCAAGGAGGCTGCCAAGAGGCCTACAAAGACATTAAAGGAGCTGCAGGAATTTCTGGCAAGTACTGGCTGTGTGGTACATGTGACAATTATCTCTCATATTCTTCATATGTCTGGGATATGGGGCAGAGTGGCAAGACGAAAGCCTTTTCTTATAAAGAAAAACATCCAAGCCTGGCTACATTTTGCAAAAACGCATCTGAAGTCTCCCAAAAGCATGTGGGGAAATTGTGTTATGCTCTGATGAAACCATGGTTGAACTTTTTGGCCATAATTCCAAAAGATATGTTTTGGCAAAAACAACTCTGAACATCACCAAAGGAACACCATACCCATAGTGAAGCATGGTGGTGGAAGAATTATGCTTTGGGGCTGTTTTTCTTTCGCTGTTATAGGGGCCTTAGTCAAGGTAGAGGGAATTATAAACAGTTCCAAATACCAGTCAATATTGGCACAAAACCTTCAGGTTTCTGCTAGAAAGCCGAACATAAAGAGGAACTTCATCTTTCAGCATGACAACAACCCAAAACATACATCCAAATCAACAAAGGAATGACTTCACCAGAGGGAGAATAAAGTTTTGGAATGGCCCAGCCAGAGCCCAAACCTGAATCTGTGGGGTCATCTGAAGAGGGCTGTGCACAGGAGATGCCCTCGCAATCTGTTAGATTTGGAGTGTTTTTGCAAAGAAGAGTGGGCAAATATTGCCAAGTCAAGATGTGGCACGCTGATAGACTCTTACCCAAAAAGACTGAGTGCTGTAATAAAAATCAAAAGTGCTTCAATAAAGTATTAGTTTAAGGGTGTGCACACTTATGCAACCATATTATTTTATTTTTTTATTTTTACTTCCCTCCTAAAAGATTTCAGTTTGTTGTTCAACTGAGTTGTACAGTTTATATATAGATTCAAGAAGGAAAAAGCCCTGAAATTATTTATCTTTGTATTGGTTTTTTTTACACCTCAGAAACCTGATGTTTTAACAGGGGTGTGTAGACTTTTTATATCCACTGTGCATGTATGTGTGTATTATTTTTATATACTGTATTTGCTGGCGTATAAGACTACCTTTTACACTTAAAAAAAATGGCCAAAAAGCAGGGGTCGTCTTATACGCCGGGTCAGCTGCTCGGATGCCTGCTGGATGTGCGGTAATACTGTATGAAGCTTTGGCTACATACAGTATATACCGCTTAGCCAATCCCGGTGAGCGATGTATTCAAATGAATACAGAGCTTGCTCAAAATGGAGTAACAACCTCTGCCAATCCGAGCAGGCTTTGTATTCATTAATAGAATACATCGCTTGCTGTGATTGGCTCCGGCTCCAGCAAGAAGGATGAAGAATATGGCTCCAGAAGGAAGAAATATGAAGCGTCGGAAGCCTCGGAAGGGGGGTCGTCTTATACGGTGAGTACAGGCAAAAAATCTTAAAAACCTGTAAAATTAGGGGGTCGTCTTAAACGCCCGGTCGCCTTATACACCGGCAAATACGGTAGATATAGATATAGATATAGATATAGATATATAGATATATATATATATATATATATATAAAATAAATGCGCTGCACGATTCTGGATAAAATGAGAATCTCTATTTTTTTGCTTAGAATAAAGATCACAATTCCTTACAACCCCTAAACATTAGGATTTCAAACAAGATGGCAATAAAATAAGACGTAATACTCTTTGCTTCAGTCAAACTTAAAAAAATGTAATGAAAAATAATGTAATGTGTAGAGAAATAAAGGGGCAGATTCACGTAGATCTGCGGCGGTGTAACGTATCGCATTTACGTTACGCCGCCGCAAGTTTTACGGGCAAGTGCTTGATTCACAAAGCACTTGCCTGTAAAGTTGCGGCGGCGTAGCGTAAATTCCACGGCGCAAGCCCGCCTAATTCAAATGATCCGGGTAGGGGGCGTTGATCATTTAAATTAGGCGCGTTCCCGCGCCGAACGTACTGCGCATGCGTCGTTCCTAAATTTCCCGCTGTGCATTGCGCTAAATGACGTCGCAACGACGTAATTTTTTTAACTTAGACGTGACTTGCGTCCATCCCTATTCACGGACGACTTGCGCAAAAAAAATTCAAATTTCGACGCGGGAATGACGGCCATACTTTAACATGGCAAGTCTATTTATACGCCACAAAATAGCAGCTTTAACTATACGCCGGAAAAAGCCGACTACAGACAACGTAAAAGAATGCGACGACCGCGCGTACGTTCGTGGATCGTCTGAAAAAGCTCATTTGCATACCCAACGCTGAAAACGATGCGAACTCCACCCAGCAGGCGCCGAAGTATTGCATCTAAGATCCACCGCCCCCATCTATTGCTGGCAATCGAAGTAAGTGGCATAGGAAGGCTAACACAGATAACAAAACCTGGGGAATGCCCAGGGAAAAACCAAGCCTCCTTGCCGACCGGCCTGCAGAACAACCAAATTAACCTGTCTAACAGTATGCGTTAAAAACAGGGGTTTTGTTCGCACGCATTTGCAAACGCATGCGTGAACCACAGAACCGCACCAAGGCACACTGTAGTCTGTGGTCCTAACATTAAACAATGAGCGTCCCCACAGTGGACGCTCATTGTCACTAGGAAGCAGCCCCTGATACTTACCTGAGCCCCATCTAGATCCTTCACTGTAAACCTGCAGCAGCTTTTTTTTGTTTTATAATCAGAGTCTCTTTAACTTAAGCTGATCTTAGTTCCGTTAGCTGAATGATGAATATATATAAAAAATGCATAGAATATAGATACTGTCTAAATGATGTTCAAATTATGGTAGGATGCACATTAACCATTTTGTATTTTTAGTTTTAGGAGATCTGGACCAAAAACTTGCCCAAGAACAAAGTTGCAGCCACCCATTGAGGACTAGCATAGCATCAACTTATAAATATGGCAATACATACAGCACGGAAAGCTCACACCACCATACATCAGACTCAAGGAAAGAATACAGCACTTTATCCTCTCATAATGCAAGAAAAAAAGTCTCTTTGGGAGAAACGCATACCACCCACGCCACATACCAGCCAAGGAGGTTTTACGAAATGTACTCAATCAGGCATCGGTCAACATCACAATCGGAAGCTTACAGCAAGAGTATCTATGATAACAGCCCCTCTTTGTGCTCGGATACCCACCGTAAACCACCAGGTTTTGTACCCATCTCTGGGAAATTTTCTTCAAGCAGCTTGGATTTACCATCAGCGAACTTAAAACAAGAGAGGATCAAACTTCACAAGCCCAGAAGGATACCCATCACCTCAATCAGATGGAATACATCATCAGCTTCTAGCCAACCTGAGGTGTCCGAAAGACCTTTTCGAACACGGTCTGCTCTGGATCTTACAAATTGCGGTAACACTTCTCAGCACAATCGAATATTTGATCTTTACAATTCCAACAGAGTTACTTCTTCGGGCTCTAATGATTTTCATAAAGTCAATTATCAAATTGACTTGACAGGTAGATCATCTCAAAACAGTTCAAATCAATCCCCCACTGGATATTGCACAACAGACTCTGGTCGGCATGGATCCATAACCAAATTTGTGACACAAACTAACAGCCACTGGGAGGAAGAGAACAAGGAAAATTCTTTTACGTTAAACAAAGTCACAAGCCAACCACCTTCTTGTGCTAGGACTAAAACAGACAAGGATACAGAACCTATGGACATTTTACATGAACATCCAGCACTAGATAATCATGTTTGTAAGTTACAGGATCAAGTAGCAGACTTTATTTTCACAAGCAATATATCTGATCCACATGCTTTGAATTCACAAACCGAGAACATCTTTACTAATACGGATATTTCAGCAATCGACACTGAACCTTTTAGAGAGAATTTGGATGTAGGTCAGAACTTTCCTGTAGACTTCACAATCGCACATGAAACTGAAATAAAAACAATAGAACCTGTCAAGACACATTCTGGTGGCCTACCGGAATTGGAACCTGTGGAAGTTGATGTTCCAAAGGCTTCACTTCAATCTACAGTGAATTTTTCATCCACTGCTGAAGACTTGAGAATCAACACTGAACCTTTTAGAGAGAATTTGGATGTAGGTGAGAACATTCCAGTAGACTTCACAATCATACATGAAACTGAAAAAAAAACAATAGAACCTGTCAAGACACATTCTGGTGGCCTATCGGAATTGGAACCCATGGAAGTTGATGTTCCAAAGGCTTCACTTCATTCTACAGTGAATTGTTCATCCACTGCTGAAGACTTGAGAATAGTTGGCAAGAGTAATCAAAAAGACACTTCTCTTCTATCTATACAAAACCATTCATCTTATACTGGACCTTTGTTCACTAACCAGGACAAAGCAACGTTTTCATTTCAAAGTTCTAAACATGTATTTGAACCTAATAATATAAAGAAAGATTATTCTCCTTTTACAAATGTGTTTACATCTTCAAAACCCATTGGTGGGAGTGATACAACTTCAAAAAAACTCTCCACTGATATTGCTGAAAGACTTTTAATGCTGAAATCAAGACGGGGCTCAAAGGACAATAACTTAGAAGGGTATAGGTCTGATATGCTGAAGCATCAGAAAAGAAATGCATCTTCACTTCCAGATTTAATTGATAAGGAAAATGAGCAATGCTTCTACACAGATGACGGTTCCCCATCAATCAAAAATAGCTCCTTAACCTCTGTTTCCAACACAAAATTGTCTGATAATGCACGCATTATGTGTTCAGGAAACCACTTCAGTTCCCAGAATTTCACAAGCCAGATTGAAGATCCAAACTTAATAACTTTGGACTCTCTAGAAACATTAAATATGTGCTCTTTTGATCCAGCGATTGACAGAACATCAAAAGAAAAAGATATCCCATTGCTGGAAAGGGTATCATTCTTGACAGACACTGTAACAGAAATTGATGGTACAAAAGCCTTACATATGCCAGAGACTGATCCTCCTAATTTAGACATATATCAAAGGTATAAAGCATTGTATGTTAATAATCGGTCAAATTATGTCCAGCGTGGAGCTGATACAAATAACAATAGAGCATTTTCCAAAACAGTACAAACTCCTAAGGAATGTAGTGAAGCTGATGGCTCTAACAGTGTGTTTATTTCAGTAGAAAATCAACAAAATATTGATAGAGGAACACAAGATGTAGAAACTGCAAAGGAAATGTCCCAAAACCATTTGAATCCACAAAGAACTAACAAGATAACTAAAATCAATGAGCCTCCCAGAATTCAAAGCATAACTATCATTCCCAACAGACAGATTGTGGAGGAGCGCACAGATAAAAAGTCCTCAAACATACTTAAAAAGCCGTTGCGCCTGGCACCAGAGCCATACAAAAAGAGTGTTAATACCAACGAGGACACTAACCCCCCGTTTTCTGGAGGTGGGCTGAAGCCAAACATTTATACTTGTAAAAATCTGTCTGATGATATCGGATCTGTAGAAATCAACACCATTTCTGAAATTCAACAAACATCCAAAACATACAGTTCTGAAGGAGTAACGGAAAGAACTCAAATTTATGAAACGTGTTACACAGATTCCTCAAAGCCTGATGTTGATACTGTTGAATATCATAAGGTTGTTTCAATCTATTACACCTTACCTCGTAAATTTTCTAAAAGACAGTCAGAAGTATCCCAGAATAACTTGAAAAACATTGATCAGACTCTTGAAACTAGTCGAGCTCCCAGCGCTCTTTTGGAGAGGATATTAAATAGGTGCTCAGAAGCTGAAGAAAACCATGACTTCAGTTACCAAAATAAGGGAAAAATATCACCGTCCCAATACACGCCTGAAAATGTATTGACCAAAGAACTGGATTCAGGTGAAACTCCTTTAAACCAACAGCATCTTTTAAATTTTAATCTCATTCCTTTGCAAACGAATCTAATGAATAAGAATAACACACCCTTTCCTGGTGCAGGAACAACTCCAACTGATTTCAGTTTGACAGACCAGTTCAATTTGGAGGACCAGTTTAGTTCTTTGCATATCTCTGAGAGTGGTTGTGGTCACAGAGGTAATGACTTAAAGATACAAAGAAATACCACAAACCAAAATGAATATAGTCCTACAAGAACTTCGCCCCGGCATAACCAAAATACTTTCTACACCTTACCAAATAGGAAATGTAATCTCCAGGATTTGGAGAGAAGTATTCTTGAGAATGATGTTGCTATGGCACGTGACAGATGTAACGTATATTCGAAAAGAGAAGACACATTTCCTATAACTCCAGAAATCCATGATGTCATTTTATCACCAACATTTGGTTACGATAATCTTCATTTTACTGGAGGTTGCAATTCAATTGACTATCAGCAAAGGCAAGTGAATAATATCCATAATTGTGTGGAAAAAGAAGATAGTTTGGCCAATAAAGATTCATTTGGAGGTGGAGTAATTTACAGAGAAGATATTCCATCATTCTATAAATCAAAAAGTTCAAATAGACGTGAATCACACCATGCAAAAGACACCTCACCAAGCATGGAAACCAAACTCAGTCCACAATCTCAAAGCCAGCCTTATGCTACTAGACCATCTTACAACTCCGAATTTGTCCAGAAGAAAATGAAACCTATAAATGCCAAGAGGTTTACTTTTTCCTTTGACAACAATGGACAAAGAGAAAACAGCAACTCTCGGTCAAGTGAATCATTTGGTGAATGTATTGGGCAGTCTGACGTTGATTCACCATCTGTATTCCATTCACCAAAGGGTAATTATTCTTCACATGTAGACAGACATTATTATGGACAGGGAAGCTTAGCTGAGGGCAGAACTTCTCAATCTTCCAATATGTATCGCTCCAAAAGTTTGAAAAGCGTCAATCATGATTACAAAGAGGAAGAGGTTGAAATCAGAAGAAAAAGTGATGGAAATTTTTCTTCGAAAAGTTATGGTGGGAATATGAAAGGTAGAAGTCCTTCAGGCATCTACTGTGACAATGGCGCACTTAACAGGATACATTCAGCTGAGATTATTGATGAGAATGATAATTGGCCAGATAGCAGTATGGGCAATGAAAAAACACCTGTATACACTGCTAAGGCTGTAGACTATGGAATTTTCGGAAAGGAGCAACAGGAAGCACTTTTAAATAATGTAAAGAGATCACTTACTGAAGGCAGGTTATGGAGGCCAAGTTTTCTAAAAAATCCAAACTCCTTGAGGAATGAGGACTCTTATCAAACAGGCTGCAAGCCTGATGATGATCTGAAAGCCACTCTAAACATATATGAGGGCGTGGTCCCTCCCAATTCAGAATCGGATACTGATACAACAACTGATGATGAATATTACTTGAATGAAAACGACAAAGAATCTGAATTGTGAAGTCCTTCGGGATTAGAACCGAGACAGTATTGCTGCTTTTTCAGACTAAACACTGGCTTTACATGAAAAAATGTGTAAAATAATTATTTTGATATAGTAACATTTTGACAATTTGTTTTATTAAAGCGCATTATGGAAGGTATCTTCTAAATGCCAACTGCATATGTCAATTTCAAGAAATATATAGCATAAATATATGGTGCCAGCTATGGTTTTAGGTTTTAAGCAAGATACGTAAAAGAAATATGAAAGTATCAACCTCATTCTTGTGATTTGCAAATTTTAAGGAGCTATGCCATGTTCTTTTTCTAACGCTACCTGTGCCGGTGAATGGCAAAAAACAGCTAATTTACACATTTTATAAGCCTTATTAGTGCTGGTAAGATATGCGTAGTGAGGTATACCTCTAAAATTAACATTTTAATGCAACAGCCCAGCAGGAATGGTTTTGGTTTTTCTGATGGCTACTGAAACCTCTGAGTAATGATGAAATGCAAAGCCAAAATTATATTTATCATGAAACAATGGTCAACGCATCAGCTCTAGGCACATATTTTCAGTCCCTTGTTATGGTGTTTTTTTTTCTGTTTTTTGTTTTCATTGAAATGCATTTTTGATACTATTATGCTAAAGCAGGGGTCTCCAAACTTTATAAAGAAAGGGACAATTTACTGTGCTTCAGACTTTAGGGGGGGGGGGGGCAGACTGTGCCCAGTGGGAGCAAACAATGCCCGATCTTTGGTATTGGAGGGAGAAATAGTTGGTGCCGTTGGGAGGAATAATGCCCCATTTTGGTTGTCAGTGAAAGGAATTCTACTCCATTGTTTGTGTCAGTGAAAGAAATAGTGCCCTATTGTTAGTGTGCGTGGCAGGAGTTATGCTGCATTGCTGGTGTCAGTGGCAAGAATAATGCCTCAGGGGCCAAATATTGGCAAGCAAACCGCCACATCCGGCTACAGGGCTGCAGTTTGGAGACCAGTGTGCTAAAGCATGATCGATCTCTTGCTAGGTAAAATGTAACTTTTTTGCAATTGTCAAGTGACTATGTGCATACTATTTTTAAAGAAACAATGTTGCCAGACCATTTGTTTTTAACAACAGTCTTCCCATAAGAGTTTAAGTGTACAACCCCAATTTCCAAAAATTGGTACGCTGTGTAAAATGCACATAAAAACAGAATGCAATGATTTACAAATTTCAGAAACCCATATTTTCTTCATAATAAAAAACACACATTAAGTGTTTAAACTGAGGAAATGTACCATTTTAAAGTGGAGGTTCACCCAAAAAATAAATTTTTAACATTACATTCTACCGAGTTGTCCTAATGTCAATCGGCTGTTTTTTTCCCGTACATACCGTATTTTCACCGCCGCTTCCAGGTATGTCTTCTGCGGGACTGGGCGTTCCTATCTGATTGACAGGCTTCCGACCGTCGCATACTACGCGTCACGAGTTGCCGGAAGAAGCCGAACGTCGGTGCGCAGGCGCCGTATAGAGCCGCACCGACGTTCAGCTTCTTTCGGCAACTCATGATGCGCTGTATGCGACGGTCAGAAGTCTGTCAATCAGATAGGAACGCCCAGTCCCGGAGAAGATATACCCGAAAGCGACGGTGAAAATACGGTATGTACGGGGAAAAAAAAAAACAGTCGATTGTCATTAGGACAACTCGGCTGAATGTAATGTTAAAAATTTTTTTTGGGTGAACCCCCCGCTTTAAGGAAAATATAAGGTCATTCTTAAATTGATTGCAGCAACACATCTCAAAAAAGTTGGGACAGGGCAACAAAAAGCTGTCAAATGTAAGTGTTTGTAAAGGTAATATTTTTTTTCTTAAAAACAAACATGTATGTTATACTTACCTCTGTGCAATAGTTTTACCTTCTTTTCTCAGGTCCCCCACAGGCGCTCCTGGCCCCTCCCCCCTGCTGAGTGCATGCTCGCTCCTAAGTTACTTCTGTGTGTCAATGAGAAACACAGAGCCCTGCTCGGCCCCAACCCTGCTCCCTCCTCAATGAGTGTGATTGGTCGCAGCGAGAACCAATAAGGAGAGAGAGATACCCGGGAGAGCTTCTGTTTTCTTGCACATTGCTGGATTGGGATCGGTGAGTATAAGGGAGGGCTGAGGAGAGAGCTGCAGACTGAAGGTTTTTTACCTTCATGCATAGAATGCATGATGGTAAAAAAAAACTTCAGCCTTTAGAGCCACGTTAAAGTGGTTCCAACAAGGAAGAGTAACCTAATTGGGTTAATTGGCAAAAAGATCAGTAATATAATTTGGTATAAAAAGAGCATCTTAAAGAGTCAGTGTGTCCCAATTCACCTGTCAGAGTCCACCAAAAAAAAAAACCCTTACCATTTTATACTGAGGTATGGCAGGTACACATGCCATTGCAGTAAAAACCGGACAACATTTGGCCCGTGTGTACAGCTGCCTGTCTGACAGAAGCGGATCTCATGAACGGCATCTCTCGAATGAGCATTCTTGAAAACAAGCAGCTGACCGGCATCCGATCAACGATTGCCACCAATGGCTGCCAGTACTGAACCAGCATGTTCTGTAACATTGCTTGTGTAGTACAGCGATCTGTCAGGTTTTTTTTATTCTCCTGCCCGCTGGGTTGAATGAAAAGAACCTAGTGTGGTGTACCAGGCTTTATTCACAAAAATGTACATGATTGGTGAATCCAGCGTATTCTGCAGGGATCCACCACATGCTTACCTGGTCCACAGGATATAATGTAGTATAAATAAAATTTGGGCAAACCACTAAATCCATTGTTAGAAACACACAAATTGTTTCTGGAGGCAGTCTTTGTGATTCGGGCAGTTCTGCCAGATATTACAGCCCCATCCTAGACCTTCCTGCAGACTACAGTGCAGTAAGAGACCCTGAGAGGATAGAAATATAGAGGTTACCATTTACCAATACCGGTCTGAAATATTTTCTGGCAGATTAATTGGTTTTAGTACAACACTATGCAGCTTGCTTTTTTTTTTTTCATTTTTACATGACTGAAAAGGACTGCTGATCAAATTTTGGCATATTCTGCCTGAATTGAACAAACTTCTAGCCGTGGGGGTCCTGCAAGCACCCCCCAGGCTTGACAAAAGTTGATTTAAAAATCTGAGCTGGATGAAAAATTATCAGCCAACAATGACTGTATACTATCAGATGCAGTTTGGCAGCACCACTGTATTCAGGAAGCCATAGGTATTGTAGCTGCCAAATACATTGGTGTTCATTTACTAAAACTGAAGAGTGCAAAATCTGGTTCATCTGTGTATAGTAGCCAATCGGCTTTTAACTTCTGCTTGTTCAATTAAAGTGATTGTAAAGTCTTTTTTGTTGTTAAAAATAACAAACATGTTATACTTACCTGCTCTGTGCAGTGGATTTGTACAGAGCAACTCGGCTCCTCCTTTTTTCGGGTCCCTCTTTGGCTCTCCTGGCCCCAGTGTCATCTTAAGAACATTATAGGCCCCGGGCAATACAGTGCACAGGGGCCCTGTCTACACAATCACGCACGAGAATTTACTGACAAAAATCATAAAATTTACTGGCAGAACCACATTTTTTACTGCCAGTGCAAAAAAAGTACCTAAAATTACAGTTTTCAGTGCCGAACAATGCAAATGTCAGTATTTAACCTATAAACATATACAGTAGCTAGTGCTATTAGCAATGTGTTTAAGTTAAACAAAAGTAAAAAAAAAATGTCTTCATTGACATGAAGGTCAGGTTACTATAACCCAGCCAGCACAGAGTTTCCTCTTACATCAGAGTCTGCAGGATTCCCCCTTACAGTGAAAGGGAACACTTATGTAAAGGGGAACGCTGCAGATCATGATCTAAGGGGGGAACTCTGATGTGGAGGGGGGCTCTGGTGACCAGAGACCACATTATATCAGAGTCCACTGCTTTCTCTTTCCCACTTACATCAGGGTCCGCAGACTGAGTTCCCCCTTGCATTGTAAGGCAGAATCCTGCAGACTCTGATGTAAAGGGGAACTCTGATGTGGGGGGCACTCTGGTGAGTAAATACACTAAGGTAAGGGGGGTCACTAATATAGGAGGGGGAACCTTTATATCAGTGCCCCCTTACATTTTTTTACATCAGCAACCCCCCGCACTCGTGGAGGACCGGATCTTCTCTGTGATTTCCGCAAACTGGGCATGGGCAGTTCTAACCCGTCACTCTTCACAATTTTTTACTGTAGTTGCTGGGCAGCCAGTGGGGCCCCCCAGGCAAGCGGGGGCCCCCGGGCAACTGCCCAGCGCGCCCAATGGAAAAGATGGCCCTGCCTGGCCCCTCCCTTCTGTCGAGTGCCCCCACAGCAAGCAGCTTGCTATGGGTGCATCCGAGCCGCGTCGCAACTCCCTGTGTCCATTTAGACACAAAGCTACAGCCCGGCCCTGCCCCCCTTCTCGCCTCATTCGCTGACTGGCCTTGATTGGCAGGAACTAATGGCGCCGCTCTGCTGTCAGCTAATGAGGGGGAGGAGGGGAGTCCTGGGCAGCTGAGACATTCCTGCAACATCACTGGATCTAGAGGGACCTCAGGTAAGTATTGGGGGGGCTGAGGGGGACTGATGTACACAGAAGGCTTTTTATCTTCATGCATAGAATGCATTAAAGGGGTTGTAAAGGTTTGTGTTTTTTCACCTTAAAGCGGAGCTCCACCTTAAGGTGGAATTCCTGCTGATCGGAACCCCCCCCCCCCCCTCCGGTGTCACATTTGACACCGTTTGGGGGGAAGGGGGTGCAGACAGGTATTTGCACCCACTTCCGGCCACAGTCTGCGGGAAGACTGCAGGCAGGATGTCACCTCCCGTCCCCCGCCCCCCCCCGTTGTGCTCTGGGAACACCAGAGCACAGCGGGAGCCAATCAGCAGGCGCCGTAGGAAACCGGGCAGTGAAGCCGGAGCGCTTCACTTCCTGGTTCCCTCACCAAGGATGGCGGGGGGGGGGGGCAGCAGAGTGACGAGCGATCGCTCGTCCTCTGCTGCGGACGTCGCTGGACTCCAGGACAGGTAAGTGTGCTGATATTAAAAGTCAGCAGCTGCAGTATTTGTAACTGCTGACTTTTAATATTTTTTTTTTCAGTGGACATCCTCTTTAATGCAGCCTATGCATTAAGGTGAAAAAACACCTGGTATTCATAGGCCCCCCAGCCCCCTGCGTTTTACTTACCTGAGTCCATTCACCTGCTCTGCGCATCCCCAGCGTCCTCTTCTCGGCGGAGTCTCGGCGTTGATTGGATAGATTGGTAGCAGCGCAGCCATTGGCTCCCGCTGCTGTCAATCAAATCCAATTACGCGCCCGCCGGGGGCAGGGCTGAGACAAAGACTTGGTGTCTATGGACGCTGAGTCTATGACACAGCAGCACGCCCGCAAGGTAACCCCCTTGGTAGAGAGCTTCCCAGACCGGGTTATCTATTGCGGGGAGGAGCCGCGAGAGCTGCCGTGGGACCCCTGAAGAGGACGATCAGGGCCACTCTGTGCAAAACGACTTGTTTTTTAAATACATGAACCCATAGTATCACTTTAAGATAAAAACAACTTCTGACTTTACCATCACAAAAAAAAATGGAAGCTGATTGGTTTCTATGCAGAGCTCCACCAGATATTGCACTCTCCATTTTGAATCAACCCCAATACCTGGCAGTGGCAATTCTTATATCCACACTATTAGCATGGATGGGGCAATCAATTACTTTTTCTCTTTTTTAGCCCGCGGGCTGAACAAGAGAAAAGTGAGCCACATATAGCCAGCATAAGTCTTTAAAATTAAATAAAAAATAAATTGTATAAAACTAGAGATAGTGAAGGTGTTAACAGAAGTCAGATACTAGTTGTCACTTTAGGGTTGGCAAATATTTATCATCCAATGTCCAAGTGAGTTAATGATGTATATAGCTGTAAATAAACTGACCGCACTTTCAGAAATATTTATTTTTGTCAGAACTGAATTATGGATATATAAAAGCAGGGTGTAATGCTTGATAAAAAAAAAAACATGTAAAGTATTTGTATTGCCTATTGATGTAATATAATGAAAAGTATTTTTTGTATTTTTTTACTGTATCATTTGTAAATTATGTAAGTATATAAAAAAAAGTTTTGTGGTTTTATGTTTGTTCTAAACCATGGATAAATACTTTGGTCTTGGAAATAAAACTGTCTGTAAGACGTGTAAGGTAGGATTGGAATGTGTAGTTCTCAAATAAAACGTGCACTTGGCTCTTTTGTGTATGCTGTTTTATTATCTACATCCAATGTTATACAGATATTAAAGGTCCCAGTGGAATGAACGGAAATTAGATCATTGCCGACTGCAGTATGATGGCTATCCAGCTTAAAAGCTTTATGCCGCGTACACACGATCATTTTTCAGCATGAAGAAAACGTTGTTTTTCAAAAACATAATTTAAAATGATCGTGTGTGGGCTACACATAATTTTTCAGGTTCTGAAAAACGACAAAAAAAAAATTCGAACATGCTCCATTTTTAAACGTCGTTTTAAACCATGTCGTTTTTCGGGTTGTAAAAAATGATCGTGTGTGGGCTAAAACTACATAAAAAAACAGCGCGTGCTCAGAAGCAAGTTATGAGACGGGAGCGCTCGTTCAGGTAAAACTACTGTTCATAATGGAGTAAGCACATTCATCACGCTGTAACAGACAAATACGCAAATCGTCTTTTACTAACACGGAATCGGCTAAAGCAGTCCAAAGGCGAATGGAACTTCCCCTTTATAGTGCCGTCGTACGTGTTGTACGTCACCGCGCTTTGCTAGATAATTTTTTTAAAACGATGGTGTGTGGGCAACGTCGTTTTAATGATGAAGTTGGGAAAACGTCGTTTTTTTGGACATGCTGAAAAACAATTTTTTTTTTCATGCTGAAAAATTATCGTGTGTACTCGGCATTAATGTAAATTCCAGACCTGGGTTCCTTGCCTCCCCCAATGCCAACCCCTCTTTGCTGCCCTAAATTACCAAAGTAATATCACTTGGAACAGTGCAAATTGAGAAGAGAAGCTTGTAGAAGATCTAGACAGGGTATAGCTACTGGTGACAAGTACAGTGAGGCGTCCATATACACCCCTAGTATTTGGTTGTGTCACCAAGTTTTGGGGACATTTAAAATATTCCCACCATGAATTATTGTTAAATGGCATTCAGGGTAACAAGTTCACAGCTAAGAAGTTCCCCAGAGTATAACGGCTGCAGCAGTCACAGTGGAAGCTAATATATTTATTTATTACAGGTACTTATATAGCGCTGTCAATTCACGCAGTGCTTTACATATATATTGTACAGTCACATCAGTCCCTACCCTCAAGGAGCTTACAATCTAAAGTCCCTAACTCACATTCATACATACACCTACTAGGACCAATACTGCTTCAATACAGGGCATTTTCACCTCCTTCCTGCCCAGACCAATTTTTAGTTTTCAGCGCTGTCGCACTTTGAATGACAATTGCGCGGTCATGCAACACTGTACCCAAATGAAATCTTTGTTTTTTTTCCCCCACAAATAGAGCTTTCATTTAGTGGTATTTGATCACCTCTGCGGTTTTTATTTTTTGCACTATAAACATATGAAGAGCAACAATTTTGAAAAAAACACAATATTTTTTACAAAGGGGGCAATCAAGGGGTTAATATGTTCCCTAATGTGCGATTCTAACTGTAGGGGGAGGGAACTTACAAGGGGAGGAGACCGACGTGTGTTCCTCTGTACTGGGAACACACATCGTTCTCCTCTCCTTTGAAAGGATATGGATCTGTGTGTTTACACACACAGATCCATGATCCTGCCGTGATTGCGGACAATCGTGGGTGCCCGTTGGACTTCGCGGCAGCCGGGCACCCGCACCGTGTACCGAGCGATGCGGCGGGCGTGCACCCCCTAGCCACCCGGGAAGCCCAAGACGTCCACCGGAGGGAGGGTTTCCTGCGACGTCATTTTACAATGACTCGGTAGGGAAGTTGTTGAACAGGAGCCAGTTAACCTACCAGCATGCCTTTTTGGAGTGTGGGGGGAAACCAGAGTACCCAGAGGAAACCCACCTAGGCACAGGGAGAACATACAAACTCCAGGTAGTGCCATTGTTGGGTTTCGAACAACCCTAGTGTTGCTAGGCGGATGTTTACATCTCTACCATGCACTGTCTCACCAGAAATGCAGCCTGCATGCTTTTTTTTTTTTCTTTGCCTTGCCTTACACATTTGGGGTGGGGCTTACAGATGAGAAGAGTATAACAGATACTGCATCTAAGCAGCATACCACCCGAGTAGTCAAAAAATGTTCATTAAGGTTTACAATTGTCTGTGTGCATTTTTATACATTTTTCATGTGTTCCCATTCAAGTCTAGAGAGCCAAAAACATGCATTGTTTGAGCAAAAAGAAACACTGTTTTCCAAGATGCACAGAATATGAAAAGCACAGGTGTGGGCAGGCCCCATATAAAATGTTATCCTGCATTGGCCAATACATGTAAAATTGCACAGGTGTGAACAGGGACTTTATTATTTATAATGCATGTGGTTGACCCACATTAAATCCTTGGCAAGAAGATATATGCATCAAAGTGCAAAGAAAACATGTTTATCCTGCCTGAAAGCCAGTGACTTTGCAAGCTCCTATGCCCTATGCCTGTCCTGCACTGGAATCTCAGCAATGCTGTCAAGTTCGCATCTGTGCACTACAGAATACTTCCCCCTTATGGTATGGAGAAGAGATGTGTTCAGTAGTCCAAATCGGATGTGAGCAGCTTAACTACTTAACCCCCGGACCATATTGCTGGTCAAAGACCAGAGCACTTTTTGCGATTCGGGACTGCAACGCTTTAACTGACAATTGCGCGGTCGTGCGACGTGGCTCCCAAACAAAATTGGCGTCCTTTTTTTCCCACAAATAGAGCTTTCTTTTGGTGGTATTTGATCACCTCTGCGGTTTTTATTTTTTGCGCCATAAACAAAAATAGAGCGATAATTTTGAAAAAAAAAATATTTTTTACATTTTGCTGTAATAAATATCCCCCAAAAATATATAAAAAAAATGTTTTTTCCTTAGTTTAGGCCGATACGTATTCTTCTACATATTTTTCGTAAAAAAAATCGCAATAAGCGTTTATTGATTGGTTTGCGCAAAAGTTATAGCGTTTACAAAATAGGGGGTATTTTTATGGCATTTTTATTAATATATTTTTTTTACTAGTAATGGCGGTGATCAGCGATTTTTTTTCGTTACTGCGACATTATGGCGGACACTTCGGACACTTTTGACAAATTTTTGGGACCATTGGCATTTTTATAGCGATCAGTGCTATAAAAATGCATTAGATTACTATAAAAATGCCACTGGCAGTGAAGGGGTTAACACTAGGGGGCGGGGAAGGGGTTAAGTATGTCCCTTGTGTGTTCTTACTGTGGGGGGGGGGGGTGGCCGTACTAGGGGAAACACTGATCTTCTGTTCATACATTGTATGAACAGAAAATCAGCATTTCCCCCGCTGACAGGACCGAGAGCTGTGTGTTTACACACACAGCTCCCGGTTCCCGCTCTGTAACGAGCGATCGCGTGTGCCTGGCAGCGATCGCGCCCGCCGGGCACACGCACGGGAGTCGGGGGCGAGCGGGGGGCGCTCGAAGAGCGGACATATAGCTACGGGCTCTCGCCCAGGAGAGCCGACCTGCCGCCGTATAATGACGGTGGCTGGTCGGCTAGTGGTTAAGATGCTTGATGATTACAAATCACCGTACTAGGAGTGAGCAGAATCAGCCTAGTGTTTTTGCTGGCAGGATCACCATGTAAAATTAAAGGAAAAAGATTCTGAAAAATAAAGACCGTCACCACATCAAAGGACTGGTAAGTTGCAATATGTTAAAGCTAAATTCTAAGCATACAGTGCCTTGAAAAAGTATTCGTACCCCTTGAAATATTGCACATTTTGTCATGTTACAACCAAAAATGTAAATGTATTTTATTGGGATTTTATGTGATAGACCAACACAAAAGTGGCACATAATTGTGAAGTGGACGGAAAATGATTAAATGGTTTTCAATTTTTTTTTTTTACAAATATGTACAAAGTATGGAGTGCATTTGTTTTCAGCCCTCTGAGTCAATACTTTGTAGAACCCCCTTTCACTACAATTACAGCTACAAGTCTTTTGGGGATGTCTCTTCCAGCTTTGCACATCTAGAGTGAATTTTTTGCCCATTCTTCTTTGCAAAATAGCTCAAGCTCTGCCAGATTAGATGGAGAGTGTCTGTGAACAGCAATTTTCAAGTCTTGCCACAGATTATCAATTGGATTTAGGTCTGGACTTTGACTGGGCCATTCTAACACATGACTATGCTTTGATCTAAACCATTCCATTGTAGATTTGGCTGTATGTTTAGGATCATTGTACTGCTGCAAGGTGAACCTTCGCCCCAGTCTCAAGTCTTTTGCAGACTCTAACTTGTTTTCTTCTAGAATTTCCTGTATTTTGCTCCATCCATCTTCTCATTAACTCTGACCAGCTTCCCTGTCCCTGCTGAAGAAAAGCATCCCTACAATATGATGCCGCCACCACCATGTTTCACGGTGGGGATGGTGTGTTCAGGGTGATGTGCAGTGTTTTCCACCACACATAGCGTTTTACCTTAACGCCATAAATAACATTTTGGTCTTGTCTGTCCAGAGCCCCTTCCTCCACATGTTTGCTGTCCCCCCCACATGACTTCTCACAAACTGCAAACAGGACTTCTTATGACTTTCAATCATGGTTTTCTTCTTGCCACACTTCCATAAATGCCATATTTGTGGAGTGCACAACTAATAGTTGTCCTGTGGATGGATTCTCCCACCTGAGCTGTGGATCTCTGCAGCTCCTGCAGAGTTACCATGGGCCTCTTGGCTGCTTCTCTGATTAATGCTCTCATTGCCCGGCCTGTCAGTTTAGGTGGACGGCCATGTCTTGGTAGGTTTGCAGTTGCACCATACTCTTTACATTTTCGGATGATGAATTGAACTGTACTCTGTTAAATGTTCAAAGCTTGGGATATTTTATATAACATAACCCTGCTTTAAACTTCTCCATAACTTGGCCTTTATGATGCTGTTTGTTCACTAAGGTTCTCTAACAAACCTCTGAGGGCTTCACAGAAGCCTGATACTGAGATTTAATTATACACAGGTGGACTCTATTTACTAATTCTGGGACTTCTTAAGGCAATTGGTTCCACTATATTTTAGTTATGGTCATCAGAGTGAGGCCCCTTTCACATGGTTGGGCCGATCAGGTCCGCCTGTCAATTATTTTTCGGTGGACCTGAACGGCCGCTCCGTTCTGCTCTATGGAGCGTCGGATGTCAGCGGTGACATGCGCTGACATCCAACCCAATCCGATCCGCTAAAATCAGACGGATGGCGATACGTCGCCATCCGTTCATATCGGATTGGGTGAGATCTGATGAAACCGGACATGCTGTCCGTTTTCATCAGATCTCTCCATAGGAGACAGCGGTGCTGGACAAGCCCCTCCCCGCTCAGTGAGCAGAGAGGGACCTGTCATCTACCGGCTCAGCAGAGATCTATGGAGAGATCTCCCGCTGAGCTGGCGGATCTGCCTGGTGTGAAAGGGGCCTTTAGGTGGCTAAATACAAATGCACACTTTTCACAGATATTCATTTGTAAACAATTTTGGTAACCATTTATCATTTTCCTTCCACTTCACACATATGTACCACTTTGTGTTGATCTATCACATAAAATCCCAATAAAATACATTTAAAGGGGTTGTAAAGGTTCATTTTTTATTTTCTAAATAGGTTACTTTAAGCTAGTGCATTGTTGGTTCACTTACCTTTTCCTTCAATTTCCCGTCTAAATATTTTTTTTTCTTTGTTTTCTTTGTCTGAATTTCTCACTTCCTGTTCCTCCTCAGTAAGGTGTTCAGTAAGCTGTTCTAAATGACTTTCCACCACTCGGATGATGGTGGAAAGCTTACTGAAGAGAAACAGGAAGTGAAAAATTCAAACAAAGAAAAAAAATATTTAGAAAGGAAAAGGTAAGTGAACCAACAATGCAGTAGCTTAAAGGAACCTAGTTAGAAAATAAAAGACGAACCTTTACCACACCTTTTAGGTTTTTGGTTGTAACATGACAAAATGTGGAAAAATCTCAAGGGGTATGAATACTTTTTAAAGGCACTGTATATATGAAATAAGATAACACAGCTCCTGTAATCATTATGTAGCGCTACCCCCTCAGGAGCTGCTGTTTTTTTTTGGGATCTACTCTCTTTAGTTTGACTCACCCCTATTTAACAAGCTCAAACCCTCCCTTGACACATCAGAAGTCTGGTGGGTAAGGTATTGTGGCCTCTGCTGGGCTGGGGTCACAATAGCAGGCATACAATATACAGTTATATAACAATAGTATTACCTGCTTTCATGAAAGGTCCCACCAGACAAGAAAATACACTTCACACAGTGGATATAGTTAAACCAGAAAGATAAGTTTACTTCATGTGAACTTGAAGAAACAAGCATAGGTTTAGATCACAAACAAATAACTGTTAGATATTATCTCACTATGATTCTGCAAGGGCCCTTGCAGGAATCGGTAAATAATATCAGTCTATAAGGCTTCATTACCATGGAGGTTTTTACAGCCACTTTTCTGAGCGTTTTTTGCAGCTTAAAAACGGCTCTCAAAGTTATTCTATGGCCTCATGCCCACCATGACGTTTTTGATCTGTAGATGGCTGAGCCGATTTAAGCTGCAAAAAAAAACCAGGACCAGTGCGTTCTGAAGCTCCAGCGTTAGAGCTGTAAAAACGCCAGACGGCAAAAAACGCTCAAAAACACTCAAACGCGCAAAAACCGCAGTGTTTTTGAGCTCCAGGTCAAAAAAAAAAAAAACATGGACAGGCGTTTTCAAGCTGTAAAAAAGGCTTAACAAAGTGGCTGTAAAAACGTCCATGGAAATGAAGCCTTAAGGTTCAGATAAGGAATAGTATTATTCACTTAAACTAAGGTAGGAAGTCTATGCTCGCAAGCTCCCTCCAGCGAGCAGTTTTTCAGAACAGTCAATTTCCACATTGCGGCCGGTAGGTGCACGTTAAATTTGGAATCCACAGTGGCAATCAATGAAAGAAATTACCCAACAAAGTATATGGAACAGTAGATGTTGATGAACTGATCGCTCGTCAGCGTCGATCACCTCTATAACACACTTAACAGTTTTCTGGGCCTCTAGGTTTCAGCTGGAGGCCAAACACGTATCTACGGCCTGTGGGGTGGCACTAAATTGTCGGTCTAGGTGGAAGTCAAAAACTGAGCGTACGCTCTCTCACCCGACAGGCCGATCCTCCTGAATTCTCCTCAGAAGGCGTGTTGGTAAAACACTGCTCCACAGCACAAGGGTCCCGGACGAGGATGCTCCACTGTTTGACGTCAGCTGGGCTGCCTCTTCGATCTCCGGGAACACGGGCTGGATATTGGAGTCTTTCTTCCTTCCGGATGGCTGGTCTCTCGGTGGGTTTAAGCCCAGGCTTCTGGCTTAGCAGCACGGCTGTCCTGTGACGGCAGCTCCGCAGAGGTGAAGATGCTGGTCCAGAGAGAAAGAGAGATCGTCCGCGCCCTTTTCTTAAGTAACCTCCCCCATAAGTCTGTGCGGAGGTGTCACATGTTCCAATGGTGCAGGGCACTATGGGATGTGTAGTCTGTTTCTCCTAAGAGACAATGGAGTCCATATCTCCCGCTACTTGCAATCCAATAATGCATAACTCCTTAAAGGTATCTTACATATTTACAAGCATGAATAAAGTCCCAGCGGGGATGGCCTGTCCTTAGACTCTGACAGGATGACCCCGCTACAATTATTACAATATTAAACAACATTTTTACATACAAGCAGTGTATGTGCCCACATTTGACCTGGTGTTGGCCTCTTGCGGTTTCTGGAGAGCAGAGCTGGAGCTTTTGAGAAAGAAGCAGCTCATAGAACCAATCAGTTCATGTGCTGAAAAGAGGAGAAAGCTGAGTGACAGAAAAGCCAATCACTGTGCTACTTCCCCTTGCACTGTCTGGTCACAGGTTGGGGTGGGTTCAGACTAGGATTCTGCTTTACATTTGTGTTCTTGGGTTTGGAATGTTAACGTGGCAAATAGGCTGTCTTTCCAGTTATTCTTAGAATATACAGTGCATTTTTATATATATATATATATATATATATATATATATATATATATATATTACACAAAACCCCAAATTCAAGAAAAGGTGGAATTCTGTGTAAAATCCACAGAAAAACTAAATGCAGTGATTTGCAGATCTCACCATCTCTACCATTTTAAGAAAAAAGGTGATTCTGGAATTGATGACAAAATTGGGACAGGGCAACAAAATGCTGGCAAATTAAGTGGTGCTAACAAGGAAGAGGTGGAAGAACATTTGTCACCCTAAAAGAAAAAACGTGTCCCTCCTGTAAGCTGTAAAAAACCTGGTTGATCCTTCCTGCTCCTGTGCCCCCTCTGTGTGCTGACCACCGTAATCAGGGCTGCTGAGCCCTGATTACTGTGGTCAGTTTACATGTCTCTGACATCTGCTGATCTCCTCGCTTTCCCTGCCTCCCTACCTCCTGGCATGTCCCCTCCTGTGTGTGTGTGTGAGCTGCCCCTCCCCTCGCTGGTCACATTTCCCCCCAGGGTGACGTCAGAGGAAAATCTCGGTCCCTCCCGCTGTTGCCCATATATTGGAATAGAGCAGCAGGGAGTCTGCTTTTAGCAGATTCAGATTCAGTAGATACGCCAGCGTAACTCTGAATCTAAGCCGTCGTAAGTTTAAGTGTATGCTCAAACTGAGATGCACTTAAACCTAGCTAAGATACGACGGCCTGCGCCGTCGTATCTTAGGGTGCAATATTTACGCTGGCCGCTAGGTGGCGCTTCCATTGAGTTCGGCCTAGAATTTGCAAATGACTAGATACGCCGATTCACGAACGTACGTGCGCCCAACGCAGTAAAGATACGCCGTTTACGGAAGGCGTTTTCCCGGAGTAAAGTTATTCCAACAAATAGCTGGCCTAGTCAATGTTAAGTATGGCTGTCGGTCCCGTGTCGAAATTTGAAAATTTTACGTCGTTTGCGTAAGTCGTCCGTGAATGGGGCTGGACGTAATTTATGTTCACGTCGAAACCAATACCTCCTTGCTGCGTACTTTGGAGCAATGCACACTGGGATATGTACATGGACGGCACATGCGCCGTTCGTAAAAAACTTCAATCACGTCGGGTCACCAATCATTTCCATAAAACATGCCCCCCCCATCCTCATTTGAATTAGGCGCGCTTACGCCGGCCCCATTTACGCTACACCGCCGTAAGTTAGGAGGCAAGTGCTTTGTGAATACAGTACTTGCCTCTCTGACTTAAGGCGACGTAGCGTAAATACGATACGCCGCCTTAAAGATGCGGCGCCCTACCTGAATCTGGCTATTTGTTTACAACAAACACACAGTGTGTTATGGCTGTATAAAAGGGGGGCTGGCAGTCAATGTTTTTGTAAGGTTACAAACGCTTTAAGTGAATTGGCAACAGGTCAGTAACATAATTGAGCATAAAAATGGCATCTTAAAGAGTCAGAGTAAAATCTGTGAAAAGCTTTGTCTACTCTAAGACTCCTTTTACACTGGGTCGTTTTGCAGACGCTATAACGAATAGCGCCTGCAAAGCTACCTGAAGCAGCCACTGCTGTCTCTCCAGTGTAAAACCCAGAGGGCTTTCACACTGGAGCTAGCAGGACGGTAAAAAAAAGTCCTGCTAGCAGCATCTTTGGAACGGTGAAGGAGCGGCATGTATACCGCTCCTGCCCATTGAAATCAATGGGCACCGCGCAATACCGCCGGCAAAGCGCCTTTGTTTATAATCCTTTCTCGGCTGCTAGCAGCCAAATAGCGCCGCAAAATTGACGGTAAAGCGCTGCTAAAAATACAGACGCTTTACCGCTGCCCCCACCGCAGTATGAAAGGGGCCTAAGCAATTTTCGAACAATTTCAAAATTTTCCTCAATGTAAAACTGCAAAAAATCGAAACGCAATACTGGATGCCTGCGATCCAGAGACTGCATTTAAAATTGGCCTGTTTCAAAGGAGTGTCTCAAAAATACTTCCAGAACTCGCTGTCTGGAAACACAGTTCACCGTGCCATCCAAAAAAAAAAAGTCCGTGTGCTTAACGGGCCTGCTGCAGTCCAGACATTTCATCAAATTGGCAGTATTTGGTACATCTTGAAATGAAAAATACAATAAAGAAAACCTAGGACTGTTGACCAGTTAGAATTCTATATTAGGCAAGAATGGGACAACATTACTCTCTCAAAACTCCAGCACCTGGTCTCCTCCGTTCCCAGAAATGTAGGCCTCTTGCACATGATACTCCTGTTTAAGCATCTACTTTTTAAGACTTCTTTTTTTGTATGTACTTGCGTGTATTTACACACATTTTGTATGCGTTCGCACATTTTCGCATGCACTCGCACAAATGCACGAAAGCTTATTCTTGCGTTCTCGTTCTGCACAATATAGGTAATTTGTGCTGATGAGGCGTAAATTACTGACAAAAAAAGCAGATTTTCTATTTATTTTTACAGAAGAAGGCATGGCACTTGTTTACGCGCCTGTTAATGGGCTGTATTTTAGTTTAGAAAAAGCTGTACTGAGCTTTTTCAAGCTGCAGTGTGGCTTTACAGAGTGTTGTTAAAAGAAGAGGCGATTCTACACCGTGGTAAACATGGCCCCTGTCCCAACTTTTTTGAGATGTGTTGCTGCCATCAATTTCAAAATTACCTTATTTTCTTTTCTTAAAATGGTACATTCTCTCAATATAAACATTTTATATGCTTTCTATTTTCTATTGTGAATAAAATTTGGGTTTATGAAACTTGCAAATGATTGCCACTCTCAGGGGCCAATGGACAGGGCCATGTATTGTAAAATCTTGGCAGAGAAACTTCTTCCCTCCCCAGAACACTGAAGATGGGTGGTGGATGGGTTTTCCAGCATGACAATGACCCAAAATATGCCATCAAGGCAACAAAGGAGTGGCTCAAGAAGAAGCACATTAAGGTCATGGAGTGGTCCAGCCAGTCTCCAGACCTTAATCCTATAGAAAATTCGGGGGGGCTGAAGGTTCGTACATACAACTTCCGGTTACTGGATATTTTCTCTTTTGCGGACCATTCTCTGTAAACCAAAAAAGATGCTTGTGTGTGAAAATCCCAGTAGATCAGCAGTTTTTGAAATACTTAGACCACTTTCACACTGAGGCGCTTTTCAGACACTTTCACGCTAATAACAGCGCCTAAAAATCTCACGAAAACCTATCTCCATTAAAATCAATGAATTCTTTCACACTGGGGCAGTTTGCTGGCAGGGCGGTGAAAACTCCCCTCTCCATTGAAATTAATGGAAAGCGCTTCAAAAGCGCTCAGTGTAAAAGTGGACTTAGACCAGTCTGTCTGCCACCAACAACCATGCCACATTCAAAGTCGCATAAAGCGGAGCTCCACCCAAAAGGGCCCCCCCTCCTCCCAGGCCATTTACAAAGTGCAGCATGCTTCGTGCATGCGCAATAGGGAGCAGGCTGTGAAACTGAAAGGCTTCACTGTCGTTTTCCCATATAAGAAATGGCAGCGGCAGCACCCAAGAGTGGATTGAAAAACTGGCTGGGGTGAAGACACCGCTGGATTCTAGGGCAGGCAAGTGTCCTAGAGTTCAAAGTCAGCAGCTACAGCACTTGTAGCTGCTAAATAAAAAACATTTCTGAAGGAGCCTGGAGCTCCTCTTTAAATCCCCTTTCTTCCCCATTCTGATGCTTGGTTTGAACTTCAGTAAGTTGTCTTCACCATGTCTAGATGTCTTAATGCATGCCATGTGACTGGCTAAATAGCAATTTGTGTTACCAAACAACAAAGTGGCCGGTGAGTGTATGTATACAGTGGGTGAAATAATAAATCACCCCCCCCCCCCTTAAAATCTAATTTTGTTGCTTTGCAGCCTGAAATGAAGACAGACACAGTTTTTTTGTTTTATCAAGCTGTTTGACATAACATTCAAGTGAAAGATATAACACCAATATGTCAGAAAAATAAATAAATACAGTAGATACCCAACGTGTCAAATGTTAAAATTGCATGTGCCTGTGAAATGGCGACACACTTCAGTACCCTATATTTTCCATAGACAACGCTTTAAAAGCCCCTACAGCTCACCAGTTTAGAGTAACTTAGGAGCTCTGGTGCTAAAAGTATTGCTCTGACTTTAGCGTGCATTGTAATATGTAGTGTGTATCGCAATTGACGGTTCCATGCAAAGGCACCTCCATACAAGTGTGTATGTGGTGGTGGTGGTGGGGGGGGCCTCAAATTTTTTTAGGGGGATTTTATGTGCCTAAGTGTATCTTTATTTTTTGTTTACAGTTTTTAAACATTTCTATACTTAACTTTTATTCCACCATATAGGGGAGCTCTGGATACATAGAGGGGGTGCATGCATTGGAGAGGTGCAGCTGTTACAGGGGTGGTATCTCTTCCATCTGATAGTCAGATAAACCTACAATCTTGGCTTAGGCCATGGCACAAGGAAGAAAAAAAGGGGGGATAGTGGTCTGAGGATTACAGGTCAAACCAGCCCTATGCAGGCTAGCCTATTGTAGCAGTGCCCCCCACCCTCCAGAGGCCTGAAGGTGACCTACAGAGTCAGGGGCAGCTGACATTCCTCCTCAGGGTGTAGGTCACTGGGCATGGTGGGTGTTATGCAAGTTGGAAACATGGGCACCAGTAACTTTTTAAATGCAACCAAAGAGATTTTATTGTATCTGAACAAGAACTGGGGGCGAGAGGGTTTAATGCCAGGCAGATGCAAATGCAATTGGCAGACTCTGCAGACCAAAAATAGTAATGGGCTGACAGAGATACGGGTAAAGGGCCTTTAAGATAAATGCTGGGTCCCTGACTTGACTCTGCTGAAGCTTTCCCACTTCTTCACCGTCCCTAGCTAGTGAAAAGGACTGCTCTAGTACTTCTTCAGACCTCATGCACTGGCCTCTGATAACAGGAGAGGTTATCCCTCTGTGGCAACTGTTTCCCCTTTACCTCTGACCTTGATCCTCACTTACCTCTAGTAACAGGAGTGGTCGTCCCTTATGTCCTCAGGACCCACTAACAGGCCAGGTTTGCAAGGTAACTACATTACAGGTGATATCATTTGCTGCTCAGTGATTGCAGTATTCTAGTCTGCATCTCCCCAAGGTAATACATAAAATCTGGCCTGTTGGTGGGCCCTGAGGACAGGGTTGATGACCACTGCCTTATGGCAGCTGCTTCTCCTTCACCTCTGGCAACATTCGGTTTCCCGTCTGGTTGAACCTTTGCAACTTGTTTAGGCTCCTGACCTGAAGCCCCAACCCTGCGCTGCTTCTCACAGCCCTGGATAGGACTCAGACTTCTGGCCTAGCAGCCAGGAGCAATACAAAAACACATCCATCCAGGTGGCACAGAACCCCGATCACCTGACTCCTCCCGAATAAATAGGCTCTCCCAGCAGACCATGGGGCCAAAGAGACTTTTATCAATTGTCTGGGACAACCTATCCACTCTTGGCTGAATTCACTATGCCCGTGTCGTTCTAATGCCACCTAGTGACAGAAGAGAGAGGTGCAGCAAATACAGATTTAGGGCAAAAGTCAATCAATCACCCTAACAATTAGCCAAGCTAGTTACCACCTAGCAAACTAAATATGTGAGCAGCCCTGTTTAGGACCAGGGTGCTACACTATCTTCCCCATCACCAATCATTGGAGATCGTGTTTCAGTATAAATGGAGACAGGGGTGAGAGACTAGTGCACCATCAGTTAGAAGTCTGGTTTTGATCTTCATAACAGGGAACTACCGCAAGGAAGCATGGTGAACAAAAATATGAACTTAAAATCTTTTTAATCAAATTGTAAAAATGACATTGTCCACACTTCTCATCTTCACCAAACTGATCTTACTACTGTTGTAATTCATTAGTGACTTTCCAACAATGAAGTCATCATCAGGTGGCCGAGTGACCTGAACTGACGTCAGTTGTTGTACGTTCTTGCTGATTCAGATGTCTCGATATCTATTTGTCGTGGCCAACAATGTCCGCACATACCCTCCAGAGGGATTTTCTGCAGGCAGTAGCTGTGTGGAGGATATTTAACCTTGAACAAGTCACCTGTTTCCTAGACACCAAAACAATAAAATGTTGGCCCCTTAAACTCGGGCAAAAATAGAGATAGAAGATTTACATCAGGCAGAACCAGGAATACAAGGCAGACAAAACTCAAGTCTCCGGGGGGACTAAACACTAGAATGTCACCTGAAATCCCAAAGCTTGGTATACACTAGTAGAATTTTGTTTGAATATTTTTTAATTATTATTTAATTAATTAATTTTTATTTATTTAATAAAAAAATATATATATATTTTACCTTTTTATTTTTTACTATTACCTTTTGTGCCAACACCCTGTATAATAATAATAATATAATATTTTCATTGTAAGAAAGTTCATTCATTTTTCTAATCAATACTGGGGTCAGATTTGAAGGGGCAGGATGATTTTTTTTTCTCAAATGTACAAATTTCTAACAAAAATCAATGTTGGATGCAAACAAAATCTTGAACTACTATCAAACAAGATTTTAACGTACTAAGAATTTTTGTAAGAATTTTTCATGAATGTTAATTCAAAATTCTACTAGTGTATACCCAGCTTAACAGTGGGTGGCTCTGCCAGCTCGACAAAAGTTAAATAATCAAACACCTTCTGTCAAAAGACCCAAGCTTAATAATTGTTGGACAAACTGTGCCTGCAGGCATTGTTCGGGCATTCTGAGAGAAGGGCTGGTGCAAGGATTTTTGACACAATAGGCAAAAAAGAATTTTGACGCCCCATTGGCTCTGCCCCTGACTCCACTCCCTTTGTTTTGCCAGTGTATACCCACCTTTTTAATGACTGCTACCACTTTGGGGGTGTAGCCAGTCACCAGCCTCTCGCATGATACGCAAGCAGCGCGTGCAAGAGCCTGGAGGTGGCTGAGGTGGAGATTTTTGCAGCACCGATTTCTTCAGCTGTGGTCCACAGGCCTGCACCTGCGCCTTCAGACCTGGCCGGAAGACCCAGAAGCAGTGGCGTCACTAGGGTTGGTGTCGCCTGGTGCAGTCAAATTTGGTGTCACCCCCCCTCCCCGTTTTGCGGGCCAGCAGCCCAGAGTTTGAGCTTGTTGGCGTGTATTGTGGCAGTCAATAAGGCTCGCAGGCAGTATTAGGGCTAGAGGATAGCAGGTTAGGCAGTTCCTAATGGCTTAGTCCCTAGGTACAGTAATGGATAATGGCCAACAGGCTCTTTTACCAGACCCAGCGGAACTGCAGCAGTGATCCCTCCGGCTGGGTGTTCCCTCACTCTGGGGTGCCCAGGGAGACTCTGGTCAGTGTAGCTCATCTGTACCCTGGCAGTGGCTCAGTCTCTCTTTCTGGTGGTGCTCGGCAGCGTGGCTCTCTTTCTGGTGGTGCTCGGCAGCGTGGCTCTCTTTCTGGTGGTGCTCGGCAGCGTGGCTCTCTTTCTGGTGGTGCTCGGCAGCGTGGCTCTCTTTCTGGTGGTGCTCGGCAGCGTGGCTCTCTTTCTGGTGGTGCTCGGCAGCGTGGCTCTCTCTGGTGGTGCTCGGCAGCCTGGCTCTCTCTCTGGTGGTGCTCGGCAGCGTGGCTCTCTCTCTGGTGGTGCTCGGCAGCGTGGCTCTCTCTCTGGTGGTGCTCGGCAGCCTGGCTCTCTCTCTGGTGGTGCTCGGCAGCCTGGCTCTCTCTCTGGTGCTGCTCGGCAGCCTGGCTCTCTCTCTGGTGCTGCTCGGCAGCCTGGCTCTCTCTCTGGTGCTGCTCGGCAGCCTGGCTCTCTCTCTGGTGCTGCTCGGCAGCCTGGCTCTCTCTCTGGTGCTGCTCGGCAGCCTGGCTCTCTCTCTGGTGCTGCTCGGCAGCCTGGCTCTCTCTCTGGTGCTGCTCGGCAGCCTGGCTCTCTCTCTGGTGCTGCTCGGCAGCCTGGCTCTCTCTCTGGTGCTGCTCGGCAGCCTGGCTCTCTCTCTGGTGCTGCTCGGCAGCCTGGCTCTCTCTCTGGTGCTGCTCGGCAGCCTGGCTCTCTCTCTGGTGCTGCTCGGCAGCCTGGCTCTCTCTCTGGTGCTGCTCGGCAGCCTGGCTCTCTCTCTGGTGCTGCTCGGCAGCCTGGCTCTCTCTCTCTCTCTGGTGCTGCTCGGCAGCCTGGCTCTCTCTCTCTCTCTCTCTGGTGGTGCTCGGCAGCCTGGCTCTCTCTCTCTGGTGGTGCTCGGCAGCCTGGCTCTCTCTCTCTGGTGGTGCTCGGCAGCCTGGCTCTCTCTCTCTGGTGGTGCTCGGCAGCCTGGCTCTCTCTCTCTCTGGTGGTGCTCGGCAGCCTGGCTCTCTCTCTCTCTGGTGGTGCTCGGCAGCCTGGCTCTCTCTCGCTCCGGTGGTGCTGGGCAGCCTGGCTCTCGCTCCGGTGGTGCTGGGCAGCATGGCTCTCTGGCTTCCCCGAGCACAGTCCTCTTTTTCAATACTGCCACATATTACATTGCAGCACACTTGCGTACACACGATCAGAATTTATGACAACAAATGTTCGATGTGAGCTTGTTGTCGGAAAATCTGACCGTGTGTAGGCTCCATAGGACATTTGCTGTCGGAATATCCGACAGCAAATGTTTGAGAGCTGGTTCTCAAATTTTCCGACAACAAAAGTTCTTGTTGGAAATTCCGATCGTATGTAGCCAATTCCAATGCACAAAAATCCACGCATGCTCGGAATCAAGCAGAAGAGCCGCACTGCCTATTGAACTTCATTTTTCTCGGCTCGTCGTACGTGTTGTACGTCACCATTTGTGTGACCGTGTGTGACAAGTTTGATCCAACCTCCGTAGGGTTTGCATCACAGGAGAACGGGACATTTTAATTTCCGCCCTCAGCCTGGCATGGTCATCACTTGGACCGTGAGACGTTATGACGTCCGACGCACGCTGAAAGGGGCGGAACTGATCTATACTCAAATCCGGTTGGTACGATGGGGAATCACACCCTCAGACAAAGTCAGGAAGTGACGAAAGGCGTCAGTGTGGGACTCCTCATCGACCAAGCCGGAAGTGACATGTGCGCTCCACGGACCTGAACCAGGAAGACGCTGGAGGAACTTGGATACAGCAGTCTTCAGGGTCAAGTTAGTTTGAGCAATCGCACATTATATATGCCTGATTTTACTTCTTTTGTGGTACGTATTTATGTAAAGGGGGTACTATTTGGGGCATTACAATTTTCAATCAATACTGCTCTATATGGATAATTATTTTCCTCACATGTGATCACGGACCCATATACCAAGTAAACCTCTGGTGGAGAGCACAGACGTTGGAAGTGGATGTGTATTGAATGCTTTTAGTGATCTTACATTTGGTGAGTGTATCAAATCCCCCCACGTGGTGAACATCCCTTGGTTAAAGGAGTATTTATGCCAAGGCCATTGACCAATTACTGCCACTCTTGTCTGCTACACTAACTGTCACATATATCAACTTTTTCGAACGTCAGTTTGATCGCAGCGCTGCTGCAGGACTATTGCGGACTCTTTACTTGGAGTTTTATAATTCTGCTTTTACACATTTTTAGGTAGATTCACAAACAGTTAGGCCGGCTTATCAGTAGATAAGCCAACCTAACTCCGAATCTACGCCGCCCTATGTTTAAGCATATGCTCAAACAGAGATACACTTAAACAAAGCTAAGATAGGACGGCTTGCGCCGTCCTATCTTAGATTGCAATGTTTCGGATGGCCGCTAGGTGGCGTTTCCATTGCGGCCGGCGTAGATTATGCAAATGAGCTTGTACACCGATTCCCGAACGTATGCCAGCCCGCCGCAGTCGAATTACGTCGTTTCCGTAAGGCCTTAGGCGGCCTAAAGTTATTCCACCTATGAGGTGGAATAACACTGTTAAAGTATGGCCGCCATTCCCAGCCGCGAGGTTCGAATTTTTTACGTCGTTTGCGTAAGTGGTCCGCGAATCAGGAGTTACGTAGTTTACGTCCACGTCGAAATCAATAGGCCCATACGGCGTACTTAGCCGCAATGCGCACTGGGAAATGTAGGCGCATGCGCAGTAGCAAAAAACGTCAAGTCAAGCCTCATTTCCATACAACACGCCCCCCTCCAACCAATTTGAATTAGGCACCCTTACGCCCGCTCGTTTTAGGCTACGCCGCCGTAGATTAGCAGGTAAGTTGATTTAGAATCATTACTAGCCTAGCTAATTTACGGCGGCGTAGCCTAAAAAAGCTAAGCTACGCCGCCGCAAGTTTAATCCTATCTACCTGAATCTACCTATTTATGTTTTTTTTAAGCAGCTGCTACACATTGGAAAACGCATCTGACCCTTTGCTCTGTAGGTCTTTGTAGCTTGTTTCTAAGCGCTGAGCTGTACTATTAGGGAGGGCTTTTTCTAGTACTTGTTCGGGAATAATACTTGGAAGTAGAGCTGCACGATTCTGGCCAAAATGAGAATCACGATTTTTTTTGCTTAGAATGAAGATCACGATTCTCACGGCGTAAAATCTTTTACATTTATACAAAAAAAAAAAAAAATGGGCTAACTTTACTGGCTAGTTTTTTTTTTTAATTCATTAGAGTACATTTTTTCAAAAAAATTGCATTTAAAAAGACTGCTGCGCAAAAACAGTGCAACATAAAATATTGCAACAACCGCCAATTTATTCTCTAGGGTCTCTACTAAAAAAATATATAATGTTTGGGGGTTCTAAGTAATTTTCTAGCAAAAAAAATAATGATTTTAACTTGAAAAGAGCTGTCAGAAAAAGGTTTGGTGTTTAAGTGGTTAAACGTTCCCTAATTTACATACAGAAGTTTATTCCTTTGAAGTGATACAATGTTTAGACTTAACTAAAGAATGTTTTTTAAAACTTGGCAGGCTGCCCAGACTGCCTTTTGGCTGAGAGCAGACAGGAAATTCTTTGCATACCAAAGTGCAGAGAGAAAATTATTTTCATGTCAAAGTTCGTGAAGCCCTGTGTCAAGAATCGCAATGGGAAAAAGATTGCGATAACGATTCTTGACGATTAATCGTGCAGCTCTACTTGGAAGATCATTATACTGGGAATATTGGGCAGAGCATTATATGGATAAGAATTGTGACAGGTCAATGTACTGGAAACATTGGGCAAACCATTATACTGGGAATAATACATACTGGGGAGACCATTATACCGGGAATATTACATACTGGGCAGACCATTATACCGGGAATATTACATACTGGGCAGACCATTATACTGGGAATATTACATACTGGGCAGACCATTATACTGGGAATAATACATACTGGGGAGACCATTATACCGGGAATATTACATACTGGGCAGACCATTATACCGGGAATATTACATACTGGGCAGACCATTATACTGGGAATATTACATACTGGGCAGACCATTATACTGGGAATATTACATACTGGGCAAACCATTATACTGGGAATAATACATACTGGGGAGACCATTATACCGGGAATATTACATACTGGGCAGACCATTATACCGGGAATATTACATACTGGGCAGACCATTATACTGGGAATATTACATACTGGGCAGACTATTATACTGGGAATAACACATACTGGGCAGACTATTATACTGGGAATATTACATACTGGGCAGACTATTATACTGGGAATAATACATACTGGGCAGACTATTATACTGGGAATATTACATACTGGGCAGACTATTATACTGGGATTAATACATACTGGGCAGACTATTATACTGGGAATAATACATACTGGGCAGACTATTATACTGGGATTAATACATACTGGGCAGACTATTATACTGGGAATAATACATACTGGGCAGACTATTATACTGGGAAGAATACATACTGGGCAGACCATTATAGTGGGAATAATACATACTGGGCAGACCATTATACTGGGAATATTACATACTGGGCAGACCATTATACCGGGAATATTACATACTGGGCAGACCATTATACTGGGAATATTACATACTGGGCAGACCATTATACTGGGAATATTACATACTGGGCAAACCATTATACTGGGAATAATACATACTGGGGAGACCATTATACCGGGAATATTACATACTGGGCAGACCATTATACCGGGAATATTACATACTGGGCAGACCATTATACTGGGAATATTACATACTGGGCAGACTATTATACTGGGAATAACACATACTGGGCAGACTATTATACTGGGAATATTACATACTGGGCAGACTATTATACTGGGAATAATACATACTGGGCAGACTATTATACTGGGAATATTACATACTGGGCAGACTATTATACTGGGATTAATACATACTGGGCAGACTATTATACTGGGAATAATACATACTGGGCAGACTATTATACTGGGATTAATACATACTGGGCAGACTATTATACTGGGAATAATACATACTGGGCAGACTATTATACTGGGAAGAATACATACTGGGCAGACCATTATAGTGGGAATATTACATACTGGGCAGACCATTATAGTGGGAATATTACATACTGGGCAGACCATTATACTGGGAACACATACTGGGCAGACCATTATACTGGGAATAATACATACTGGGGAGACCATTATACCGGGAATATTACATACTGGGCAGACCATTATACCGGGAATATTACATACTGGGCAGACCATTATACTGGGAATATTACATACTGGGCAGACCATTATACTGGGAATATTACATACTGGGCAAACCATTATACTGGGAATAATACATACTGGGGAGACCATTATACCGGGAATATTACATACTGGGCAGACCATTATACCGGGAATATTACATACTGGGCAGACCATTATACTGGGAATATTACATACTGGGCAGACTATTATACTGGGAATAACACATACTGGGCAGACTATTATACTGGGAATATTACATACTGGGCAGACTATTATACTGGGAATAATACATACTGGGCAGACTATTATACTGGGAATATTACATACTGGGCAGACTATTATACTGGGATTAATACATACTGGGCAGACTATTATACTGGGAATAATACATACTGGGCAGACTATTATACTGGGATTAATACATACTGGGCAGACTATTATACTGGGAATAATACATACTGGGCAGACTATTATACTGGGAAGAATACATACTGGGCAGACCATTATAGTGGGAATATTACATACTGGGCAGACCATTATAGTGGGAATATTACATACTGGGCAGACCATTATACTGGGAACACATACTGGGCAGACCATTATACTGGGAACACATACTGGGCAGACCATTATACTGGGAATAATACATACTGGGCAGACCATTATACTGGGAATAACACATACTGGGCAGACTATTACACTGGGAATAACACATACTGGGCAGACCATTATACTGGGAATAACACATACTGGGCAGACTATTACACTGGGAATAACACATACTGGGCAGACTATTATACTGGGAATAACACATACTGGGCAGACTATTATACTGGGAATAATACATACTGGGCAGACTATTATACTATGAATAATACATACTGGGCAGACTATTATACTGGGAATAATACATACTGGGCAGACCATTATACTGGGAATAATACATACTGGGCAGACCATTATACTGGGAATAATACATACTGGGCAGATCATTATACTGGGAATAATACATACTGGGCAGACTATTACACTGGGAATATTACATACTGGGCAGACTATTACACTGGGAATAATACATACTGGGCAGACCATTATACTGGGAATAATACATACTGGGCAGACCATTATACTGGGAATAATACATACTGGGCAGACCATTATACTGGGAATAATACATACTGGGCAGACCATTATACTGGGAATACCACATACTGGGCAGACTATTATACTGGGAATATTACATACTGGGCAGATTATTATACTGGGAATATTACATACTGGGCAGACTATTATACTGGGAATAACACATACTGGGCAGACCATTATACTGGGAATAATACATACTGGGCAGATTATTATACTGGGAATAACACATACGGGGCAGACCATTATACTGGCAATAACACATACTGGGCAGACCATTACACTGGGAATAATACATACTGGGCAGACTATTATACTGGGAATAATACATACTGGGCAGATTATTATACTGGGAATAACACATACTGGGCAGACCATTATACTGGGAATAACACATACTGGGCAGACTATTATACTGGGAATAACACATACTGGGCAGACCATTATACTGGGAATAATACATACTGGGCAGATTATTATACTGGGAATAACACATACGGGGCAGACCATTATACTGGCAATAACACATACTGGGCAGACCATTACACTGGGAATAATACATACTGGGCAGACTATTATACTGGGAATAATACATACTGGGCAGACCATTATACTGGGAATATTACATACTGGGGAGACTATTATACTGGGAATAATACATACTGGGCAGACCATTATACTGGGAATAATACATACTGGGCAGACCATTATACTGGGAATAACACATACTGGGCAGACTATTACACTGGTCCTATGTGTACCCTCAGTCCGTGGGATCTTTGCACGCTGTCCCCTTCACAGTACAGAACATTGTGTTGATTGGCCGCACAGAGCACCAATCAGAAGCGGCCAGATCCTCCGGCCCCCTCCCCCCTGAGAAGTTTGAATGACTGGAGGAGCGGAGCAGAGTTGCGGGCACACATGGCGTACTCCGGGCTGTCCTTCTCTCAGGGGCCCCCGCTCCTCCTCCTGGCCCTGTGTGCGTGTGTCTGGGCAGAGCCGCTGAGCCCGGAGCGGAGCCTGGTATGGGGTCCGGGGCTGGAAGCCTCCATCACCCTCCCGGTCAGATACTTCTACATCCAGGCGGCGGACAGCGCAGGGCGGCCGCTCACCTCCTCCCCAGGTAATGATTCGTCCCGATCCCATCCCAGCACAGCCAGGGACACCCGGCCCGCCCCCTCTGACGTCACCCGCCTCATTCCTGGCATTTAACTCTTTCCTGACCCTCCTCATGGTCCAGACTCTGTGTGTATTCTTTCTCTGGCTGTGATTGGAGGATCAGAGTCCCTTCCATGTGTGATCTCTTCATGTGTGTATTCTTCCTCTGCCTGTGATTGGAGGATCAGAGTCCCTTCCATGTGTGATCTCTTCATACTGACTCTCCTCCGCCTGGCTGTCATACTGATCCTCATAAGCCAAGGATCAGAGTGATGTCATTTCTTCTGGAAGGAAATTACTTTTCCAAATTTATATATACGGCTCATTCACATAACATGTGATGTGTGATTGGCGCAGTTCAGTAGATGTGTGTTGAGATACGTTTTTTAATGCTTTGTGCATTTTTGTTGCGTTGTTTTTTTTTGTTTTGTTTTGTTTTTGCAGCAGAAGCCAAATTTCTTTGTATTTTATTTTTTATTTTCCCCTTTAAAAGTGAAATGATCGTCCGTTTTTTTTTTTTTTTTTGTATGCTAATCTCGCGTCAAATCTGATGAAAATTCTCGTACGGCAGAATAAAAAATCGGAAGTGATGTCATGTGTTGTAATGCATTTGTATTGCATTTTTCGAACGACCGCTGTACTGATTAAACGAAAATCTTACGATCTGGCATCGTACGACAAAAATTGACGTGCATGTCCGATAGAATAAAATCGGATGAACTGTCCTGATCGGCTCTCGGGAGCTCTGTACTAACGATCCGATTATCGTACAATCGGTTCGAAAGCGGCATTTTTCGTACGATTTTTGGGTTGTGTGTACGGGGCTTAAGCGACTTAACCCACAGGATGATCGAAACGCAGGGAAAAGTGATCGGGAAGGCATGACAGTTGCTTCTGATCACTTCTGTTTTGTAGGAAAGCTAAACGCAGCATTGTCAATGTGAAGGAGGCCGAGGCTTGGGAAGAGGAAGTATTCCAACACCTATTGTGACTCGGGACAGGCATGCAAATGAGGAAAGGTGACATTCCTGATCTACATATCTCTTACAGAATTGTGTCTCAGGAAGCACCGAGGACATTAGATCAGCAGGACAGCCAGGCAGGGGGCATTTTCAGGAGAAGAGGATGACGGTGTGAGAGATCTCATACGTCCTCCGGGATGATCTATACAATTTGTACAATGTAGGCTTTGGCCCGGATTCACGTACGAGTTACGCCGGCGTATCTACAGATACGCTGTCGTAACTCTGAGTCCGAGTTGTCGTATCTATGCGCCTGATTCTTAGAATCAGTTACGCATAGATTTGTATCAGATCCGACCGGCGTAAGTCCCTTACCTGCATATTTACGCTAGCCGTTAGGGGCGTGTACGCTGATTTACGCCTAGAAATATGTAAATCGGCTAGATACGCCAATTCACGAACGTACGCCCGGCCAACGCAGTACAGATACGCTGTTTACGTTAGGCTTTTCCCGGCGTAAAGTTACCCCTGCTATATGAGGCGTAGATGCGGTGTACCAATGTTAAGTATGGACGTCGTTCCCGCGTCGAATTTTGAGAATTTTACGTCGTTTGCGAATAGGGCTGGGCGTCATGTACGTTCACGTCGAAAGTAATGGCTTCTTATGGGTTAATTTGGAGCATGCGCACTGGGATACTTTCACGGACGGCGCATGCGCCGTTCGTAAAAAGCGTAATTTATGTGGGGTCACATTAAATTTACATAATTTACATAACACACATAACACACATCTACCACATTTGAATTAGGCGGGCTTATGCCGGCCTATTTACGCTACGCCGCCGCAACTTTGGTTTGAGAATACGGCACTTGCCTGTCCAAAGTTGCGGAGGCGTAATGTAAATAGGATATGTTACGCCCGCACAAAGATACGCCATTCTACATGAATCCGGGCCGTTATGTCTGAATTGTCAGTGAACACAGGAGGTCCGGAGCTCATCGCTGATCATCTTTCCTCTGACTGCTCCCACATTTCCTTGGCTGACCCTCTCTGATAGAACAAACCCTTACATAATAATATTGGCAGAACGCTGTCCTTCCCACACACTGGCCAAACAATGAAAAGCCTGCATCTGTCTCTGCTTTTTTTTTTTTTTTTTTTCTATATGTTTTGTGTGCCCCGTGTATCATATTACTTGAAATATAAATACTTAAATATTTCTATCTTCTTTTTTCATCTTTGTTGCTTGTCAAAGCTGCTGATCTCCTGCAGCCTGTTTGTAGCCACGTTTGGGGTTGATTTACTAAAACTGGAGAGTGAAAAATCTGGAAAGGGTCAGAGACTTTTTTTCTCTGCAGCAGATTGCGTTTTGCATGTAATGGACTTCAAAGAAGCCGCACCAAAAACACAAGTGTTGCGTCCTTAACCACTTCCAGACCTCAGGTGTTTTTCAGATTTGGTGTTTGCAAGACTAAAACAGTTTTTTCTGCTAGAAAATTACTTAAAACCCCCAAACATTATATATTTTTTTTTCTAACACCCTAGAGAATAAAATAGTGGTCATTGCAATACTTTTTGTCACACCGTATTTGGGCAGCGGTTTTACAAGCGCACTTTTTTTGGAAAAAAATAACTTTTTTTAATTAAAAAATAAGACAACAATAAATTTGGCCCAATTTTTTTATATCGTGAAAGATAATGTTACGCCGAGTAAAATGATACCCAACATGTCACGCTTAAAAATTGCGCCCACTCGTGGCATGACGTCAAACTTTTACCCTTAAAAATCTCGATAGGAGACGTTTAAAAAATTCTATAGGTTGCATTTTTTGAGCTACAGAGTAGGTCTAGAGCTAGAATTATTGCTCTCGCTCTAACGATCGCGGCGATACCTCACTTGTGTGATTTGAACACCGTTTTCATATGCGGGCACTACTCGCGTATGCGTTCGCTTCTGCGCGCGAGCTCGTCGGGACGGGGCAATTTAAAAAAAGTTTTTGTTTGTTTTCTTATTTATTTATTTTATTACTTTTTACACTGAAAAAAAAAAAAAAATTTGATCACTTTTATTCCTATTACAAGGAATGTAAACATCCCTTGTAATAGAAAAAAGCATGACAGGTCCTCTTATATATGAGATCTGGGGTCAAAAAGACCTCACATCTCATATTTACGCTAAAATGCAAGAAAAAAAAAATTGAAACGGTCATTTTTTCAAATGACAAAAAAAAAAAATGTTTCTTTAAGACGCTGGGCGGGACTGACGTTTTGACGTCACTTCCGCCCAGCAGAGCTATGGGGACGGGCGAAGGAGATTTTTCCTTCACTCGCAACCCCAGTGAACAGCGGAACGGTCCCGATCTCCTCCGCCGCTACCGACGGCTCCGGTAAGCGGCAAAGGGCGCGGGAGAGCGGCGGGAGGGGGGCCCTCTCCCGCCACCGATAACTGCGATCTCGCGGCGAATCCGCCGGGAAGACCGTCGTTATCGTGTACAGGACCGTTGGCACTAAAGATGGATACCTCGGTTGTGGCAGCAGCTGCTGCCGTTACCGAGATATCCATCTTTAAAATGCCGACATATATGTACATGAGCGGGTCTGGAAGTGGTTAAAGGATATCTAAAGGTTCGTGTTTTTTTTTTTTTTAAACAAACGTCCTATTTACCATCTCTGTGCAGTTGGATTTGCACAGAGAGGCCCAGATCCTCCTCTTCTGGGGTCCCCCAGCAGTGCTACTGGCTCCTCCTCTTCTCGAGTGCCCATTGGAGAGCCGCTTTCCCTCTGGGCACTTGTGCGCGTGTACTGCTGTGTCCTGCTGCTGCGTCTGTTGACACAGACAGCAGGACTCGGCCTTGTCCCAAGCTCCTGTGTCATTGAATTTGATTGACAGCAGCGGGAGCCAATGGCTGCGCTGCTATTTGTCCAATCAGGATCCGAGTCAGCGGCACTGGAAAGACCAGGTTCAGGTGAGTAAAAGGGGCGGGGGGTCTGGGGGGCTACTACATCATAGGAGATTTTTCACCTCAATACATAGAATGCATTAAGGTTGAAAACCTCAAGGGTTTACAACCCCTTTAACAACCGATGAGTCAGCTGTCAGCGGCTTTTAACGGTTGAACGGTTCCCATCCATACCAGACCCGATGGATTTGGGGGGGGGGGTGGCGCACGCTGTTTTTTTCCCCCCCAATTTTTTTTATTTTACAGCAATTCTTTTTTTCTTTTTTTTTTTTGCTGTCAGCGGGGAACCCCCACTGACAGCTGATGGCTTATCGTTTGTTAAGAATGTGTCAGGCCAGCTTCTTGACACACTCCTTAGCAACCAGCTTTACACAGCTATACAGTGTTTAAAGAGAAAAAAAAAGGTGCATGAAAAATTGCGTGTTTAAAAAGGAAAACGCACCTGAAAACCGCAACCATATAGATGTGAACCTAGCCTGAAAGCTGCTGGATTTCTATGTACAACTGCACCAAATTTTGCACTCCCTAGTTTTAGTAAACTTGTTTGTGTCTATATGCATTTCTCAGGGTGAGTTTACTGATAGTGAACCATTGCTGTGTTGAAACGGTCACTTGTATTTTGCGTTGGTTGCCCGTGTGACAGGGTGACAACACAGGATGCAAAATTGGAAGACGGAGACCTCATGTTGTCACCCTATAACAGAAAGTGCTTCAGCAAGGTTCTCTTGTATGAATGTTAAAAAAAAAAAAAAAAAATGTATACCTGCCTTTTCACACACATGAACTTTAATGGCATCCCAGTTTTAGTCCTTAGGGTTCAATATTGAGTTGGCCCCACCCTTTGCAGCTATAACAGCTTCCACTCTTAGGCTGTCCACAAGGAGTGTGTCTATGGGAATGTTTGACCGTAGATAGCCTTCCCAGAAGAGTTGAAGCTGTTATAGCTGCAAAGGGTGGGGCCAACTCAATATTGAACCCTACGGACTAAAACTGGGATGCCATTAAAGTTCACGTGCGTGTAAAGGCAAGCGTCCCAATACTTATGACAATATAGTGTATGTGTTGGTGCCAAAATATGCTTGTCATCATTCTCTTTTTTTTTCACTGTTTGCATGCTGCCTTACTTAATTGTGATGGAGGGAATTTTAGATTTGTCAAAAGTGAATTATTCCCTTCCTTGTAAATTTCTATTATCCTTGTGGGTTTGACAAATTTGCTTGGAATCTAGGAGCCAGCTAAAAAAGTTAGGAGCCAGAAAACGCACCCCGTCCCGACGAGCTTGCGCGCAGAAGCGCATATGTAAATGGTGTTCAAACCACACATGAGGTATCGCCGCGATTTGGTAGAGCGAGAGCAATAATTCTAGCCCTAGTCCTCCTCTGTAACTCAAAACATGCAATCTGTAGATTTTTTTTAAACGTCGCCTATGGAGATTTTAAAGGGTAAAAGTTTGTCGGCATTCCACGAGCGGACGCAATTTTGAAGCGTGACATGTTGGGTATGAATTTACTCGTCGTAACATTATCTTTCATAATATTAAAAAAAATGGGGATAACTTTACTGTTGTCTTATTTTTTAATTAAAAAAAGTGTATTTTTTTCCCAAAAAAGTGCGCTTGTAAGACCGCTGCGCAAATACGGCGTGACAGAAAGTATTGCAACAATCGCCATTTTATTCTCTAGGGTGTTAGGATAAAAAATATATATAATGTTTGGGGGTTCTAATTAGAGGGAAGAAGATGGCAGTGAAAAATGACATTAAAATTGCTGTTTAACTTGTAATGCTTAACTTGTAATATCAACGGCCACCACCAGATGGCGACAGCTCACACATCTCACACATTTTTTTTTGCCCACCTTCCAAGCCAAGTCGCCAGGACACCATTTCTAGTCGCCATGGCGACCTGGCGCCCGGGATTTGTCGAGCCCTGCTTGTGGATGTCTACACAATCGAGATTTTTCCAGATAAATACCATATATTAAATGTATATGTACTGTATATCGTATGGTACATTTTGGTGTGTAGCTGGTGTCCACTGTGTAGTGTCGGTGGCAAGCAGTGCCTTGTGTTTTACAATACAAGGCTCTGTATACTTTAAAAAATATATATATATTTTACTAAATTTTTTGGAAGTGTACAAATTGTACACTTCATTGATGGGTCTCTGTGCCCTGTGTATTGCACTGCACTGTTGTGCTATCCAGTGTGCTGCAGAAAAACGGAGAATATCTGCATTTTTCCACATTGCACATCACAAAACTGTGAATGGGGCACATAGAAAACAATTGCTTTCTTTGTGCTCTTGCAGGGACTGGCATTTATCTAGTGCATGGGTGCTCAACCTGTGGCCCTCCAGCTGTTGCAGAACTACAAGTCCCATAAGGGAATTGCAAGCTGCTGACAGTTACAAGCATGACTCCCAAAGGCAGAGGTATGATGGGTATTGTAGTTCCGCAACAACTGGAGGGCCACAGGTTGAGCACCCATGATCTGGTGCAATGGTGTCTAAACTGATGCCCCGGAGGCCGGATGTGGCCCATTGCTTGCTTTTATCCGACCCATGGGATTATATTTCATCCTCTGACACCAACAAAGGGGCACAATTCCCCCAAATTACACCAACAACGGGGCACAATTACTCTGACACTAAAGATGAGGCATTGTTTTCTCCCACTAATGGTGGGACGTTTTTGTCTGCCTCCCGTAAAGTCTGCTGGACAGTATACTGGCCGTTTCTTTAGAAAGTTTGGAGACCCCCGATCTAGTAAAGTAAAATTCCAGTCACGGCAGATTAATATTCAAATACAGAATTTATATAGTGCCAACAGTTTGCACAGCACTTTAAAAAGTGAGGGCAAACAGTACATGGGCCCTGCTCATTAGAGCTTACAATCTAAAAGGGAGGGTCAAGTGATACAAAGGGTAATAACTGTGAGGGATAAGCTGATGGAGAAAATAAATGGAATTGTTAGGTGGGGGTCAGAAAGGCTTCTCTAAGGCCTCGTACACACGACCGAACATGTCTGCTGAAACTGGTCCGCGGACATGTTCGGTCGTGTGTAGGGCCGACCGGACAATTTTCCGGCCGACCGGATAGGTTTCCACCGGACAAATGTTTCTTAGCATGCTAAGAAACATGTCCGACGGTCAGTACGACTCACCGGACATGTCCGCTGGTCCGAGAACCCGCGCATGGCGTCGAAGTGATTCGACGCATGCGTGGAAGCATTGAACTTCCGGGTTCGCGCAAGTCGCTGCGTCATCGTCGCCGCCACGTCACCGCGCTGTCTGTCCGCTGGGATTTTGGTTTGATGGTGTGTACAACCATCAGACCAAAATCTGCTAGCGGACATGTCCGATGAAAACGGTCTGCGGACCGTTTTCATCGGACATGTCCGCTCGTCTTTATACGAGGCCTCAAAAGAAGGGTTTTCAGGGATCGTCTAAAGTTGGATAAAGCCAGAGATAGTCGGAGTTCCACGCTCTGGAGAAGTCCTGGAGGCGAGCATGGGAAGAGTTGGCAAGGGAGCTAGATGGCAGAAGGTCTTGGGAGGAATGAAGAGTAGGATTTGGTTGGCTTTTTGAGACTAGGTTGGTTGATGTACCCGGGGGCCAAGTTATGGATTGCTTTGTAAGTTGTTGTTAGAATTTTGAATTTAATTTGTTGTGTGAGCCGCAGCCAGTGGAGGGATTCACAAGAGGAGTAGCAGATGCAGGTGGATGAGCCTGGCAGCATCATTCACGATGGATTAAATAGGGCAGTGATGGAAAACCATGGCACCCCAGATGTTTTGGAACTACATTTCCCATGATGCTCTGCTACACTGCAGAGTGCATTAGCATCATGGGAAATGTAGTTCCAAAACATCTGGGTTGCCAAGGTTCGCCATCACTGGAAAAGGGGATAGCCTATGCAAAGGTTAAGCCAATGCGGAGGGAGTTGTGGTGGTCAAGGCTAGAGGTAACCAGGGAGAGAACTAGAAGCTTTGTGTTGTCATTGGTTAGAAAGGGGCATATTTTGGAGATGTTGGAGCCTAGGATTATTACCTAGCACCCTGGCATGAGGGGACAGACTGGTAGTTGTTTTATTGAGAAGTCAGTGAAAGGGGCATGTTGGGGAGAAAATATTATGAACTCTGTTTTGGATAGATTGAGTTTGAGGAAGTGTTGTGACACCCAGGCTGATGGGTCTGTTAATAAAATTGCGATTCCTGAGGAGACTAATGGGGTAAGCTGAGGGTAGAGAGATAGATTTGGGTGTCATCAACATAGAAATTGTATCAGTTGACCTAGGGAGGAGATGTTGATCGAGAATAGGAAAAGGTTCAAGGACAGAGCTTCGGGGGACCCGAGGGAAAAAGGGAGGGAAGAGGAGGAGGCAGAGTTGTAAGTGACACAGAAGGTACAAAGAGACCGATAAGATGAGAACCAACGAAGAATATGGTCATGGAGACCAAGAAAGTGAAGTTTTTTGAGGAGGAGGGTATGGTCAACTGTGTCAAAAGCAGTAGAGTGGTCCAAGAATAAGGCCCCTTTCACAGTGGGGCGGGAGGTGCGTCGGCCACTAGTGGGATGGTTTTACCCCTGCTAGCGGTCGAGAATGGGTTAAAAAGCACCTCTGCAGAGGCACATTGCCGGCGGTATAGCCATGGTGTCCCATTGTTTTCAAAAGGCAGGAGCGGTGGAGGAACGGTATACACATCGCTCCTTCACTGCTCCAAAGATGCGGCTAGCAGGACTTTTTTTACCATCCTGCTAGCGCACCGCTCCAATGTGAAAGCCCTCGAGGCTTTCACACTGGAGAAACAGCAGCCGCTGTTTAGGGTTGGTTTGGAGCCTGCAAACCGCTCCAGTGTGAAAGGGGTCTAAGGGTGCAGAATAGTGACCGCTGGTTAGCCTTTGGTAAATCATTGATAAGTTTTAGGAAAGCAGTTTCTGTGGAGTTTAGGTGGTGTGAATGAGCCCTGAAGGGAAGATTATTGCTGAAATGAATCTTTCAAGGGAGTTGTAACTAACAAACAAATTACTTCTCATCCATATAAAATTCTTTTTTTTTTTTTTTTTTTCAGGGAGTAAATCATTTAAAGTAACCATCAAAGCCCTCTCCAACAAGGAATATATCCGCATTCATGTTCCTGAGCCCCTGGATAGGAATGACGGCTCTTTCCTGATGAGGTACCGAATGTACGGCAGTGTCATGGAGGGATTGCTGATTGAAGTCCTTCACAAGGATAAGCACGTCGCTCAATCTCCTTATATACTTAAAGGTATTGTAAAAGGACCTTATTGTATTGTGACTGTGTGTATACAGTTAGGTCCATATATATTTGGACATGTGTCATACTATTGGCTCTGTATGCCACCAGAATAAACTTAAAACATAACAATCCAAATAAATTTGTAGTGAAGACTTTCAGCTTCAAGGCTGGATTCACACCTATGGCATTTTTAGTGCTTTTTGCATTTTGCAGATTTCCACTACAGAACGTGTTCCATAGGAAACCATGGTAAATGGACTGTAGTGCAAATCTAAAAAATGCAAAAAGCACTAAAACTGCCTAGGTGTGAATCCAGCCTAAGTCAAGGGGTTGAACCTAAAAATCAAGTACAAATTGTAGGAACTGCAACCATTTTATGCACAGTCCCCCCCCCCCCCCCCCATTTTTAGGGACTGTGTATAAAAATGGTTGCAGTTCCTAAATATATATTCAACCCCTTGAATTAAAGTCTGCACTTCAAAATGTATTTGGATAAAACCATAAATGAAATGTAAATTTTTTATATTCTGTTGAGAATCCTTTACTGGCAATGACTGCCTGAAGTCTGGAACCCATATGCTGTTTTTACACTGAGGCCCTTTGCAGACGATATAGTGCTAAAAATAGCTCCTTGAAAGAGCCTCTCTTTTCACTCCAATGTGAATGCCCGAGGGCTTTTACTCACTGGAGCGGTGCACTGGCAGGACGGCAAAAATAAACCCTGCTAGCCGCATCTTTGAAGCGCTGTAGGAGCGGTGTATACAGTGTATACACCGCTTCTAAAGCGCCCCTGCCCATTGAAATCAATGTAATCCTTTTTTCTGGCGCTAGTGGGGGTTATAAGCGCCTGCTAGTGGGCAAAAAGCAACACAAAAACTATGGTAAATCGCGCTAAAAATAGCTGCGCTTTACCGCCGACGCCTAGCGCTGCTCAGTGTGAAAGCAGCCATAGACCTTACCAAAGACTGCGTTTCCTCCTTTGTAATGCTTTACCAGGCTCTAACTGCAGCTGTCTTCAGTTCTTTGTTTCTGCCCTTAGTTTTGCCTTAAGCAACCCCATGCTCAATTGGGTTGGGATCAGGTGATTGACTCGGCCATTGCAGAATATTCTACTTCTTTTCCTTCAAAAGCTCCTGGGTTCTTTTTGCATGTGTTTTGAATCATTGTCCAGAAGCACCACCCAATCAAATTTTCTGAATTTGGCTAAATGTGGGCTGACAGTATATCTCTAAACACTACACAATTCATCCGACTGCTTCTGTCACATCGTCAATAAACATCAATGACTCCGTGCCACTGGAAGCCATGCATGCTCATGCCATGCATGCTCATGCCATCTCATGTTTTACAGATGTTGTGTGCTTTGAATTATGAGCTGTTCCAAGCCTTCTCCACACTTTTTTCTTCCCGTCATTCTGGTACAGATTAATCTTAGTTTCATCCATCCAAAGGATGCTTTTCCCGAACTGATCTGGCTTTTTTAGATTTTTTTTTGGGCAAAGTCTTGCCTGGTTTTTCTATTCTTCAGGCTTATGAATGGTTTGTACATTGTGGTTAAACCCTCTGTATTTGCTCTAGTTAAGTCTTCTCTGTAGACTTTGACAATGATACTCCCACCTCCTGGAGAGTATCCTTCACTGTCTGCATCCTGCAATCATCCACCACTGTTGTCTTTCGTGGATGTCCAGGCCTTTTTATGTTGCTAAGTTCACCAGTGCATTCTTCTTCCTCAGAATTGACCAAACTATTGATCTGGCCTCTCTTAATGTTGCTGCTATCTCTACAATGGCCAGCTTCACTTGCGTGGACAGCTCCCTTTGAACGCAGGATGTAGGTTCACAGCAATAGATTACAAATGCAAATACCACACTTAGAATCAACTTCAGACCTTTTACCTGCTTAATTGATGAAGAAATAACGAAGGCGTAGCCCACACCTGGCTACGAGACAGCTTTTGATTAAATTGTCCAATTACTTTTGGTCCCTTGAAAAAGGGGGACTGGCTCTTCTTAACCACTTCAGCCCTGGACCATATTGCTGGTCAAAGACCAGGCCACTTTTTGCGATTCGGTACTGCATCGCTTTAACTGACAATTCCACGATCGTGCGACGTGGCTCCCAAACAAAATTGGTGTCCTTTTTTTTCCCACAAATAGAGCTTTCTTTTGGTGGTATTTGATTACCTCTGCGGTTTTTAGTTTTTGCTCTATAAACAAAAATAAAGCGACAATTTTGAAAAAAATGAATCTTTTTTGCTGTAATAAATATTCCCCAAAAATATATATTAAAAAAACATTTTTTTCCCTCAGTTTAGGCCGATACGTATTCTTCTACATATTTTTTGTTAAAAAAAATCGCAATAAGCATTTATTGATTGGTTTGCGCAAAAGTTATAGCGTTTACAAAATAGGGGATAGTTTTATGGCGTTTTTATTAATAATTTTTTTATGCTATTCAATGCTTAAATTAAATTAAAAGTTTGCCTATACATATATTTTAATCGTATCGGACCCTGCTGCCAAAGAATTTTGCAGACTTTGTTTAAACATGCTGACACACACTCACTAGAGTTCAGTTTCCAACCCACCAGCGTGCTTGTGAATACTGCAGGACCCCAGTATCGCAAGGAAGGAGTGCGAACCGACTATCTGCTATGCTGTCCTTTCAAGTCATTAAAGCGGGAGTTCACCCATTTATTAAATTTTTTTTTTTCTCCCCTTAGATTCCTGCTCGTTCGGTCTAGGGGAATCGGCTATTTGTATTAAAATATGAGCAGTACTTACCCGTTTTCGAGATGCATCTTCTTCCGTCGCTTCCGGGTATGGGTCTTCGGGAGCGGGCGTTCCTTCTTGATTGACAGTCTTCCGAGAGGCTTCCGACGGTCGCATCCATCGCGTCACTCGTAGCCGAAAGAAGCCGAACGTCGGTGCGGCTCTATACTGCGCCTGCGCACCGACGTTCGGCTTCTTTCGGAAAATCGTGACGCGATGGATGCGACCGTCGGAAGCCTCTCGGAAGACTGTCAATCAAGAAGGAACGCCCATTCCCGCAGCCCATACCCGGAAGCGACGGAGAGGATGCATCTCCTAAACGGGTAAGTACTGCACATATTTTAAAACAAATAGCCGATTCCCCTAGAGAAAACGAGCAGGAATCTAAGGGAAAAAAGTGCCCTCTAAGGGTGAACCACCGCTTTAAAGTGGATTTGTGTGTTGCGTAATGATTTCTCCAAATCTGAAACCATACAGATCATTATTTAAAGGCTGCTTTGAAATCTAATATTTCAGCATTGTCTCTCAACAATATTATTTAAAGGTGTGGTAAGACAGGAACATTTCCTGCTACTTAATATGTTTGGCCTTTGTCTTGGCTTGTTCCAGTATTTGGAGAGGATGAACTTCATTAATAAAGGAGGAACCAGGTTGTACACTGCTGCTGGTAAACAGACGTTTAGAAGCAGTTGGGCGTTTTTTTCAGCTGCCCCTGAACTCTCCTCCATGTTATCTTAGTACATGTACACAGGGTCGTTTATAGTTGTTTCTAGGCAGTTGAGTTGAGAAGCATTTTTTGGAAAACAAAAAAATGAAATGTGTTTAAGACGGATGTTCAGACGCATTTAAAACACAAAACGCCTGTAACAGTTTGTAAACACGGTAACTCACATTTAGCCACGTTTCGTTTACAGAGACGTTTTTTATTTTTGACTTTTTGAAAAAAAAACAAAAAACGCTTCTAAATCTGGCAAAGCAAACGTTTTTAAATGTTGGTTACTATCTGTCAAGTTAAATCGTTCAGGAGAGGTTGTAAAATGTCCTGTGTACATTAAAGTAGATGTAAACCCTTTTAAAAAAAACGCCTGCAAGACAAAGCCATAATGAGCTAGTATGACTAGCATACTAGCTCAATATGCCGTCCTTGTCTCCCCCTCCGGCTGCAGACATCTCTTCACAGATACTCGGAAGATTACTTCCGGGTATCACCGCTCCGGCGCTGTGATTGGCCGGAGCGGCGGTGACGTCACGGGAGTCGGCAAATACGGCATTGCCGTTTTTATGAATGGGGCTTTTACTGCGCCTGCGCCATTGTCTACGGCGTGCATGCGCCGTAGACAACGGTGTACATCTATTGGCAAATATCTCCTAAACCATGTAGGTTTAGGAGATATTGCAAACACCTACAGGTAAGCCTTAACCTAGGCTTACCTGTAGTGTTACTTCAGGTGGGGTTTTACAGCCACTTTAAACGAATCTCCCTACATAGGTTTTACATGTATATCTGCTGTCTTCACATTTATATACTGATCAGAAAGTTCAGATTTTGTTTGATTTTCTCGTCCTGGTTAACAGGGTGTGATGTCTGGGCATACAGCCAAGATGGGTAAAATTGCTGATTGGAGGAAAGGCACACACCCCCTCTCATCAGAGGGGTTTTGTAACAGCACCACCTCCCTGTTAATCTATTTTAGCAACCTCCCCTGACAGAAATGTCAGGCTGCTTTTATCTGCTGTGTCTGAGAATTTGTCAGGAGTTAACAGAGGAACGGTTCAGGAGAGAGTTACAGGACTTAGCTCTTTGAAGAGAGATAACAAAATACTGCAGATATATGTGCGCAGCTCAAATTGGATGGATTGGGTTTACATCCACTTTAAGCCTAGTTGAAAACAAGGGCCCGGATTCACAAAGCACTTACGCCGACGTATCTCCAGATACGCCGCGTAAGTGCAAATATGCGCCGTCGTATCTATGCGCCGTGCCCACAAACTAAGATACGCCTAAAAAACAGGCTTCATCCCACCGACGTAACTTGTCTACGCCAGCGTAGAGTGGGCGCATATTTACGCTGGACGCATTTGGCGCTCCCATTGATTTTCTATTCACATATGCAAATGAGGGAGATACGCCGATTCACGAACGTACGTGCGCCCGACGCAGTGCGCATAAAGTCATACGTCCGGCGTAAAGTTATGCCCCATAAAGGAGGTGTAACTCAGCAGCATCCATGCAAAGGGCTGCACCAGGGAACACAAGCCGACGTATTTTACGTAGGACGTGAATATGACTAGGTGTAGGTTACGTTCACGCCGTAGGCAGTGATCCGGTGTATCTTAGGGAGTAGATCCGACGTGATTCTGAGCATGCGCACTGGGATGCGTCCACGGGACGGCGCATGCGCCGTTCGTTATACGTATCTGTCTGTCGCTCGGCCCATCATTTGCATGGAGTCACGCCTCATTTGCATGGCTCACGCCCACTTCCACATACTCCGGCTTACGCCTAGGAAACCCAGCGCAGTTTTGGCAGCACTGGCTTTGTGAATCCAGTGCTTGCCTCTCTGCGCTGCGTCGGCGTAGCGTAAAGGAGATACGCTACGGCGGCATAAATGTGCGCCGCTGTTTGTGAATCCGGGCCAAGGTATATTGATTTAAAAGCTGTTGAAATTCCTATATATGAAAGTTTTTCCTTATTTTCTTGCAGTGGTGGATTACATAAAACCCAACCCCCTCACCCTCCGCTATGTATATGCCATGAATAACTTCTTGATTATTATCATGTATGTTTGGCTAGAGCTGTATTTAAAGTGGTTCTAAACTCAAGATATTCACAAATGAAAAATTGCAGCAAAATCGCGACAAAACGCACTTCATGCTTTGCTGCAGCTTCTCCATTAAAGTCTTATTGAATCAAAACAGCAAAAAAAAAAAGTCCCTGGCCCTTACCAAAAACGTAAAGGACACAAAGGGACGCGCTTCATTTAAATGAAACACGCCCCCTAATCGCCGATTTGAATTACGCGCCGTTACGCCGCCAGAGATAGACTACGCCGCCGTAACTTACGGCGCAAAATCTTTAAGGATTTGAACTAAAGCCGGGTAAGTTACAGCGGCGTAGCGTATCTCTGATACGCTGCGTGGGTGCAGATCTCTGTGGATCTGCCCCATTGTCTGGGCTACTAGCCAGGCCTCAAAGGTTACTCGCCACCAGTTGCCCCGCCCCTAAACACACCCTCATGAAATTACACTTAAATGTTTTATGCCCACCAATGCAACCTACCCGTGTCCACCAATGCTGCCAATCCTGGAACGGCTGATCTGTCTATCACAGTTCCCCGGACAAGGGGGAGGGCCTGTATATGACGGCGCGCCGCAGGGAACACACAGCTATTGAAATGAAAGCTGTGATGTTCCCCAGCTCTCTTATCAATCAGGCGGCGGCGGCTCTCCTCTCTCTTCCCCTACAATCACTGGGAGAATGGCTCCCATACCATCCAGGCTGCCAACGGTGATTGCCCCCCGCTCCCAGGCAGCCCACACTAAATGCGAGCAGGCGAGTGGAATTTTTGAGGGCTGTCCTAATAAATCATATTTGGGGATGTAGCTGCTGTGGTGTCTATGCCTTCTTTTCTTTGTTTTTTCTTTAGTTTTTTTGGTACAACTGTTTTTTGGCAACACCCACCCATTTATAGTGGGGATAGCACCGCCATGTGCTGAACTGGTGAGATTCCAAAGATTACATTTTTGTAAGCGTATTGTGATCTGTTTAAGGTAATCATTATCTTTTAAAGCGGGAGTTCACCCTAAAAAAAAAATTTAACATTAGATTGATGCTCATTTTGTCAAGGGGAATCGGGTAGTTTTTTTAAAAACTAAGCAGTACTTACCGTTTTAGAGAGCGATCTTCTCCGCCGCTTCCGGGTATGGTCTTCGGGACTGGGCGTTCCTATTTGATTGACAGTCTTCCGACAAGCTTCCGACAGTCGCATACATCGCGTCACGAGTAGCCGAAAGAAGCCGAACGTCGGTGCGGCTCTATACGGCGCCTGCGCACTGACGTTTGGCTACTTTCGGAAAATCGTGACGCTATGTATACGACCGTCGGAAGCCTGTCGGAAGACTGTCAATCAAATCCGGGTATGGTCCCGAAGACCATACCCGGAAGCGGCGGAGAAGATGTATCTCTAAAACAGTAAGTACAGCTTCGATTTTAAAAAAACTACCCGATTCCCCTTCACAAAATGAGCCTCAATCTAAGGTTAAAAATTAACATTTCCGGGTGAACCTCCACTTTAAGTATAACCCTTGCTCATTACTTTGATGTGAAAAGAGTACATCTGATGCTAGATAAACTTGCTATTAGGGCTGGGAAAAAACGATTTGATGTCAAACCGATTAATGTTTTTAAAAAATATTATTTCTATTTTATTTTTTTAGATTTTTTATTTTTTTTCCCCCAGGACTGGCGCTAAGAATCCTTCTATTACTGGGTGTAGACCCTCACAAACGACCCTCCTGTGTCCCTCCTGTCTTGACAACCTTTCCGGGGTGTGCAGGGGAGAAGTCAGTCAGCCACGATCCCGGGAAAGGGCCGCTTCGGCCTAGTCCGCGGCGGCCCTTTCCCGGAATCGCAGATTTTTTTAGGGGAAATAATCGCCCAGCTCTACTTGCTTTGTAAAAGTTTTTATGTATTTTATTTTTTCCTTTTAGGGCCAGTTTATCATGAATACTGTGCCTGTCCTGAAGAAGACCCCGAAGTCTGGTTACAAACGTTGTCATGCCCCACCAAAGAGCCACAGATCTCCAATGACTTTGCGCCTTTCCCCAGTATAGACCTGAATAGAATGCTGGAAGAAGTTCCTCGGAGGTTTGCGGAACAACGGGGAGCCATTGTACATTACACAATTCTCGATAATCAAATCTATCGGCGCTCTCTGGGCAAGTACACAGACTTCAAAATGTTCTCAGATGAGATATTGCAGTCATTGGCAAGAAAGGTACCAGTATACCAAGATTCCTTCCAATACCAAATGATTTGTTCTTTTCCCCCAAGCTGTGAACAAGGCTTGGCCGGTTATTTTTAGATCTTGACAGTTTACATTTAATAGAAATGTGATTGCTGCCTAGGGGCAGATGCTTGTGTATATGATTCACCCACTTGTATTGGTGTCTGAGGCTTTGAGAAACGAATAACATAAAACCACTTGTTTTAGGTACAACTGCCTGATGTAGAATTCTATATCAATGTTGGGGACTGGCCAGTGGAACACAGAAAGGTCAATGACACTCCTGGGCCACTGCCGATAATTTCTTGGTGCGGATCTACTGACTCCAGAGACATCATACTGCCAACATATGACACCACTCACTCTACTTTAGAAACCCTCCGTGGTGTCACCAATGACCTCCTCTCTATCCAGGGCCACACTGGTAAGATTGGCATCTTTTTGTTCACCACACAATCCCATATTGTATATACATCATAAATCAATGTTTTTTTTTATTAAAGGAGTTGTAAAGGCAGAAGTTTTTTTTTTTTATCTTAATGCATTAACCACTTAACCCTCGGACCATATTGCTGGTCAAAGACCAGAGCACTTTTTGCGATTCGGCACTGCGTCGCTTTAACTGACAATTGCGCGGTCGTGCTAAGTGGCTCTCAAACAAAATTGGCGTCCTTTTTTTCCGCACAAATAGAGCTTTCTTTTAGTGGTATTTGATCACCTCTGCGGTTTTTCGTTTTTGCGCTATAAACAAAAATAGAGCAACAATTTTGAAGAAAATTCAATATTTTTTACTTTTTGCTATAATAAATATCCCCCAAAAATATATACAAAAAAATATTTTTACTCCGTTTAGGCTGATACGTATTCTTCTACCTATTTTTGGTAAAAAAAAACGCAATAAGCGTTTATCGATTGGTTTGCGCAAAATTTATAGGGTTTACAAATTAGGGGATAGTTTTTTTGCATTCTTATAAAAAAAAAATGTTTTACTACTAATGGCGGCATCACTAATGGCGACAAAATTGGCATCCTTTTTTTCCCACAAATAGAGCTTTCTTTTGGTGGTATTTGATCACCTCTGCGGTTTTTATTTTTTGCGCTTTAAACAAAAATAGAGCAACAATTTTGAAAAAAAATCTATATTTTTTACTCTTTTTGCTATAATAAATATCCCCCAAAAATATATTTAAAAAAAATATTTTTCCTCCGTTTTAGGCCGATACGTATTCTTCTACCTATTTTTGGTAAAAAAAAAGTGCAATAAGCGTTTAGGATAAGCTGGCTGGGACACTTTTCCCGATTGGCTGAGACACAGAAGCGGTATCTTTGGCTTCCGTGGCTGTCAATACATTTTTTTTTTTTCGTGACTGCGACATTATGGTGGACATATCGGACAATTTTGACACATTTTTTGGACCATTGTTATTTTCAAAGCAAAAAATGCTATAAAATGCATTGTTTACTGTGAAAATGACAATTGCAGTTTGGGAGTTAACCACTAGGGGGCGCTGAAGGGGTTAAGTGTGACCTCATCTGTGTTTCTAACTGTAGGGGGGGTGGGACTGGACGTGTGACATCATTGATCGTGTTTCCCTATACCAGGGAACACACGATCAATGACAGCGCCACAGTGAAGAACGGGGAAGCTGTGTTTACACACATTTCTCCCCGTTCTTCAGCTCCGGGGACCGATCGCGGGACTCCAGCGGCGATCGGGTCCCGCGGTCACGGAGCTTCGGACTGGGTCGCGGGCACGACCCACGGCTGGACACTTAAAGAGGACGTATCTGTACGTGCTTGTGCCCAGCCGTGCCATTCTGCCGACGTATATCTGCAGGAGGCGGTCCTTAAGTGGTTAAAGGAGTTGTAAAGGCAGAAGTTTTTTTTTAATCTTAATACATTAAGATAAAAAACCTTCTGTGTGTAACAGCACCCCCCTAATTACCTACGTGAGCCCTTTCTCTACCCAGTAATGTCCACGATCCCCTCAGCCTTGCAGGGCACTCCTCCTGAATGACTAAGACAGAGCAGCGGTGCCATTGGCTCTCACAGCTGTCAATCAAAGTCAGTCAGTCAATCAGGTGGGAGAAGGGGGGACCAGGTCGGGGCTCTGTGTCTGAATGGATACACGGAGCTCTGACTTAGCTTGGGTGCCCCCTTTAGCAAGCTGCTGGCTGAGGGGCACACAAAGGAGGGAGGGGCTAGGAGCAGAAAAGAGGGACCAGAGAAGAGGAGGATCCGGGCTGCTCTGTACAAAACAACTGCAAAGAGGAGGGAAGTATAACATGTTTGTTATTTTCTTTTAAAAGTGACCCTTTACAATCACTTAAAGTAAGAAAGAATACTTTTTATTTTACATTTTATGAATTAGAAGTGTTTGCAGAAGTACCGGTAGCTATTTTGAGAACTTGAGCTAGCCTCATTGTAATGTGGATGTAGGCTACAAATGATTACTTCCTTTTTTTTTCACCTGCCAGCTTCACAGTACTTGTTGGCAAAGACACAGCTAAAGGACTGCTAATAATGGAATTTCTCTGTTTTAATAATCCTAAATGCGTCATTTTCCCTCTTGATGCTAAAGGTCCATCCTGGGATAACAAAACCGAGCAGGCCTTCTTCAGAGGACGGGACAGCCGGGAGGAACGTCTCCAGCTCGTCCGAATGTCTACAAAATACCCCGATCTTCTGGATGCCGGGATCACTGGATATTTTTTCTTCCGTGAGATGGAGAAGCAGCTGGGGAAAGCTCCATTGGTTGGATTCTTTGACTTCTTTAAAGTGAGTCCTATGGCAGACTGGCACTAGGTCCGAACTCTTTCATGGGAAGGTAGTTGGATGAGTTATTATAGAACCAATCGGACACGATGGAGATCACAGATTAGTGGAGGAACAACATGGGTTGCAGTCCTGTTTTTTGCTTATTTTATCTGCACCCATTCTGCTTTATACATGCCAGATATTGGTTTCCTAGAGCAGAAATGTGATGATTTGATTGGCTGCTGTGGTTCATACCATGTTCCTTCCTTGTTTCAGATGTTACCAGTTGCCACTAGTGGAACTAATGCAGGCTCCAATCTCTGGTACAAAACTATAATGTATTAAGGCGAAGCGTTTTCGTGCCCCAGTTTATGGAATCTTAGTGATACTATCTTATACTCAGAACCGATCCGCCCTATAGGCTCACTATGCAAGCCGCTTAGGGCCCCGCAAAGCTGCGGAGGGCCCCCCAAATTACTAGAGGTGAGAAGTCATTTCCTGCCCCTCACCCCATGGGAGAAGAGGTAAGAAGTCAGCACCCCCAGCTTCTCACTTTGATGTAAGAAGGCATTTCCGACAGCAGAACACCCCCTCCCCCGCTTCTCAACTTTAATCTTTAATTTGATGTGACATGCATGTCCTGTCACTGTCGGCAGCGCCCCCCGCTTCTCAACTTTAATATGACATGTCATTTTTCTTAGGGCCCCAGGGAGGTCAGGATCGGCACTGCTTATACTTTAAACTGAACCTTAACCACTTAAGGAGCGCCTCCTGCACATATACGTCGGCAGAATGGCATGGCTGGGCACAAGCACGTACAGGTACGTCCTCTTTAAGTGCCCAGCCGTGGGGCGCGCGCCCACGACCTGGTCCGAAGCTTCGCTGGACCCGCGGACCCGATCGCCCCCGGAGCTGAAGAACGGGGAGAGGTGTGTGTAAACACAGCTTCCCCGTTCTTCACTGTGGCGCTGTCATTGATCGTGTGTTCCCTGATATAGGGAAAGGCGATCGATGACGTCACCTGTCCAGCCCCACCCCCCTACAGTTAGAAACACGGATGAGGTCACACTTAACCCCTTCAGCGCCCCCTAGTGGTTAACTCCCAAACTGCAATTGTCATTTTCACAGTAAACAGTGCATTTTTATAGCATTTTTTGCTGTGAAAATGACAATGGTCCCAAAAATGTGTCAAAATTGTCCGATGTGTCCGCCATAATGTCGCAGTCACGAAAAAAAAATCGCTGATCGCCGCCATTAGTAGTAAAAAAAAAAAAAAAATTTATAAAACTATCCCCTATTTTGTAAACGCTATAAATTTTGCGCAAATCAATCGATAAACGCTTATTGCGTTTTTTTTTACCAAAAATAGGTAGAAGAATACGTATCGGCCTAAACTGAGGAAAAATTATATATATATTTTTGGGAGATATTTATTATAGCAAAAAGTAAAAAATATTGCATTTTTTTTTCAAAATTGGTGCTCTATTTTTATTTATAGCGCAAAAAATAAAAACCGCAGAGGTGATCAAATACCACCAAAAGAAAACTCTATTTGTGGGAAAAAAAGGACGCCAATTTTGTTTGGGAGCCATGTCGCACGACCGCGCAATTGTCAGTTAAAGCGACGCAGTGCCGAATCGCAAAAAGGGGCCTGATCCTTTGCCTGCATTTTGGTCCGGGTCTTAAGTGGTTAAAGGGGTTGTAAAGGTAAAAAAAAAACCTTACCTTACCTTAGTGCATTTCTCCCTCACTTACCTCATCCTTCCATTTTGCTTTTAAATGTCTATTTCTTTTGAGAAATCCTCACTTCCTGTTCTTCTGTCTGTAACTCCACACAGTAATGCAAGGCTTTCTCCCTTGAGGGGGGAGGGGGCGAGCAGGAGAGTCAGAACACCCACTAACACACATCTCCTTTCTCTATCTGCGACGTAGAGAGCGTCCTGACTCTCCTGCTCGCCCCCCTCAAGGGAGGGGGCGAGCACAACACTGCACACCAGGGAGAAAGCCTCGCATTACGGTGTGTAGTTACAGACAGAAAAACAGGAAGTGAGGATTTCTCAGAAGAAATAAGGACATTTAAAAGCAAAATTGAAGGATGAGGTAAGTGAAGGAGAACTGCACTAAGGTAAAGGAAGCTATTTAGGATTTTTTTTTTTACCTTTTACAAGTAAAAAGCAAGGTCTGCTTAATATTAAAGTGGTTGTAAACCTCAGGTATGAAATCTGAACAAAACACACTTCTACAGTGTTTACTGGCCTCTCTCCAAAGCACCAAGTGTCAATTCTCTGTGCTGTCTAGTTCCTCTGCTATCAGCATGAGTCCCTTCTGACAAGTTTTCCTGACACCAGGAGAAAAAGGGTGACAGGGAAGGGAGCTCCAGCTAAATGACACCTTAGCTCTGTTGCTGTGTGAAGGGGGGTGTGTCTTCTCCCTCCAATCAGCTCTCAGCGCTCTTGTACAGTGTGCAACTGCAGCTTTGTACCCCCAGCTTTGCAAGTTTGTGAAAAATCCTTTTCATCCCTGAGCTTTACAAGGATGTACAGGACAAATAGCTGCAGATAAACAGGTACAACATATGCAGGAGGATTTGTTTCATCTCTGTGTATCACCCGGAGGCCAGTCACTTCACTGGGTATAGGTAAGGGACCTTCCCCCACTGTAAATAGCATTAATGTAAAAAAAAAAAAAAAACACATGTAAGGGAAAAAAGCTTAAATATACTTGCCTTACCACTGGCTTCTCTACTGAAGGGGTGATGTTTTATCCATCCAGTGAAGTCCCATGAAAAGCCAAGTACATGAAATCTCACAAGTCCCAGCACAGTGCAAAGGCGTCTTCTCTTGAGATTTTTGGTACTTGACAACTCCCCGGGATCCTACCAGGACAATGGTGGCATCATTCTCATGGCCAGGAGCCAGAGTAAGGTTAGGTATAGGGAAAAGATTGTATCTACAATAATGCTGCTATTTCCAATGGATGTATTATCTATATTAAATATTTCATAGTATAATTCATATTGACATAAATATTGTTTTGTTTCTCATATGTGCTTCTTGTGTCTCCACAGTACAAGTACCAGGTGAATGTGGATGGCACAGTGGCAGCATACCGATTCCCCTATCTCTTGCTGGGTGACAGTCTGGTGCTTAAACAATCTTCTCCCTACTATGAACACTTCTACAGTGCGCTAAAGCCAGGGAAGCATTACATTCCCATCAAACGCAGCCTGGGGGATCTCATAGAAAAGATACGCTGGGCAAAGGTGAGACCATCATTTTATAAGTTAAAGTGGTAGTAAACTTTTTTTTTTTACCTACAGGTAAGCTTATAATAATAATAAAGCTTACCTGTAGGTAAAGTGAATGTCTCCTAAACCTGCACCATTTAGGAGATATTCTAGTGAGCGGCAGCCGGTGGCATCACACTCTGAAGAAACAACATACCCATGCCACGTGCCGCGGCCATGATGGCAGCCAGCGAACCCAAAAGGAAGACTGGGTGAAGATGGAAGCCACTGCAGCCGTGACAGTGTGCCGCTGGAGGGCTTTGTTTTAAGGTACTTCTTTCATAATGAGCTAGTATGCAATGCATACTAGCACAATATGCCTTTACCTTGGGATCCCCCCCCACAAAGTTTACCACCACTTCGAAAAAGGACTACAGGCAGGTGTGAAAATGCTATTGTACTTCACACAATTGTCCTGCTATTCAGAAAATAAAGTCTAAAATGTAAGTTTTTACTTGCCTTAACCACTTCCATACAGGGCACTTACACACCTTCCTGCCCAAGCCAATTTTCAGCTTTCAGCAATGTCGCACTTTGAATGACAATTGCGCTGTCATGCTACACTGTACCCAAACAATTTTTTTATAATTTTGTTCCCACAAATAGAGCTTTCTTTTGGTGGTATTTGATCACCTCTGCGATTTTTATTTTTAAAAAAATAAAAAAAGACCGTAAATTTTTTAAATTTTTCTTCTTCAATTACGGGCACTGGTGAGGCGGCACTGATGGGCACTCATAGGCGGCACTGATGGGCACTCATAGGCGGCACTGATGGGCACTCATAGGCGGCACTGATGGGTACTTATGGGTGGCACAGGTGGGCACTGATAGGTGGGCACTGGGAATGGATGTGCACTTAGGGGTGGCACTGATGGCATTGCTGGGCATCACTTGTTTATCCCATATTGTGCCAGTAAGTGCCCATGTTGCCAGTCAGTGCCCATTTGTGGGCACTGATTGGCATCTATTCTCATAATATTTTTTTATTTTTTTTGCCCCCTTCCCTGGTGTTTCTGGCGGCTTCCCTGGTGGTCCAGTGTGGGCATCTGAGGGGGGGCTGCGCTGATAAACAATCAGCGTGAACCCCCCTCCTGTCAGGAGAGCCACCGATCGGCTCTCCTCTACCCGCATCTATCAGATGCGAGTGAGGAAGAGCCGATCAACGTCTCCTCCTGTTTACATCTTGATCAGCCGTGATTAGACACGGCTGATCACGTGGTAAAGAGCCTCCGCCGGAGGCTCTTTACCGAGATCGGAGATGCAGGGTGTCGGACTGACACCCCGCATCACCGATCGCTGCGCGCCCCCACGGGCGCGCGCCGGCATGTTATCCTGCTGGACGTCAAAAGACGTCCAGTCAGGATAACACAACCACTTCCCAGACATCAATATACTATTGACCGGGCGGGAAGTGGTTAAAGTCCATTCTTGTATTTCATTAAGAAACACAGAATTCCGAGACAGTTGGGTTATACTATCATTTAGATGCTTTGTACACTGGCAAAAAAAAACATGGTAGTATAAATCCTAATACTCTCAGTTTTGCAGCAGAGCAATGCTAGGAGAAAGATCACAGACACAAATGCGTGAGACTTGTGTCCCTCAATGAAGTCTAATGCCTCGTACACACAACCGGTTTTCCCAGCAGGAAAACTGCCATGAGCGCTTTTTGCCGGGAATCCCGGCCGTGTGTATGCTTCATCGTAGTTTTCCCGACAGGAAAACTGCAGGGGGAAAAAAGGAGAACATGTTTTTTTTTTTTCCCACCGGGATTCCCGGCAGCCTTTTTCCCGTCGGAAAAACCGGTCGAGTGTATGCTTTTCAGAGGGGAAAAAAAACCACGCATGCTCAGAATCAAGTATGAGACGGGAGCGCTCGTTCTGGTAAAACTAGCGTTCGTAATGGAGATAGCACATTCGTCATGCTGTAACGGACTGAAAAGCGTGAATCATCTCTCACCAAACTTTTACCAACACAAGGATCAGCAAAAGCAGCCCAAAGGGTGGCGCCGTTTGAATGGAACTTCCCCTTTATAGTCCCGTCGTACGTGGTGTACGTCACCGCACTTTGGAGGGGCGGTATTTGGCTTGAACGTGTGTATGCAAGGCAGGCTTGAGAGGAATCCCATCGAGAAAAACATTTTTTATTTTCCTGCCGAGAAAAACGGTTGTGTGTATAGGGCATTAGGTTTGTTTCACACGGGCTTCGGCTTGTATACGAGCAGTGTGAACAGCAAGCTTTGACAAAACATTTGCAGAGCTTTCAGCAAGCTTTGTTGAAGCTTTTAAAGTACCATTTACATAGTTACATAGTTAGTCAGGTTGAAAAAAGACACAAGTCCATCCAGTCCAACCACAAAAAAATAAACAAACAAAATAAAAAAAATTATCTCCAGTTTGTAAGTGTTAAACACAGATCCTAATGGGAGTGCTGATTGCCACTTAAACCAAGCTGCTAGCAGTCAAGGCTTTTTGAAGCTTGTTGAAAGCCTGTTAGCAGCATGCTGAAAGTGGCAATCAACACACCTATTAGGTTTTTTGTGTTCAGCATTGACAAACTAGATTTGAATGGTACTTTAGAGCTGGTTCACTCTTTAGAGCTGGTTCACTCTAGTGTGATGCTATACATTGCATGTGATTCGCACCGCATTGCTATGCAGATCACATGCAATGTCTGTGCAATGCAAATTCAGCCACACAAACTGTATAGCTAAATTTGGCATTTCATTCGGACCAAACTCATGCAGGACCCTATTTTTTATTTTTTTTGTCCGTACCGAAATTGGATCGCATGGGTGTTCACAACCATGTGATCTGATTCTGCAGATTGCGATTTAGATGCAATGTGGATTTCCAGCGAATTCACTGTGAATTTGCACCGCATCTAGTGTGAACCAGCCCTAAAAGCTTCAACAAATCTTGCGGAAAGCTCTGAAAATGCTTTGTCAAAGCTTGCTGTTTACACTGCTCTTATACAAGCTGAAGCCAGGGTGAAACAGATCTAAGGGCTCGTTTACACTTGCTTCAAAACATGGCATTGGACACACTTTTTTTAAAGCTCTCTGAATGCCAGTCAAAGCTCCTGTCACTAAATAAATGGTTAGACTGTAGTCATTGTGTTTCCTTTGCTTCAAAAATTATACCCCATGTCGCTTTAGTGGTGCTTCAAAGCATCTCCAAAGCCTCCATATATGTCTGACAAAGCTTTCTTGAAGCACCTGCAGGTTTTGACAGGCTTTTATTCAGCTTTAGCTTCACTTTGTTTTGGAGGTATTGCAGATATCATATATATATATATATATATATATATATATATATATATATATATATATATATATACACACATACACATATACACACACACACACAGGGCATCTGCCAAGCTTCATTAATGCTTCAAAAAAGCACTACTAAAGCACCACAGAAGCATCAACGACACATCAAAAATGTTGAAGCAGTAGGCGCTTAGTAGGTGTGTTGAAGTCCAAGCAAGTGTAAATGAGCCCTTAGAAATAGATTTTATGATGTGTACAAACATCCAATTTTCTTAAAGGGACACAGGATTCAGAGACCACTGGGACATCCAAAATCAGTCCTCCTGCTACAGTCAGATATTTCAAATTGTAACTCTCCGGAGCACCTGCTGCCATTTTTCTGCACCCCAGTTCATATGTTTTTGGGAATAGGACATGGAAACAAAGCTAAGCAACTCTCTCAGGGCTCAAGCAATCCACCCCAGAACTCTGACTCTGTAAATCTAGTAATGATCTCCGCTCAGATGATAAAGCATGGATAAGTGCTCCAAAGAATACAAAAACTGACATAGTGCTCACTGAGGTATTTTTATTAAGAAAATAAATAACAATATGCAGTAACATAATAACTCAATAAAAATCTTCAAAATCACTTTAAAGCCATTTCAATGCTGCATTGGGTAGATGGCTCTTACATCAGAGTGCTTCCAAGGCACGCCCTAGGCCATGCCCATTTTGTTCTGTCATCATTGGGTGCGTGACATCGAATCAAAGTAAATATGTATAGATATATGAATCAGCGCAGCATATTTTTATACACATGTGTTGAGTAATGTTTCACTTTCAGGTCTGCAGCTTAAATTTAGTTCCTTACTGGTGCCCAGAGTCAATTTTTTTTTTTTACAAAATCTAGGAAATAGTTGCCTGATGTCAAAAATCTCAAGAGACACTCACAGGCCTAGTAGAGTGTGGCTTGAAAGAAAAAGATGGACCACAATCCATAAGACCGTAACATTGAATAATAATTTGTCTGAGCCATGAAGATCATCACCTGTGGAGACCATCAGGAATGACAAATTAGGATTTATTTAGTAAAACTTGTGCAAAATCTGGTGCACCTTTGCATGGTAGCCAAACAGCTTCTAACTTCAGCTTGAACAAGTTTTGACAATAAAACCTGGAAGCTGATTGGTTTCTATGCAGAGCTGATTTTGCATTCTTCAGTTTTAGTAAATCAATCCAATAGAGTCAGAATTTCTATTGGAAGCTGTGGCTGTGAGGTAAACCCACACAGCATGGAATACATCCACACAATGAAAGGAACTCTTAATAAATGAACCATTCGATGATGCACTGCAGTTAGACAGAGGGATTAAAGAATAATGCCCTGGTTGAGGCGAAAGGTCGAAAATACCTTAGAGAAAAAAGGAGGCTCTGGGCTTCAATACCTCCTTGTCCCTGCGTAGAAAGGTGCATTACAGATCAAGGCTGTCAGACAGATACCTCACAGAGATGATTGACAACTAGTAAGGCCAACTTCTGAGTGAGAGTGGAAAGGAGGATATCCCGAATGGTTCATTAGGAGTACCAAGAGAGCCAAATCGAGATCCCACAAAGACGCAGGTGATCACACAGGGGATGAGATACACCCTGTACAAAGGTCCTAACCAATGAGTAGGAAATTAGTGGTCTTTTGAAACAGCTCTTAAGTGCTGACATTTGACCCTTGATAGTGCAAAATGATGATGAAGGCCTGATTGCAAAAAGGTCAGGATTCATCAAACTGAGTTTTTCCTGGGATGAAAGCTTATTTTCTTGTTTCAAGCAAAATATGCCTTCCATGTGTGATGGTATATCTTGCAGGAGGTAGACGTCCTATCTTTTTTTTGTCCAGGCAGGAATCGCCGATTCAGCAAGGCCCTTGTCCCCCCAAAACCTGGCCTTAAACAGCCTTGCCATTTAAAACCAAGGGCTGTGAGGTTCTTTGAAACAGATGGTCTTGATGGGCTGAGAGAGCCCACGAGCCTGAAACAGAAGGTCTTGATGGGCTGAGAGAGCCCATGAGTCTGAAACAGAAGGTCTTGATGGGCTGAGAGAGCCCACAAGTCTGAAACAGAAGGTCTTGATGGGCTGAGAGAGCCCACGAGTCTGAAACAGAAGGTCTTGATGGGCTGAGAGAGCCCACGAGTCTGAAACAGAAGGTCTTGATGGGCTGAGAGAGCCCACAAGTCTGAAACAGAAGGTCTTGATGGGCTGAGAGAGCCCACGAGTCTGAAACAGAAGGTCTTGATGGGCTGAGAGAGCCCACGAGTCTGAAACAGAAGGTCTTTATGGGCTGAGAGAGCCCACGAGTCTGAAACAGAAGGTCTTGATGGGCTGAGAGAGCCCACAAGTCTGAAACAGAAGGTCTTGATGGGCTGAGAGAGCCCACGAGTCTGAAACAGAAGGTCTTGATAGGCCAGATGATCCAACGAGTATGTGCCAGGAGTCTGAACAGGTCATAATACCACATCTGCTTGGGCAGATCCAGAGCTATAAATAATACTGAAATACTCTCCATTTCCATCCTGTGGAGCAGACGAGAAAGGAGAAAGGCATAGATGAGACTGTACTGAGCCACCAGAGGATCTCTGTACCTAGAGACAAACCTGTCCAGTTTGTTGTGGAATCTGGAGGCCAAGAGGGACACACATGGCATTCTCCCACTTATGTCACAGGTTGTGGAACACTTCCAAGTGTTGAGCCCCTTCTCCCAAACCCTGGCTTTGACAGCTGAGGAAGTCTGCCTATCAGTTGTCCACTCCTGGGATGTAAATGGCAACCTGTAGTTTTGCCCAGGACACAATCCTTTCCAGGTTAGAATACATTTACAATTGAATTCAGTTTTGTTGTTAACATATTATTGAGTGTTATTTATAGACGGCCTACAAAAACCTGTAGTTTGTGTCTATTGATGCTTGGAGAAGTTTTTCTGAATCCTATATAACAGAAAATATCAGTGCTTCCAAGGTTATCCAGTGCATTCCTTACATAAATCAGAAAGAAACAATATCTCCTGTTAATAGCAGAATTTCACACAGAGTTTTTTTTTTGTATTACATTCCATGCCTTCTAATCTAGATTATAATTTTTAATGTAAGAACTTGCACACTTATCTTCCTTTTTTGGTGATTTTACTGAAACTTCCGCTTTCATGTTCTTGTCTCCTTTTTTTTTTTTTTCAGGAAAATGATGAAGAAGTCAAAAAGATTGCCAAAGAGAGCCAGACTCTTGCTAGGGAGCTGCTGCAGCCTCACCGCCTCTACTGCTATTATTATAAAGTCCTCCAGGTGAGTGATCTGAAACCATCATGTAGATACAGAATACCCTATTCATTCCAAAGGGAAATCATGAATCATCATTATTAATTATGTCATTTTATTTTTGGAGTCACTAAAAATTGTGATTCACCTTTCAGTTTTGTCTAAATATGTCTGTTTTTAGTCTTCAATTTTACTGTTTGATGACAATGGTTATCGCATTACAATGTCAAAGTTTTACAGTTCCCAGATTCTTAAAATTTGTACTTGGATAATAAAGTGTATTACTAAAATGTACATGTCACATCAATAGGACATGTTAGATTGTTGTATTCAAATAGAAAGACCCTTCCTAAAACCCCTACAATGGGATTAGGCACAACAACTTTTCAGCACTACATATTACCTGCATATGTAATGAGCAAATATGGTTTCCCTATGTTCATACAGTATGTACTTACAGAATCTGCACGGAAGTATGTGTTTTAAAAAGAAAAATGAGCACAGTCTGATAAGGTTGATTTTACATTAGAATAGTCTCTTTAAAATATAAAAAAAAAAAAAAAGTGAGTTTTCCTTAAAGCGGGAGTTCACCCAATTATATATTTTTTTATCTTTTCCCCTTAGATTCCTGCTCGTTTTGTCTAGGGGAATCGGCTAGTTGTTTTAAAATATGAGCCATACTTACCGTTTTCGAGATGCATCTTCTCCTTCGCTTCCGGGTATGGGTCTTCGGGAGCGGGCGTTCCTTCTTGATTGACAGTCTTCCGAGAGGCTTCCGACGGTCGCATCCATCGCGTCACTAGTAGCCGAAAGAAGCCGAACGTCGGTGCGGCTCTATACTGCGCCTGCGCACCGACGTTCGGCTTCTTTCGGAAAATCGTGACACGATGGATGCGACCGTCGGAAGCCTCTCGGAAGACTGTCAATCAAAATAGGAACGCCCAGTCCCGCAGCCCATACCCGGAAGCGGCGGAGAAGATGTATCTCGTAAACGGTAAGTACGGATCATATTTTAAAACAACTAGCCGATTCCCCTAGACAAAACGAGCAGGAAGCTAAGGGGAAAAAGGGTCATGTGCGGGAGAGCACAGCAAAATTAAAGCGGAGGTTCAATCAAAAGCACATTTTGGGGAGGATTTACTAAAACATTTAGTAATGCTTTACTCTTTAGGGGTTAATTCTTAGTGGTACCGCACACATTGGGTGCTTTTGGTGCGGCACAATTTACAAAAAGAGTTAGTGACTTCTTTCCCTGCATTTCTGCGGGTAGGGAAGCCCATTGTCATGAATAGGCTGCCCTACATGCAGCACGCATCCACACAGATGGGAACCAAGGGCTTGTTCACATGTCAGGTTGGAGGGGGCGATAAAACAACACGGTTGAGCTGATTTTACCACCTCTAACTGCTCCCCATTTAGCTGCAGAGGCAGAAGCTGGGGGTGTATGCATGCTGTGGCTGCAGCTGGAGGTATACCCAGGGTGAATGGGGCTGCACTGCAACTACCCCGCAACCGTGTGCATTGCACATGGTTGCAGTGTAGTGAGGATGCATTTACGGGCTTAAAACAGGTGGTGAGGATGCAACATATTGCCTCTACTGCCTGCCAAATGCCTCTGAATAGCGCGATCTGAGCATGGGTTGCTTTTTAGAGGAGCAGCAGTCCTTGCATTCTTTGACAAACAAGCCCTAAAAAAGCAGTTCTGACAGTACAGGAATGGGGGGGGGTTTCAGGATTAAACGTAACATATATATATATATATATATATATATATATACACACACACACACACACACACACACACACACACACACACACACACACGTACACACATGTACGTTTTAGCACAGTACATTTCCTTCACACGTCTGGGTACTGCACTGTAGGGGGAAAGCAGAGGGCACAGCACACTCCCCTTCCCTTCCCTTTACCTTCACTTTGCTGAAACTGACAGAGCTCCCTCACAGTGCCGATGGACACTTTGTCAGGGGATCGGGAGATCAGGCTAATCTGTTCTCTTCCCTGATCCTACGGCACACCTGAGGACCTCTGGCGGCACCATACTGTGCCGTGGCACACCGTTTGAGAAATGCTGGTCTAAGAAAATGCACCTTAGAATGAGGAAACTAGAAAATCTGTATATCAGGACAGGAAGTGAGGGAAAATCTCCCAAACAGGAATGACCAGACATAAGATCTAACCTTTCCCTGCTTTATCCAAAACGAATAAAGGTATCCTACTTCACTGAAAATGTTGATTTAGGCAAATGATTTAATATCTCTGTTTTTCAGACATATGCAAAGCGTCAAACAAGCCGTCCAGAAGTCCGTGATGAAATGGAACTTGTTCCTCAGCCAGATGATAATACTACTATCTGTAAATGCCATATAAAGAAGGAAAGCAAGGATGAATTGTAGTACACCAATGGGATTCTGAGTTCCAGAAAATAACATTGGTTGTCTCCTAAGTGTCACTTTGGATGGCCTGCTTGTATACTGTAAAGCGGTACTGCTGTGGCCAGAGATGGGCATTACACAGTCTAGAGCAGTGATGGCGAACCTTGGCACCCCAGATGTTTTGGAACTACATTCCTAATGATGCTCAACTACACTGCAGAGTGCATGAGCATCATGGGAAATGTAGTTCCAAAACATCTGGGGTGCCAAGGTTCACCATCACTGGTGTAGAGGTTTACAAAACTCACATGTAGTAAGAAAGGACTCCTCTAATATGATTTTTTGGATAAAAATTCCATGTAACAGTGTTCATTCCAGCAGGATGTCATACACTGAGCCATGTTTATATGAACTGAGCCAAGAGCAATGATATGATCAAAGCCATAGCAACCAGTCGGCCCACAGCCCTTATGTGATAGGTGATCTGTGGCTGGCTGATACACGTTGCGGTACACCATTGTTATCATTTTTATTAAATGACTGTATTTTGTCTTTTACCCACTTCTACTATTACTTATCTCTATGACGGGGAGCGGTGGGTGCTTACAAAAAAATATGAAGGTTTCCTTGATATAGGGAGGAGCTGCAGCACTCCACGTCGGCAGCCATTAACAAGAATTTATGAAGGTGGGCTGGTACAAAAGAGGTACTATTGCTAAGCGCAGGACTCCAAGCATTTCTTGATCTATCACTTGGAAATTATTTCCAGGTTTCCCATAATACAGTAAAAAGTTTCTTAACATCGTACAGCAACCACAAATATCTCTTTTAGCTTGGGTCATAGGTCTACACCTTTATTTTGCTCTATTGAGATGTATACGTCTAGTGGTCTATAGGACATTTCTGACCCCTGTTGAAGGAGGCACAGGCAGATGGAACATTAAAGCATAACAAAACCCAAAAACAAACAAGTCCCATCATGCTTCTGACTCTGGTGTCATGCTTGTGGCTGTCAGAGTCTTGCTATGCCTCATGGGAATTGTAGCTCTGCAACTGCTGGAGGTCCGCTAATTGCATATCCCCGATCTAGGTGCTTAAGCTTCCTAACCTACACCGCACAGACTCCTGGGAATGTAGTGGGTGTAACTTTCCAGGAGTCTGTGCACTCCCCAGTCTCGAAGAATCATGTGACTTGGACAGTACAAGTGCTGAAACCTGATCTGAAAACTATTACACTGCTTGTGCAGCACTGAGCATGTGTGAGATCTGCAAGGCTGAAATCCAGGAAGTCATACAGTCTGGCTTCATGATGCCCACACTTAAGATGGCCCCAGTCAATTTCTATTTTATAAAGTGTCTAAATGCTGTAACAACCTAACAAAACGGACCTTAGTTTACAGGCCAACTTTACTAGAATACATTAAGCTTGTGTATTACAGGGGTATTTATATTTAAAAAGTGAAATTGTGGCCGGAACTCCACTTTAAATGCAGACGTTTTTTTACCTTTTTATGCATTCTATGCAGCTCCCGCCCCCACCCCCCCCACCCCAGTCCTCCCTTTTACTTACCTGAGCCCCATCTCGATCCAGCGATGTGCATGAGAGTAGTGGCATTACCGCGTCTTTCTTTCCTAAGTGGCTCACACAACAGCTGGAGGCATTGTTGTCAATTACAGCCAGTGAGCCAATGAGGAGGGTGCGGGGGGGCGGGTCCGAGCCATGCTCTGTGTGTGAATGGACAATGTCGGGAGTGAGCCTGCTCGGGTGCCCCCCATAGCAAGAGGCTTTCTTTTGGGGACTCTTGGCTGGGCAAGGAGTCGAGGCCCTGGCAGGGGACCCAAAAGGAAGAGGATCGAGCTGCTTGGTGGAAGACCATTATACAGAGCAGGTAAGTATAACATGTTTGTAATAAAAAAAAAAAACACAACCTTTACTCAAAGATATAGAAAATGATGGTCAACATAAAAACAAATGTAGCAACCTAAGGACTGGGTAAGCTGCAATATTTTACTGTTTTTGGGTTTAAATATGCTTTAAATCAATGAAGTGCAGACAGGGTAGTGGGTACTACTCATGACCTACCTTGACCCCATCCCACCTCATAGATATCACTTTGTCTAATCTGCCAGGAAGTTAACTGTTTTGCTCTTGCTTCCTATTACAATGCTCTTGTACCAGAAGCAGTATCTACAGGGAGATATTATATTGTAATGAAAAATGACACTTGTATGCCCTACAAATCAATGTCTTCCTTGGAGGTTAACTGACAACACAACTGTACTCCTTTGTTTTCTTTCTTTTTCTATTCAGCAAAAGAAACACCAAGGGTGCTAATAAAAGAATGCACACTGAATGCACACTCTCGGCACTAAGGGCCAGATTCACATAAGAGATACGACGGCGTATCTGCTGATACGCCGTCGTATCTCTGTTTCTATCTATGCGACTGATTCATAGAATCCGTTACGCATAGATATCCATAAGATCCGACAGGTGTAATTGTTTTACACTGTCGGATCTTAGGATGCAATACCGCGGCCGCCGCTGGGGGGAGTTTGCGTCGTAAACCAGCGTCGGGTATGCCAATTAGGAGTTACGGCGATTCACAACGGATTTTCGTGTTCGCTACGTCGCCGCTAGTCTAGTTTCCCGTCGCAAAGTTAGTCGTCGTTTTAGGTGCCCTAACTTTAGTCAGCAAGCGTATTGCTGTCTAAAGTATGGCCGTCGTTCCCGCGTCGAAATTTAAAAATCAACGTCGTTTGCGTAAGCCGTCCAGGAATACGTAATTGCGCGTCGCCATTTGAAAAAATTACGTCACGGCGCGCAATGCACGACGGGAGTTCGGAAACGGAGCATGCGCGGTAGGTCCGGTGCGGGAGCGCGCCTAATTTAAATGGCACACGTCCATTTAAATTGGCCCGCCTTGCGCCGGAGGCTGCCGGCGTAGGTTTTCATCTGAAGTGCTTGGTGAATCAGGCACTTGCGATGAAAAATTGCGGCGGTGTAACGTATCTACGATAGGTTACATCTACGATACGCCGCCGCTCTTCTATGTGAATCTGGCCCTAAATACCTGGGAAATAAAGGAAACCTGCTACATTTGTCATTGATGGACACTCAATGCTCTCTGGTTTTTGCTGTTTTCCAAAACTATAACAATGTATATTGAGAAATATGAAGAATATTCAGTACTGTTTTATATGACGGTATCGCCTTCAACTGCTGCTGCTGCAAATGTACAAATGTCTATGTACTGTTTTTAATATGAATTTATAATAAAGAATATTTTTATGTCTCTAATTTTATTGTCTCTAATTCTAATAGAATTTTTGTTTCTTTTATGTCTCTAAGACCCCTTTTCACACTGGGGCCACGTGTGCTTTTCGGCCGCTAGCAGGGTGCTTTTAACCCCAAAGAAGGGGTTAAAAGTGCCCGTGTTGCAGCTCTTCAGAAGCGCTTTTCAGGCCCATTTGATTTATTTCAATAGGCAGGGCGTTTTGGGAGCACTAAATACAGCGCTCCCAAACAGCCCCAAAGAGCTGCTTGTAGGACTTTTACTAACGTCCCACAAGCGCACAGCCCCAGTGTGAAAAGTCACTCTGAAAAGAATGGGAGGCGGTTTTCAGGCGCTTTACAGTCGTTTTTTCTAGCAATAAAATGCCTGAAAACCGCCTTGGTGTGAAAGGGATCTAATTCTCATTCTCTGCATTAAGGTAAAAAAAAACTGCAGAGTAGCCCCCCCCCCCCCCCATACTTACCTGAGCTCAATCCAGCCCTGTGCCCGATAACAGCGGCTCTCTCCATCCTCACAGAGCAGATTAATGGCAGCGGGAGCCATTGGTTCCTGCTGCTGTCAATCAAATCATGTGACGTGGGGGCAGGGCCAAGCCTTGTTGTATGTGTCTATAGATGCAGGAAGCGGCTCAGGATTAAACCCTCACGAGCTGCTTGCTATGGGGGCACTTGCAGAAGAGGTGGAGCCAGGAGTGCCTGGTGAGAGACCCCAGAAAAGGAGAATTGGGCTGCTCTGTGCAAAACCAATGCACAGAGTATGTAAGTATAACATGTTAGTTATTTAACCACTTGCCGCCCGCCCACCGTCAAATGACGGCTGGGCGGTGCAGCTCTCATTCTGGGTGGACGTCATATGACGGCCACCCAGCAAGACCGCTCTAGGACACGGCGCGACCCCGATCTGTGTAAAGAGCAGAGGCCCCGGCTCTTTAACCATGTGATCGGCTGTGACCAATCACAGACGGTCACATGTAAACACGGAGATGCCGATAATCGGCTCTCCTCGCCTCACACTGAGTGCCAGCAATAATTGCCACCACTGCCAGCAAAGTACCAACAAGTGCCACTGATCTGTGCCCAAAAGTGCTAGCAACCAGTGCCCACAAGTGATGCCAGTTAGTGCTGCCCATCAATGCTGCCTATCTGTGCCCACCAGTGCTGCCTATCTTTGCCCAGTGCAGCCTATCAGTGCTGTCTCATCAGTACCCATCAGTGAAGGAGAAAAATTACTTATTTACAAAATTTACTGACAGAAACTAAGAAGGGGTGTAAGTGCCCTGTATTGAGGTGGTTACACAAAAACAAAAAAAAATACAAAGATTTTAAATTACTTTAAAGTTTAATTCCAGCCTAAAGCTTCCTAGTGTTAAAAATGCCCCCCCCCCCTACTTATACTGCCTAACCTGTGTAAATAAAAGATGTATATAGTTACCTATTCTTAAGCCTGGTACACACTATATGTTTTATTCGTTGCACCCGAACTTACAGATCACCGTACTAACACTGCAATGTTGGTGCAGCGATCTCCCCCACTGAGCTGTTGTGTTCTGACAGAGGGACTGCCTCCCACCAGAACACTCCAATCAGCAGCCAATTTGTATGGTTTGCATGGTTTCCAGCATGCTCGTTCAACAGAAGAAGGTTGTGAGACTGCCCTTTGTCGGATGAGGAGCTTTACACACAATCCAAAAGTAATCCAGTTCCCCCCAAATTGTTTTCGGCCTGTGTGTACCCAGCATTAGTCCACTGCAGTCCGGGACAGGGAATAAAATCTTATACTTCCTCTAGTAAAAACACCTCCCACAGTACACCAAAAAACTGGCTAGGCACACATTTAACCATTTGATTACCCTAGATGTGTAACTCCTTCCCAGCCATTAGTACAGTGACAGTGCATATTTTTAGCACTGATCACTGTATTGGTGTCACTAGTTCCCAAAATGTATCAAGTGTCGGTGAATGAATGTCCACCACAATACCCCACTATATGTGGCTGATCACTGCCTTTACTGGTAAAAAAAAAAAAATCTGTATATATTGCATTGTTTATGTATAACTTTTGCACAAACCAATCAATATACGCTTATTGGGATTTTTTTTTACCAAAAATATGTAGCAGAATACATATTGGCCTAAATGCATTAAGTGGATATATTTTTTTTTTTTTATTGGCTGTTTTATAGCAGAAAAAAAAAAAAAAATATATATATATATATATATATATATATATATATATTGTCTGTCTTTTTGTTGTTTTATAGCATAAAAAATAAAAACTCATTTGTGATCAAATACCACCAAAAGAAAGCCTAGTCATTCATTTTACGAGTAAGACAGGGGCAGGGGTTACTAAAACTGGTGCACACAGAGGTTTTATTGTCAAAGTTTAATTGAACAAGCTGAAGCGCAAGCTGATTGGTTACTATGCACAGTTACACTGTACTGATGGTGATATTGGATTGACATTGTTTTGGGATCCATCGCTGTGGATTAACTATTATATTTCAAAGGTGTCTTTTTGGGTATGTAGCTAAGGTTAATTAGTTAACTCATCCATATTCCATAAAGTTAGATAATCCAATTCTTAGTGCATGCAGACGACGTAAGAGGGATTCTGGCAACAATACAGATGCTGTCTTCGGTTGCTACAGCTGAGAAGTAGACAGCTGCTGTTGTATGGCGAGACCCTCTCTGACGCCTGGGTTTGTAATCTTTAATATGGTTGTGTTGACTATAGCTGAGCAGCGTAACTTTTCTTCACAGACAGTCACCCCCGGGTTCAGTGCCCTCCTGACGCCCTAGCAGCTGCCGACTCTCAGCTCTGTGTGTGACTCAAGGAGAGGAGGAGGGAGCGGAGCAGTCTGAGTCTGACACTTCGGCCCCTCAGCGCCCCCCCTCTGTGGTGCCGGGGTGCAGGGCACCCCTCGCACCCGCCCAGGATCGGCCCTGCATGTATTAGTTCTATATTGGGAAGTAGGTTGGAAATGTCCAGAAAGGTCTCATCAAACTTGATTGTTATATTTGTAACACTTGTTAGGATGCATTATGTAAGTAGCTGTCAGAACTGTTCATGTAAGGACAGCTCACAATTAGCTAATTATTTTTATATTTTTATTCCAACAATACATGGAGATGAACAATAGAATTAATCACAAAGGTGTGACAATAAAAACAGTTCACGTCACTGAGTGTTCTCATTAAGAATTATTATTTTGGAATGTGACAAGATCTGAATATCTCCTAACAATACAGAAGCAGTGGTCAGCTATTGTTACTGCAGTCAGGTCTTACACTATATGCAGAAGAAATTATGAATGTTGGACACTTGACAGCTGGGAGGTCTGCCAAACTTTTACATGATTAATGGCTAGGTACACACAAGCACACAATATTGTGTACGTCACCTATCATTTAGCAAAATCCTAGCTCTGGGGAAGCTTCAGGAGCAAGTATTTCAACAATTCCAACATTCTAACTGGTGTTTACTCACCTTTTGTGTAATAGTCCAACAACTGGACAGTGAATAAACTTAATTTAAATGTACCTAGGTATCTTAGATCAGTCTTTCTCAACTAGAGTCCTGTGGAACAGGGACGTGCAGTCAGGTGAGGCAGATGAGGCAGAGCCTCACCTGCCATGAACTTTCAAAAAAAAATCAAGCTTTGAGGGTTGTAGCACGGAAACCTGGGGGCACAGAAACCCTAAAAGTAGGGGTCGGTATCTGTAGTCCCACCCAACCACTGGTCAAAATTAGGCTCCTAAGAAATAATTTTTCCTGATACGGTGCTCCTTGCACAGTCTGTCAGAAGCTACATACAGAGAGGCAAAGGGCACACCCTAATGACCTTGTATGCTGCAGATGCCCCCCTGTTTAGACCCGTGATATTTCACCAAAGCCCCCTAATGGGGCTTCTAAATTTTTTGGGGGAAATTAAGAAAAAAAAATTGTAAATAATAATAATAAAAAAAAAAAAAAAATTGTAAAAAAAAAAAAATTGATGCCTTACTGTTTACACTCATGATATTTCACCAAAGCACCCTAATGGGGCTCCTAGAAAAAATGGAAAAAAAATGAATAAAAAAAATGTACCGTATTTGCCGGCATATAAGACGACTCGGCATATAAGACGACCCTCTAATATTCTGCTAAAAATTGTGGTTTTGTGGTCTACTCACCGTATTAGACGACCCCCTTGTGTGGAAGTAATGGGTTTAAATTAAATTAAGAAGCCGCAGCCCGCCGGGTGCGCTGTACGGCTGTATGTAGTTTGTATATGCGCCGCTCAGCCAATCCCGATGCACCGTGTTGATGACAGAGCATGCTAAGCCTGCTTGGACTGGATAACAACCTCTGCCAATCCGAGCAGGCTACATAAATGTACATAAAGGCTTAGCATGCTCTGTCATCAACAGAGTGCATCGGGATTGGCTAAGCGGAGCATATACAGAATACATGCAGCCGTACAGAGCACCCGGCAGCTGATATCGATCGAGCAGCTGCTATACCCGGCGTATAAGACGACCCCCAGATTTTGGCTGTGTAATTCCGGTGTAAAAAGTTGTCTTATACGCCGGAAAATACGGTAAATAATAATAAAAAAAAAATGGAAAAATAAATAAATGTAATTGTAAAAAATTAAAAATAAAGTGGTAAAAATAAATAAACTACTGACACTGTCCTCTGCCCCACTGACACCAAACTCTGCCCTGCTGACATCGTCCACTGCTCTACTGACACCAGCAGTATATACTGTATACACATGCACACGTGTTTGTGTTTGAGCTTTGGGGTGCACACCCTAGTGCAATAGGCTGGGCACTCCTATGCAGAGAGGCCAGTTTAAATATAAGCTAGCACACTCTTTTTGCAGCAGACTGAAAGGATCTCTCTCACTTCTTGTCAAAAACACTGCACTCAATGGACAGCTTGGAGTATTGGACCAATGGTAAAGTACCATTGGCCCAAGCTGTCCAATAAAAATGCTGCAGTGGAGGCACGCCTCTCACTGCAGTGTCATAGAAAGGGGCATGTGTCTAAAAAACAAATGCTCCATTCCAGCCCAGCCCTATTAACTACAAGGAAAAACATGTGTTTATGGGTATAAGATTTACGCACAATCCCATGTTTATCTCACACAGTTAATAGGGAGATTGAGAATCGGCTGATGAAAAGGTAAATCATATACCGTATTTATCGGCGTATAACACGCACCCTAACTTTATAAGGGAAGTTTTAGGAAAAAAACTTTCCACAGCCCCCTGCGTATAACACGCAGGCTCAGTTTACCCTCTATTTTCAGGGTAAAAAGTGAGTGTTATACGCCAATAAATACAGTATTTATATGCTATATGTTATAACATAAATGTATTATTTATCTATTTACTGTGAAATTGCTGGTTAGAAGTTATAACTTCAAACTTCAGTAATTTGTCCGTTAAGCCACCTGCTTGAATACAGTTTTTGAAAATATAGTAAATTACCTTAAAAACAATATATAATAATTATTTGTGTATTACTTACTTCTGGTAATTAATAAATTGCCACCCAGGCCAATTCTAACACTCCTCTCCTACATGTAAAAATCATTTTTTTTTTTTTTTTGCTAGAAAATAATTTAGAGCCCCCAAACACTATGGGCCAGATTCACAGAAAACTCTGGCGGCGTAACGTATCGTGTTTACGTTACACCGCCGCAAGTTTTCAGCGCAAGTGCCTGATTCACCAAGCACTTGCGTGTAAACTTACGGCAGTGTATCGTAAAGACGTCCGGCGCAAGCCCGCCCAATTCAAATGGGGCGTGTACCATTTAAATTAGGAGCGCACCCGCGACGGACGTACTGCGCATGCTACGTTTTGAAATTCCCGCCGTGCTTTGCGTGAAGTGATGGAATTTTTTTGAACAGCGACGTGCGTAACGTACTTCCGTATTCCCGGACGTCTTACGCAAATAAAAAAAAAATCGAAATTCGACCCGGGAACGACGGCCATACTTTAACATGGCTCATCTAAAGTTAAGCCATGTTAAAGCAGCCGTAACTTTGCGACGGGAAAAAGTTACTAGCGACGACGTAACGAACGCGAAAACCTTTGTGGATCGCCATAAAACCTCATTTGCATACCCGACGCTGGAAAACGACGCAAACTCCACCCAGCGGCGACCGAAGTATTGCATCCTAAGATCCCACGGTGTAAGTCAATTACACCTGTTGGATCTTAGGGCTATCTATGCGTAACATGATTCTATGAATCAGTCGCATAGATACACTCAGAGATACGACGGCGTATCAGGAGATACGCCGTCGTATCTCTTCTGTGAATCTGGCCCTTTATATATATTTTTAGCAGACACCCTAGGTAAAAAAAACGTTTTATGTTACATGGTGTTTGCGCAGCAATTTTTCGAACGTGTTTTTTTAGGGGCAAAGAAGCTGTTTCATGAATAAAAAACAAACCAAAAAAACCCACTAAAGTTAGCCCGATTTTTTTGTGTAATGTGAAAGATGATGTTACTCCCAGTAAATAGATACCTAACATGTCACGCTTTAAAATTGCACACACTTGTGGAATGGCGCCAAACTTCAGTACTTAAAAATCTCCATAGGCGACGCTGTAATTTTTTTTACAGGTTGCATGTTTAGAGTTACAGAGGAGGTCTAGTGCTAGAATTATTGTTCTCACTCTAACGATCGCGGAGTATGTAACCTGTGTGTGTATCTAGCTCTGATACTAGCCAGTGCCTCACCAGCCACTGACCTCACCGCACGTCCCTGCTGTGGATTCCTTGGATTCCTCCAGGTTGCTTGTGATTCTATAAGAAATTAGTATATTCTACCTCTCTAATCAGTAACCACTGTCACCAATGATCCTTTTAGCTATTTGCAAGGGGTAGGGAGCATTCATGCTAATCACCATCAGTAATATACTATAAGTTGTAGATATAGAAATTATTAGCAGGGGTCCCCTGGGTCCCTCCATTTAAAAACATTGTAAAAGACTTGGTTAGATGGTTACCACAAACAAACAAAAGATTTCCCAGCACACCAACCAGCCAGCCTGCAAAACAACCAAATTGACCCTGTCTAACAGTTTACATTAAAAACAGAGGGTTTTGTTTGCACACATTTGCAAATATATGTGTAAGCCACAGTGCTCACGTCAAGGGGCCTCTGCGGTCATAACTCTAAATTTCCAGAACCTGCATATCAGCAGCACATATAAGAGTAAATAGTTTAAAGTGATATTAACGTCAAATAAAAAAATGAAATAAACATGTCATACTTACCTGCTCTGTGCAGTGTTTTTGCACAGAGCAGCTCTGATCCTCCTCTTCTCGGGTCCCCCACTGGCACTCCTGGCCCCTCCCTCATGCCTAGTGCCCCCAGAGCAAGCAGATTGCAATGGGGTCACCTGAGCAAGCTCGCTCCAGAGACACCGCTCTGTGTGTCCATTCATAGACAAAGCTGTAGCTTGGCCCCACCCCTCTCTCTCCTCATTGGCACACTGGCTGTGATTGACAGCAGTAGGAGAGTCCCTGGAGAGCCGAGGCTCTCCTGCACATCACTGGAGAAAGATCGAGCTCAGGTAAGTATTTGGGAGGGGGGGGGGGCTGCTACACATAATTTTTTTTTACCTTTATACATATAATGCATTAAGGCAAAAAACCTTCAGCTTGTGCAGACAAGCATAAGGTCAGGTATGCCTGGAGGGAGCCCACCCTATTTTAAAGGCATAGGGACTCATGTGATGCCCAGAAAAAGCACAATGGCAGCGAAGGCATCCTGTGCGTTCCTGCCCCCAATTCAACCAATTGTTCACAAAACTGACAACCACCCCAACCTTTAACTGGACTGGTGCACATGGAGGGGCAATGCACTTACCTCTTCCATTTTTAAAAACCTCTGTACCTCACAGTCATTAGAACAAATTATCCCCATCAAATCAGAAATAGCTTCAAATCAGTCAGGAAATTGAAGAGCTTGAAGAGAATCCTAATCATTTAGATGCCTTACAAGCAGAATGCCCTGCATAGGAGATCTCTGGGATAAGAGTCTATTGGCAGGCTAAAACTGGCCATACATCAACAGAATTTTGGCCACATTTTTTCTTTCAATTTTCTATTGTTTAGTGGGGTGAAACCGACATTCATTTTTGACTGTAGTGATAAGAAATCTGAAGAAACAGGATGGATTTTTTTTTAAACAAAGGGAATTCTTACTGTGAACGTTGTTCATATTCACAAAAATGGCACATACTGTAATGTGCATGTTCTAGACACAAAATAAACCTGTTTAATATTTGTGGGATTCCATTCAAGTAGCAGGTCTGGATAAAATTTTAAAGGATTTCAATTTAACGTTTAGGAGCATGTTACAGTACATGTTCCACCCGTTTTTAGGTTGGAACATGTACCCAATGGTGCAGCCGCAGCCTAATCCCGCCTTCCTTGTGACAGTAGTACGGGGAGAAGTTCCCCATACTACAGTGCCTTATTAAAGTATTCATACCCCTTGAAATTTTCCACATTTTGTCATGTTACAACCAAAAATGTAAATGTATTTTACGTTTTACGCCCCGCTGAGGAAGTTGCTACAACGTAACGCGTACGGGGGAAGGAGTCTGATGTCGCTCGCTGCCATCCTTCTGAAAGCACACACTGTGTGTATTCTCTTACTGTCGTATGTTTTACTGGATAATGTGAGTAGCCTGCAACTTGTTTTTAATACATTTTAGCTTGTTTATCAGTGAGCACTTAGGGCCAGATCCTCAAAAGAAATACGCAGGCGGATCTGCTGTTCCGCCTGCGTATCCCTGTTTCTATCTTTGGAACTGATCCACAGAATCAGTTTCCAATAGATAGGCAGAAGATCCGACATGTGTAAGGGACTTACACTGTCAGATCTTAGGATGCAGTACCGCATCCGCCGCTGGGGGCATTTCGAGTCGAAATGCCGCGTCGGGTATGCAAATTAGCACTTACGGAGATCCACAAAGCTTTTCAGCTTCGTTTTTTCTATGTAAGTATTAGTTTGCAAACGCAAAATTAGGGCTGCTTTTACAAAGTGTAAAGTTAGTACACCTTGTAAAAGTAGACCCTTCTTTCCCGCGACGCTGTTATTTATTTTTTTTTAATTTTATTTTTTCCGCCGTATCTTTTTTTTTTCCCGACGCAACCTTTTTTACCCGGCGCGATTCACAAAACTCGGCGTAACGTAAAACTGCGCAATGCACGTCGGTAAAATGACGTCGTGAGCATGCGCAGTACGGCCGGCGCAGGAGCGCTCCTAATTTAAATGGGACTCGCCCCATTTGAATAGGAACGCCTTGCGCCGGCCGGATTTAAGTTACACAGCCGAAAATTTCTAGGTAAGTGCTTTGTGGATCGGGCACTTAGGTAGAAATTTTCCGGCAGTGTAACTTAAATGGGAATTTTTAAGTTAGGGCGGCTGGCTGTGGATCTGGCCCTTAGATCTGTGTTTCTCTTCATGATCCCAATGCTGCTGAGTCTGAGGAACCTGTCCTAAATGCATCGTATCAACCTGGTGTTTTGATTTCTGCTGGTATGACTTCCTGGTAAAACAGGGGTCCATACCTTAAGGTGAGAGTAGCCATTCCTGACGGTGGAGGGATCACTTTACTTTGAAACAAAAGTCACCTGTGAAGATTTTTGGAAGTTGTTGTCACAAATTTTTGGATTTTTTCACTTATTGGACTTTTACACATTTATTTATTACATATTATTCTGCTATTGTAATAGTTGCTTTTTTGATATTTGCACTTACTTTGTTTATTATTTATTCCTTGCGCTGCACTAATTTATTTTACATTTGCACTCTTTTGGATTTTGTCATTATCCTGTCAGTGTTCAGCTTGCATTATTGGGGGGGAGGGTATTTGTGAATTATCCTTTTGCGCTGATTGCACCCTTGGTTTTTTATATTTGGCTGTAATATGGAAAATTTTAAGGGGTATGAATACTTTTTCAAGGCACTGTAGCTGTCACTTTTTTAAATCAGCGCAGCTGCGTGGGTGCTGTGTTTGAATGAACTACTACCATGGCGCTGTGGAACGCCATGGCAGTTCATTGATTGTTCCTGTCAAATTGTATCTGCTTGCCAGTACAGGATGTACACACAGATAAACTGATAGATCTGCTGGCGACCTGCATGGCACCAGCAATCTGCTGATCACTAGTGCAATGCTTTACAGGCTCAAAAAAAAAAAAAAAAATGTTTACCTTTCAAAAAAATGTGAACTTATCCTTTAGGGCTTTCAAATAAAATTAGTTGATCCAATGATTCCAAGAAAAAAATGTTCTGACAAATTTTTACAGAATCTCCATACAAATTATATTTGTCTGGTGAATGTGATAAAATATCACTATAGACTAAATGGCAGCTCCGGCTGCTGTGTGAGTCATTGAGCAAAGAAAAACCCAGAAGAGCTACTGCTCTCATGCACATTACTGGATCGAGATGGGATCAGGTAAGTATAAGGGGGCTGGGAGGAAGCTGCAAAAGGTTATTTACCTTAAAGGAGTTGTAAAGAATTTTTTTTTTCACGTTAATGCAATCTATGCATTAAGGTGAAAAAACATTGAATGCTAAAAGCCCCCCCCCCCCCCCGAGTCCCTGTTATACTTACCTGACCCCTCAAAAGTCCCGCGCGGTCCCGAGATCCTCTTCGACGCTCAGCCTGGCCGCTAATTGGCTAGAGCGGATGGATTGAGAGCAGCGCAGCCATTGGCTGGCGCTGCTGTCAATCACATCCAGTGACACAGTGCGCTGAAGGGGCGGGGCCAAGTGATACAGTGAGTTGCGCCCGCAATTACTCACCACTATGCGAGCTCTCGCATGACTGTGGTCAGTACTTGCGGGGAGGACAGAGACAGCCGCCGAGGGACCCCAGAAGACGTGGATCGGGGCCACTGTGTGCAAAACGAACTGCACAGTGGAGGGAAGTATCACATGTTTGTTATTTTAAAGGAAAAAAAAATTCCTTTACTAACGCTTTAATGCATAGATTGCAATAAAGTAAAAAAACCTTGAGCCTTTAGAACCACTTTAAGTCGGCCTTAGACAGAGTGCATTTCTTGCCTGCAACCACGGGGCCCCAGATGGAGGGGATTTACAGCCTGTAATGGCTGTCACTATAATAGGTATCCCTTTCAGAAGATTTCTCCTCTTCCAGTGTTTTTTTGTACAAAAGTTTTTGGCTGAAGTTTCATTTTGACTCTCTCTTATTTATTTATTTGTTTGCCTCCTTTCTAGCTCCCTCCTTCTCTCCATTCCTCTCGTTCTTCTATAATCACATGATGTGTTTTTTCTTTCTACTTCTCCATCCAAATGTCCCTCTTTTGTCCCCATACAATAAATGAATAAAATGCCGTTTCTCTAGAACTGGGTGGGTCAGTTCACAGGCTAGTGCGTTATTTCTTTAGATGGTTGGTAAAATATTTTTTCATTGCAGGCAAAGCATCTCCCCAAGGACATGATATGACAATTCAGGCAGAGGAAAGAATTGTATTGCATTACACAGATTCACACGCAAGTAACTCGGTCTCACTCTTCTTATATTACCACACAAACCTCCAGGCCAGTAAAGGCTGCATAGGACTGTACAACCCCACAAACATCCAACCCGATTCCACCCCACCATCACATCACTATCACCACCTGATCAATCATCATAGTAAAGAAAACCAGGAAACTTATGGCCGCGGCCCCTTTATTTGGGTTTTAAAACAAATTAGATAACCTTTAACCTTCGTTAAACACACAGACCAATATCACCATTAACACTTTAACCAAACCACCTGCTCAGTCTTTCAGGACTCGAGCACCAAGTAACTGTACCAACCACCAGGTACCACCATAACCACAGTCCACCCACACCTGCGGGGCAACATCACCCCGCTCAGCCTTTTGGGACTCGTGTACCAAGTAACCGTAACCATAAACTGTGTCCACCTACTAGGGCTGCCACCTCATCCCTTTAAATCCAAACACATTGGCCCGGATTCAGAGAGCAATTGCGCCTGCGTAACCATCGTTACGCAGCGCAATTGCTTACTTGCGCCGGCGTAACGAATGCTCCTGATTCAGGAACCTCGTTACGCCGACTGCAGCCTAAGATATGCGTGGCATAAGGCTCTTATGCCCGCATATCTTAGGCTGCATTCTTGCGATGGCCGCTAGGTGGCGTTCCCATTGTGCTCAGCGTATAGTATGCAAATTGCATACTAACGCCGATTCACAATGTTACGCGAGCCCTGCGTACGCAGTTTACGTCGTTTGCGTACGGCGGTTTTCGCGTAAGGCTGCCCCTGCTATTAGCAGGGGCAGCCAATGTTACGTATACCCGTCGTTCCCGCGTCGCAAAATTTGAATTTTACGTAGTTTGCGTAAGTGATTCGTGAATGGCGCTGGACGCCATTCACGTTCACTTTGAAGCAAATGACGTCCTTGCGACGTCATTTGCCGCAATGCACGTCGGGAAAGTTTCCCGACGGAGCATGCGCTCTACGATTGCCGCGGGAACGCGCCTAATTTAAATGATTCCCGCCCCCTACGGGATCATTTAAATTGCGTGCGCTTACGCCGGGGCATTTTGCCGGAGCGCACACGCAATTTACGGAGCTACTGCTCCGTGAATCGCGGGTAGCACAGAAAATTTGCGTGGGCGCAGGGCAAAAACGGTGCCCTGCGCCTACGTAAAAAAAGCGCAGATGTTACTGAATCTACCCCATTAATTACACAAGTTCTGGGGCTAATTTAATGCAGAGTTTAAAGTGATTGTAAAACTTTGTTTTTGTTTTTTTTTAAACAACAAACATGTCATACTTACCTCCCCCCCCCCCCTGTGCAGCATATTTTGCACAGACAGGCCCCGATCGCAGCTCCTCCCTACATAAGATAACCCCATAGGAGAAGGCTACCTTGCGGGCGCGCTCCTGAGTAATTCATTTGGCCTCCATAGCCGCCGAATGTATGACTCTGCCCCGCCCCCTGGCGCCCCCAACAGAGAGATTGTTGCCTAAGCTAAGGTGACCAGATTTTTTTAATGAAATCTAGGTAAATATTTTTTTTTTTACTAGTAATGGCGGCAATCAGCAACTCTCTGCCTGTTGCCGCTGCTGCCCGCCTCAATTCCTGTCAAGTCTCACTCTCCGGACCCCGGCTACTACTGGGTTGGAAGCGGAGGAAGATCACTCCACCAGGGAAGGCAAGGAGATAAACAGGCAGGCGGCTGGCCGGGACTTGAGCCAAGGCAGAAGAACATGCGATCATGACCAGCACATGATCATCAAAAAGGGGCACAGATAATGGAAAAAATACACCCCCCTAAGCTTGTAGGAGTGGCGGGGGTGTAATTCAGAATTATTTTTATAACGTAGACATTTAAGGCCCCGTACACACGACCGAACATGTCCGCTGAAACTGGTCCGCGGGCTCTTTTCAGCGGACAAGTTCGGTCGTGTGTAGGGCCTAGCGTACCATTTTCCAGCGGACATTTGTCCAGCAGACCGTTTCCCAGCGGACAAAAATTTCTTAGCATGCTAAGAAACATGTCCGCTGGAAACCTGTCGGTCGGACATGTTCGGTCGTCTGTACAGACTTACCGAGCGGCCGCCATCCCTCGCATGCGTCGAATCACTTTGACGCATGCGTGGAAGCATTGAACTTCCAGGGCCGCGCACGTCGTCGCGGCGACGGCGCGGCCTCGTCACCGCGTATCGTGTACGCGCAGATTTCTGTATGATGGTGTGTACAGCCATCATACAGAAATCTCCGGGCGGACATGTCCGCTGAAAACGGTCCGGCGGACCGTTTTCATCGGACATGTTTGCCCGTGTGTACGAGGCCTTAGTCGACTAAAATATACTGGAGATTTAGTCGACTAAATACGACTAAAACTAAAACGATTGCAGAAGACTAAAATGGGACTAAAGCTAAAAAGCTAAAATGTAATTTTTAATGGTCTAGAAAAAACGAAGTTTTTTTCAACCCGATTATTGTTAAGCCTGCCTTGCCTACACACGATCGTTAAAAAATGCTCTTCCAAAGCGCGGTGACATACAACACGTACGACGGCACTATAAAGGGGAAGTTCCATTCGGATGGCGCCACCCTTGGGGCTGCTTCTGCCGATTCACGCTTTTCAGTCTTCATGCTTTTCTGTCTGTTACAGCGTGATGAATGTGCTATCTCCATTACGAACGCTAGTTTTACCAGAACGAGCGCTCCCGTCTCATAACTTGCTTCTGAGCATGCACGCGAAAATTTAGAGCAATTTTTAAAATTTTTAATGGCCATTTTTAATGTCGCGAAAAATGCTCTGGAGCCCACACACGATCTTGTTTAATGACATTAAAAAAAAATTCATGTCGTGTGTACGCGGCATAAGACTAAAACTAAATCAAAATTTGCTGCCAAAATTAACACTGGTCCGCAATCCGGGGACTGTCCCCAGAAACCGGGGATGTCTGGTCACCCTAGCCTAAGCTAGTCTCATCTCCTTGGAAAATCCCATCTGGATTAGTGGTCTGTTGTCATATTTACCCACAATTGTCCAGAAGTCTAAGCTCAATTTGTTAGATGTGTTGTCACATTATTCCCTGCTTCACTAGGCTCTCAACTTATAGTAAATAAGGGCCAGATTCACAAAGGAAATACGCCGGCGTATCTACTGATACGCCGGCGTATTTTCAAATTTGCCGCGTCGTAGCGTTGTTTTGAATCCTCAAAACAAGTTACGACGGCTTAAGGCTTCAATCCGACAGGCGTGTGGCTTCGTACGCCTTCGGATCGTAGGTGTAATTTTCCGGCGGCCGCTGGATGGAGTTTGCGTCGTTTTCCTGCGTCGGGTATGCAAATTAGATGTTTACGGCGATCCACGAAGGTACGCGTGTTCGTCGCAATCGCTTACGTCGTCGCTCGTCGGTTTTTCCCCGATGCAATGTTACGAGTCCTCTTTAGGTGGTGTAAAATTACACCATCCATGTTAAAGTATGGCCGTCGTTCCCGCGTCGAATTTTAATTTTTTTTTGTTTGCGTAGGACGTCCGGGAATACGAAACGACGTAACGCACGTCGCCGTTCAAAAAATACGTCGGGGCGCCGTAATTTCACGCAAAGCACGGCGGGAAATTTCCTAACGGAGCATGCCTTTGAATTAGGCGGGCTTGCGCCAGACGGCTTTACGCTACGCTGCCGCAAGTTTACACGCAAGTGCTTTGTGAATCAAGCACTTACGCGGAAAACTTACGGCGGTGTAACGTAAACGGGATACGTTACGCCGCCGTAATCGTACCTGAATCTAGCCCTAAGATCCTATTTCTAGTACCATGTCATTAGGAATGAAAGATAACACATTTTACCCTATTGTTCTTGGTTTTGAAGTGGATTTAAACCTATTCTGTAGGCATATACCTACAGGTAAACCTATAATAAGGCTTACCTGTAGGTACTATGAATATCTCCTAAACCTTCACGGTTTAGGAGATACTCACACTCTATGCAGCCGGTGATGTCACGGGCGCATTCACTCTGAAGGAATGGTATACCCGCGTCATGGTCCGTGACTCCCGTGAGCATGCGTGGGAGTGACGTCATTGTGGCACAGCCAATCAGACGGCCGGAGGACGCAAACCTGGAAGGAAGACCGGGTGAAGTGCCTGTCAGAGCTCACAGCACGGCAGTGCAGGGCTTCGTTCTAAGGTAAGTATCTCTTAATGTGCAGCATGCAATGCATACTAGCACATTATGCCTTTACTTTTCAGGGGTTTAAAAAAAAAATGTACGCAGTTTACATCCGCTTTAAGGCACGCTTATCAATGTGTTCAATACTACAAAAGAATGACTAAGCTTCTTCTCTACTGTAATCTGCCAACAATCACACATGCTGAAATTAACTCAGTTAATTAAATTCTTTGTACGCTGAAAGCAGATCTAATTAAGTCTACAGTCCAGGAGCAGGTCAAATAGAAATAATGCCATTTTTCAAGCATGTTAAATATAATGTCTTGAAATTTGTGTTACTCATTAAAGATTGCTTAAAATGGCAGACTTGAGCCAGAAGCGCTAATTAATATTACATTTTATATCTTCCAAAGCATTCCGGCGTGATGAGGAGCATTTGTACAATGCTAAATCTTTCATCTAAAAACTGTAAAAATCCCATAATCTAATTAGCTTTCCAACAAGTAGTCTTTACATTTGAATTAAACCGGAATGGGTAATTGCTAAGAGCCACAGAAACTAATAAAACACATTCACAGTAATGGTCTGAAATATCAAGGAAAGCACAGGAAAACAGTGAGTGTGGACTATCTGCAGAGCACTTTCATATACAGTGCCTTGAAAAAGTATTCAGACCCCTTGAAATGTTTCACATTGTTACAACCAAAAACGTAAATGTATTTTATTGGGATTTTATGTGATAGACCAACACAAAGTGGCACATAAGTGTGAAGTGGAAAAGTGTGAAAAGTGTGGCGTGCATTTGTATCCAACCCCCCTTAGTCAATACTTTGTAGAACCCCCTTTCACTGCAATTACAGCTGCAAGTCTTTTTGGGGATGTCTCTTCCAGCTTTGCACATCTAGAGAGTGACATTTTTGCCCATTCTTCTTTGCAAAATAGCTCAAGCTCTGTCAGATTGGATGGAGAGCGTCTGTGAACAGCAATTTTTAAGTCTTGACACAGATTTTCAATTGGATTTAGGTCTGGACTTTGACTTCACTTCCCACACACACTGGGTGACTCTGCTTTAAGTCTGGCATGTTGCATATTGCCATGAGGCAGGGGCGGATCCAGGGGGGAGGCAACAGGGCAATTGCTCCCCCCAAGAAAATAATGAGCGGGTGAGCGAGAGGACAGGCAGGCTGGTGAGTGAGCAATCATTTCGGGCTGGTGAGCGTGCTGGCGTGTCACTGAGTGAGCAGACAGGTGTTCTGTCATGAAGCCGCCACTACCCATCTGAATATGCAACTGAAGTGACATTGTGCCGTGGCCATCTTGGTACACCCGCACTTGTCCACAGTAAGTTAGAAGTTGGCAAGCGGAGTCTTGCTTTTCACAATTATTTTTAACAGTAAACTCAACTTATATTTCACTATATAAGCCGAGTTTACTGTTAAAAATAACTTTAAAAAGCAAGACTCCAGTGGGTGTATAAAGATGTCCGCTTGCCGACTTCTAACCCTAGGCTTACTGTGGACAAGTGTGGGTGTGCCAAGATGGCCGCAATGCAACATCACTTTGGTTGCATATTCTGATGTGTAGTGGCTTTCTGACATCATCTCTCCCTGTCCGCCCTCACTCTGGGACACAGCCACTGGAAAGTGACAATCCGCATCTTGTGGCATGGTGACATTGGCAAATGACAATCCACATCTGGTGGCAGGGGATGTGGCAAGTGACATGGCAAGTGAAAATCCACATCTGGTGGTAGGCAACGGTTGCAAGTGACACACTCGGGGCTCCCACTGATTCTGCAATATGTAATAATAGTAATAATGCACTTCAATCATCCTGACACCATATCAACCATGGCAACGTGATGATTGAAGCGCCAACACCAGCCATTGCCCCGACAAATTGCCTGCAAAATTTTCTGGTAGTGCCCCTCCTGAGACTAGACTCTGGATCTGCCCCTGCCACGAGGAGAGACAGCGGAAGCCTGAATTGGTGACATTGGCATCAATTCTACAAAGCCATTATGGAAATCTGAGCTGACATCAAGATATGTACTTATACTATGATTAACCACTTCCCGCCCGGCCTATAGCCGATTTACGTCCGGGAAATGGTTGTGAAATCCTGACAGGACGTCCATGGATGTCCTGCAGGATTTCATGCCGCACGTGCCCGTGGGGGCGCGCAGCGCGGCGATCGGCGATGCGGGGTGTCAGTCTAACACCCTGTGGCGGAGACTCTTTACCACGTGATCAGCCGTGTCCAATCACTTAAAAAAAAAAAATGGCCACTGACTGGCAACATGGGTAGATCAGTGCTGCCCCACAATGTCCATCAGTGCCACCCCAAGTGTCCATCAGTGCCACCCCACAGTGTCCATCAGTGCCACCCCACAGTGCCCATCCATGCCCAGTGCCCACCTATCAGTGCCCATCTGTGCCACCCATAAGTATCCATCAGTGCCACCCATAAGTGCCGCCCATGAGTGCCCATCTGTGCCGCCTATGAGTGCCCAGTGCCGCCCATGAGTGCCCATCAGTGCCGCCCATGAGTGCCCATCAGTGCCGCATATGTGTGCCCATCAGTGCCACCTATGTGTGCCCATCAGTGCCGCCTATGTGTGCCCATCAGTGCCGCATACCAGCGCCGCCAATCAGTGCCACCTCATCTGTGCCTGTCAGTACTACCTCATCGATGTCCATCAGTGCCATCTCATCGGTGCCCATAAGTGCCGCCATATGAGTGCCCGTAATTGAAAGAGAAAACTTACTTATTTACAAAAAAATTAACAGAAAAAAATAAAAACGTAATTTTTTTTCAAATTTTTTGTATTTTTTTAGTTGTTGCGCAAAAAAAAAATATCAAATACCACCAAAAGAAAGCTCTATTGGGGAAAAAAAGGACGCCAATTTTGTTTGGGAGCCACGTCGCAGGACCGCGCAATTGTCATTCAAAGTGCGACAGTGCTGAAAGCTGAAAATTGGCTTGGGCGGGAAGGTGCGTAAGTGCCTGGTATGGAAGTGGTTAAGCACATTGAACTGTGCTGTTTTCCCCTCTATGGCTAACTGTGCATTTTATGAGAGATTCACACCATCTGTCTATGCCTCACTCGTGATTACCTGACACGCATTCTGAGCCACTACATATGATTGTAGTTTCATCTCCACATTCCTGATTCATTTGGAGGCCAGCTTCCATGGGTCTGTGATACCAGCATTTTGCCCTATGCCCTTCTTGCATAGCTCCACAAATATTGATGTGCTCCTTTCCAGCCATGGATTGTAGTCCTCTGGATTTTTGAGTCATTGCAGTTTCTGCTACTCTTCTAATACCAGATCTGCCGGACTATCCTGGAATTGGTGTGGCCACAATATACACTTGAATGCTCTAATCAATTTATATAGTAAATGTGTATGTGGATGCATGCATGGTGTCTAGACGCCCATTTTGTATAGACAACGTTGTCTTTTAGATGGTGGAAGGTGGAGGATTTGTTTACTTAAAATGTTGTACTTTTTTGATAATTGCTTTTTGTATTTTTGAAATACTATTTCCCTGTGGCTCTATTGTGTGGTACTTTGAACCGTATCCTCTATCTTGGTACAGTTCTGTTCTTTTTATATGTTTTTATAACCTAGCACTGCTTCATACTTATCCACAACTTTATCCCTGACCTGTCTGGTGTGTTCCTTGGCCTTCATGATGCTGTTTGTTCACTAAGATTCTCTAACAAACCTCTGAGGGCTTCACAAAACAGCTGTATTTATACAGAGATTAAATTTCACACAGGTGGACTCTACTTACTAATGAAGTGACTTCTGAAGGCAATTGGATCCACTAGATTTTAGTTAGGGGTATCAGAGTAAAGGGGGCTGAATACAAATGCACCCCACACTTTTCAGATATTTATTTGTAAAAAAAAATGGAAAACCATTTATCATTTTCCTTCCACTGTCAATGCTTTCCATGGAATGCTTGGTCACAACTATCCACATTCACCTGTGAATCCAGCTACAGAAACACGCTGGATTCTTGTCACCTTACTCTTTAAATAGGGGTCAGTTTGGAGCTATGCCCCTGCACCTCCTGCCCCATCATACACACTGCACCCCCTTTACAATGCCTCCTCACCACCTGTCAAATGCTCTCTGAACAGTGATCCAAACGTGTGTGGATCACTCTTTAGAGACCAAAGCATGTGTGACTGAGCCCTAATTGCAGTGTATACCCACAACACGCCACATAGGAAGGGTGTGAATGAGCCCTTAAAGTATAAGGCTGCATTCACACCTCCGCGACAAGATACGCCGCGTACGCGGCGTATTTTGCCGCGAGTGTGTAACTTTTTTTTTTTTTTTTAACAAAGCCTTCCCATTGCTTTGTATGGCCGAACGCCAATGCCGCCTGAAAAAAAGGGTCCAGGACTTTTTTTCAGGCTGCAGGCGTACGGCGTCTATGAGATGTGAACCATCTCATAGACAGCAATGGGAATTCTCCCCTCCAGCGGCACGAGCGTCCAGCGTCGGGCGTTTTGTCGCGGAGGTGTGAATGGGGACTAAGGAATAATTTTTTTGTTGTTGTAAATAACTAACATGTTATACTTACACGCTCTGTGTAATGGTTTTGCACAGTGCAACCCTGATCCTTCTCTTCTCGGGTCCCCTGCCAGCTCTTCCTGGATCCACCCGCCGAGTTCCCCCATAGCAAGCCACTTGCTATGGGGGCACTCGTGCATGCTTGCTCCAGAGCCCCATTCTGAGTGTACATCAAACACACAGAGTGGGACTTGGCCACGCCCCTGCTCCCTCCCCACTGGTTCTGATTAAAAGCAGTGGGAGCCAATGACGGCTGCTTCTGCACCTGAACCAATCAGGAGCAAGAGACGTGAGAGAGCCTCAGCTCTCATGCACATCGCTGGATCCTGATCAGGCTCAGGTATGTATTAGGGGGGTTGTGGGGAAATCTGCATACAAAAGGTTTTTTAGCTTACTGCATTGAATACATGAAGGTTAAAAGCCTTTTGTCTTTACAGCCACTATAGCTGAAAGACAGCTACAGCGTGGGCCTAAATTGGCAGGAGGACATACATGAATGTCCTCCCATCCTCGCGCTGCCCGCACGCCCCATACAGTGTGTGGACGGCCCGCTCTGTGATCACCTTGGGACTCAGCTGGTCACAGATCGGAGTAAAGGGCTGATCCCAGACCCTTACCAAGTGGTCAGTTAATGACAGCTGATCATATGATGTAAACAGAAGCCAGTAATAGGCTTTTTTTTTTGTCACGCTGACAGTATGAGGAGAGAAAACAAGACTACATGTAAAAGGGACATCAGTCCATCACACTGGCAGTCACTGCTGCTCAGCAGTGCCCTCCAGTGCCACCTACCAGTGCCCATCAGTACTGCTAAGCAGTCCCCACCATTGTTATAAAATTGTTACAATGTTGATGCAATACTTTCTCTCTCTTGATAGAAACATAACAGTGGGCTGGATTCAAGAAGCAATTGCGCCTGTGTAACCATAGTTACACAGGCGCAATTGCTTACTTGCCCCGGTGTAACGAATGCTCCTGATTCAGGAACTGCAGCCTAAGATGCAGACTAAGCTGCAGACTGCAGCCTAAGATATGCGCGGCATAAGGCTCTTATGCCACGCATATCTTAGGCTGCATTCTTGCGATGGCCGCTAGGTGGCGTTCCCGTTGTGCTCAGCGTATAGTATGCAAATTGCATACTAACGCCGATTCACAACGTTGCGCGAGCCCTGCGTACGCAGTTTACGTCGTTTCCGTACGGCGTTTTTCGCGTAAGGCTGCCCCTGCTATTAGCAGGGGCAGCCAATGTTACGTATACCCGTCGTTCCCGCGTCGCGAAATTTCAAATGTACGTAGTTTGCGTAAGTGATTCGTGAATGGCGCTGGACGACACTTCACGTTCACTTTGAAGCAAATGACGTCCTTGCGACGTCATTTGCCGCAATGCACGTCGGGAAAGTTTCCCGACGGAGCATTCGCTCTACGATCGGCGCGGGAACGCGCCTAATTTAAATGATTCCCGCCCCCTACGGGATGATTTAAATTGCGCGCGCTTACGCCGGGCATTTTGCCGGCGCTCCCACGCAATTTACGAAGCTACTGCTCCGTGAATCAAGGGCAGCGCAGTAAATTTACGGGGGCGCAGGGCAAAAACGTTGCCCTGCGCCTCCGCAAAAAAAGCGCAAATGTACCTGAATCCAGCCCAGTGTGTCTATATACAACCCTTAAAGAAGGAAGTTTATACGTTTTCTTAAAAAACGTGTTCCTCCCCCCGAAAGATGTTGGGAATTTGGTTTAACACACCCTATTGAGACTTAATGTCTGGAACCTGGATGTGTCCCAATAATATCAGCAGCTGTATAATTGTTAGCACAAATTTTTTAAATGTATGTTTTTATGAGTTTTTTATGTAATTGTTATCCATGATATTTTCTACTTAATAAAATTATTTTTTCTGGTACATCCTGACCTACCTTCTGTCTCTGTCCGCATTATCCCATCTTCCAAATTTCAGCAGTGCCCACCAGTGCCACCTATCATTATCCATTAGTGCTGCCAATCAGTGCCCATTAATGCTTCATCATCAGTGTCACCTATCAGTGCGGCCTCATCAGTGCCCCCACCAATGCCGCCTTATGAGTGCCCATCAGTGCCACTGTTCTGTCAAATTCTCCAACCCATCAGAAACTCCAACTACTTAACTTACGGTTTCTTTAACACTTTCCCTACCGAGTCATTGTAAAATGACGTCGGCGGGAACCCTCATATGACGTCCTTCCCTTCACGGGCGGCTAGGGGGCACGCGCGCGTGCCCCCGCCGCATTGCTCGGGGCCCGGTGCGCGTGCCCGGCGGCCGCAATGTCTGCCGGGCACCCGCGATTGCCCGCAATCACGGCAGGAGTGTGGATCTGTGTGTGTAAACACACAGATCCATGTCCTGTCAGCGGTGAGGAGACCAATGTGTGTTCCCAGTACAGAGGAACACACATCGGTCTCCTCCACTTGTGAGTCCCCTCCCCCCTACAGTTAGAACACACTTTAGGGAACATATTAACCCCTTCAGTGCCCCCTAGTGTTAATCCCTTCCCTGCCAGTCACATTTACACAGTAATCAGTGCAGTTTTATAGCACTAATCGCTGTATAAATATGAATGGTCCCAAAAATGTGTCAAAAGTCTCAGAAGACGATCGAATTATCGAAACGTACGTCAGGCGTATACGCACATACGTCATTTCCGGGTCCGCGTACGGTGGTTGTTGTGGTTGGAGCGCACGCCACACTCGGCCGACCAAACGCTTCAGACCCTGGACTTTTGCTGTTTGTCTTTTGTCGTTTTAACTCCGGTTCCGGAGTGGCTTTTTTAACGTAGCTACTCCTATGTCGGAGACTGATATTTTTTGGAGACATATATTTTATAATATATTTTATTCAAGACATATTGCACTATTGGAGTTCCTTTTTTTCTGAGATACGGAGACACTGGAGGACCATCACCTGCAGGACAGCTGACCCACTTGTGACCAACAGGAAGGAAGCCGATCGTACTAGAGGTGGAGTGAGCCGGTGACACCCAGGAGTAATTACTGCATGCCTGTTACCCCAAGCGGGGACCTTTGTCTGGTGAGTGGGGAACCCTGAGGGGAGCACCGGGACCACTCCACATCTGTGCAGTTAGGATCACCCCCTTCACAGGGTCTAACCGATTGGACTCCATATATGTCATTATCCTGAATGCATTAGAAGTATATGCTGTGTTGAGCAACAGTATTGTGGACTGACTATCTGATAGATTACTAACATACCAGGAGTTGGACTGTCAGTATTGCCCCTGGACTGTTGTTGGTTTATATCCCACATTACTGCTTACTGCTTGCTGTTTTTGTTTTCATCTTTATATATATTTTTTCAGGATGTGCTCATGATGGTAGTACATTGATGTATGCATTCACCATTATCTCTGCTTATATACACCACCTATGTGCTCATGAGGGCAGATACTGATGCATGAATCTACCATATATAGTTCTTTGTTTGCTTATATGTGATTACCACACAGTGCCGATCCTGACCTCCCTGGGGCCCTAAGCAAACTTCTGCTAAGGGGCCCTCTACGGTGGTGAAAAATGGGCGTGTTTGCGGGAAATAGTGGGCGTGGCTTACATGGGCGTGGCCCGGGGGTGTGGTCGGAGTCTGAGATGAATGAGAGATGGAGGTAGAGAAAGAAAGAATGAAAATGGAGAGAAAGAAAGAGGGAGAGAAAGAAAGAAGGAGAGAAAGAAAGAAGGGGAGAAAGAACATTCAGTTTTTTTTACCACATAACATTCAGGGTTTTTTTTTTTTTCTACATAACATTCAGGGTTTGTTTCCACACAACATTCAGTTTTTTTGTTTTTTTTTACCACATAAGATTCAGGGGTCTTTTTTTTTTACCACATAACATTCAGGGGTCTTTTTTTTTTTACCACATAACATTCAGGGGTCTTTTTTTTTTTACCACATAACATTCAGGGGTCTTTTTTTTTTTACCACATAACATTCAGGGGTCTTTTTTTTTTTACCACATAACATTCAGGGGTCTTTTTTTTTTACCACATAACATTCAGGGGTCTTTTTTTTTTTACCACATAACATTCAGGGGTCTTTTTTTTTTTTTACCACATAACATTCAGGGTTTTTTTTTATTTTTTACCACATAACATTCAGGTTTTTTTTTTTTTTTTACCACATATCATTCAGGGGTCTTTTTTTTTAACCACATAACATTCAGGGGTCTTTTTTTTTTCCCATATAACATTCAAGGTTTTTATTGTTTTTACCACATAACATTCACCTCATAACATTGCACTGGCAAAATGCGATCTCACCGTCACCACTGCTGTGCCGCTCACCTCTCCTCAGAGTGACCGACGACTCTTCCTCCCCTCCCTTTCCCTCTCCCTCCGGAGCAGGGAGCTATAGCAAGTAGCCGCTCGCGGACTACAGCTCCCATGAGCATTAGCGGCGGCCGTCTCAATGACGTCACCTGACATCTGACTCTCACTACTGATTCAGCGCCGCGGGCGGCCAATGTTTAGGAATCCGACTCCGATACAAAGAGATTCCCAGCGGGGCCCCGAGTCAATCCGGGGGCCCTACGCAGCTTGCGTAGTCTGCCCTGTTACCACAGACTCTGAGCTCTCCACCAGCACGCAGCTACACCAGCACGCAGATTACTCATATATGTGTATCTAAACTACACCCTCAGCTGATTTGTTGATTGGGTTTCCAGACCCTTCCATCTGCTGGGTATTTAACTAATAGCCATTTGGGTTGCACTAGACACTGCCTAGACTGGCCTGTTTTCTATAGGCCGTTGGGCTCTGCCTTTATCTGTGCATCAGGCAGCGCCACCACCCCAACTTATCTACCTTTACCATCAGGGGGACAGACTTCAGGGGGGCAGCAGCCTACTACTCCAGTCCCAGCGCAGGTTTTAGTTCTTTTATTCTTTTAAAAGTGTCCGATATGTTCGCCGCAATGTCACGGTCACAATAAAAATCGCAGATCGCCGCCATTACTAGTAAAAAAAAAAAAATGCCATAATTCTATTCCCTATTTTGTAGATGCTAGAACTTTTGCGCAAACCGATCAAACCGATCAAATACGCTTATTGCGATTTTTTTTACCAAAAATGTGTAGAAGAATACGTATCGACCTAAACTAAGAAAAAACATTTTTTTTTTAATTTTTGGGGATATTTATTAAATCAAAAAGTAAAAGATATTGTGTTTTTTTCAAAATTGACGCTCTTCTTTTGTTTATAGCGCAAAAAATAAAAAACGCAAAGGTGATCAAATACCACCAAAAGAAAGCTCTATTTGCGGGGGGGACGTAAATGTTGTTTGAGAGTCACGTCGCACAACCGCACAATTGTCAGTTAAAGCGACGCAGTGCCAAATCGCAAAAAGTGGCCCGGTCATTTGGCAGCCGAATGGTCGGGGGCTGAAGTGGTTAATAAACATTTTAATAATAAATGCCATGTGACCGCAACAGCTCCGATCAGCTCTCTTCCTGCATGGGCAAAGCAAAGGAACATCCTGCAAAAATTCCTGATATTCATGTCGCTGCCTGCCTCTTTATTAGTAAGGCCAGAAACACACATTCAGTTTTTTTTTCATTCAACCCAGCAGGCTGAACGGGAAAAAAAACGGAGAGGTCGCTAGACTAACTAAGTGGGAGCGTTGATCAGATTCTGGTTTGCAAGCATTACCCTTTGAAAAAAGCTGGTCCCCAGAATCGCGCAATTGTCATTCAAAGTGTGAAAGCGCTGAAAACTAAAAATTTGTCTGGGCGGGAAGGGGGTGAAAATGCCCTGTATGGAAGTGGTTAAAACATCAGTAATTGGAGTTTTTGAAGAATTGGTGGTTGGACACAACACCGGCAACCGAATAGAGTCCGATGCAGGATATTATGAGTGGAGATTCTTACTCCACTCTGATACTAGCCAACAAAATGGCCGCCAGGAGGTGGCGACAACTTTGTCCTTGTTAGCCGATGTGCTGTCAAAACAGCTCAGTCTTCCTGTACTGGACTCTATTCGGTTGTCGGTGTTTTGTCCAACCACCAATACATCAAAATCTCCATTTACTAAGGGTTTAAATAAACCAGAAGTGACGTTGTTGGAGTTTTTGACGGATTGGAGAAATTGTCAGTGCCCACCAGTGCAGCCTCATCAGTGCCCACCGGTGCAGCCTCATCAGTGCCCACCAGTGCAGCCTCATCAGTGCCCACCAGTGCAGCCTCATCAGTGCCCACCAGTGCAGCTTCATCAGCACACATCAATAGAGGGAAAAAATACCTGTTTTCTAAAAAAAAATAACAAACTATTTTTGGTCTTTTTTGTTTGTTGAGCAAAAAAATAAAAGCCCCAGTAGTGATTAAATACCACTAAAAGAAAGCTTTATATGTGTGGTAGCTGGTATTAAAACTTAGTGAATCTGTGTGTAGACAAGTCCCAGCACTACAGGTCACGTGCTTCTTTCATGTTCCTACTAACTTTCTTACACATAATAGCAGCCAGTCACATGACAAAATCTGATCACATGGTCGCCTCCACTCCCTGTCTGTCGACAGAGCGTCGCTATGGCAACCAGACGCTGAGCAGATCCCACATGTCTTGCTATGGAGCTGCAGTGATTCCCTGTTGTCTGCTCCGCTGATTTCACTGATTGTGCAGAGAGAAGCTCTGATACTACAGGAGGGAGGGAGGGAGAGGGGCTGCTGCATGCTCTTTTATTATTACATGTATTAGGTGAAATAAAAGCCCTCCACATACTTATCATTACTTCCTTGCTGTGGATCTCCCTGGCAGAGCAGACACCTTGTACTGTACAGGAGGATCTGTCTGATGATCGCACACCACAGTGCAGGTAAGGCTGAGTCCTCATGTTACTCTAATCTACAGAAATCATTCATGTTTTGTTGTATTGAAGATATGTATAAAGTAAATTAAAACCCAATTACTAAAACCTCCCAGAAGCCTGATATCAATGTCATCTCAAAATGTTCTTTCAGTCTTTTCAGATTTGAAGCTTTAATTAAATGAATTCCCGGTGATCCTGCCAGGAAAGTCCTAGATCACGTACATCCTGTTGGGGAGTGACAACTGGATGTGAAACTGCAGGTAGCTTCACAAATAGTTCTGTAATGAGTAATAATATGCAGTTAGGGGGCATGCATACATATACGTAGATGGATACTATAGCTCCCAACTGTCCCTGATTTGGAGCAATGCCCCTCTGTCCCTCATTCCTCCTCATTTGTCCCTCGTTTTGGTCTGATCTATATAGATTAGGGTTGTCCCGATACCGATACTAGTATCGGTATCGGGACCGATTCCGAGTTTTTTCGGCGGTACTCAGACGCCGATACCCGGCCCCGATACACAAATAGAATACTTGCCGCCGACCGCCGCCACCATAGCCGCAATCCGCCGCGATCCGCCGCCGACTGTGTAATACGCTGTGTAATACGCTGTGTTCCCCGCTGCCGCCGACTGTGTAATACGCCGGGAACATTACAGCTTTGAATAGCTGTAATGATTCGCACCACGCATAGACACTCCCCCTCGCTCGGGTGAACTGTCCAATCCCGAGCGAGGGGGAGTGTCTATACGCAGCGCGGCGCCAATCATTACAGCGATTCAAAGTTGTAATGTTCCCGGCGTATTACACAGTCGGCGGCAGCGGGGATGCAGGTAAGCGTGACATGGCTGGATGGGGGGAGACGCTGGATGGGGGGAGACGCTGGCTGGATGGGGGGAGACGCTGGCTGGATGGGGGGTGACGCTGGCTGGATGGGGGGGTGACGCTGGATGGGGGGAGACGCTGGCTGGATGGGGGGAGACGCTGGCTGGATGGGGGGAGACGCTGGCTGGATGGGGGGTGACGCTGGCTGGATGGGGGGTGACGCTGGCTGGATGGGGGGTGACGCTGGCTGCATGGGGGATGACAATGGCTGCATGGGGGGTGACAATGGCTGCATGGGGGGTGACAATGGCTGGGGGAATACATTGCTGGATGGGGGGTGACAATGGCTGCATGGGGGGAGACAATGGCTGCATGGGGGGAGACGCTGGCTGGATGGGGGGAGACGCTGGCTGGATGGGGGGTGACGCTGGCTGGATGGGGGGTGACAATGGCTGGATGGGGGGTGACAATGGCTGGATGGGGGGTGACAATGGCTGGATGGGGGGTGACAATGGCTGGATGGGGGGTGACAATGGCTGGATGGGGGGTGACAATGGCTGGATGGGGGGTGACAATGGCTGGATGGGGGGTGACAATGGCTGGGGGAATACATTGCTGGATGGGGGGTGACAATGGCTGCATGGGGGGAGACATTGCTGAATGGGGGGAGACAATGGCTGGATGGGGGGATACATGGCTGCATGGGGGGAGACAATGGCTGCATGGGGGGTGACAATGGCTGGGGGAATACATTGCTGGATGGGGGGTGACAATGGCTGGATGGGGGGATACATTGCTGCATGGGGGGAGACGCTGGCTGGTTGGGGGGAGACGCTGGCTGGTTGGGGGGAGACGCTGGCTGGATGGGGGGTGACGCTGGCTGGATGGGGGGTGACGCTGGCTGGATGGGGGGTGACGCTGGCTGGATGGGGGGTGACGCTGGCTGGATGGGGGGTGACGCTGGCTGGATGGGGGGTGACAATGGCTGCATGGGGGGTGACAATGGCTGGGGGAATACATTGCTGGATGGGGGGTGACAATGGCTGGATGGGGGGATACATGGCTGCATGGGGGGAGACAATGGCTGCATGGGGGGTGACAATGGCTGCATGGGGGGTGACAATGGCTGCATGGGGGGTGACAATGGCTGCATGGGGGGAGACAATGGCTGCATGGGGGGAGACAATGGCTGGATGGGGGGATACATGGCTGCATCTGTGGGGGGAAGTCGCTGCATTTGGGGACACATTTTAAAAAAAGTATCGGTATTCGGTATCGGCGACTACTTGAAAAAAAGTATCGGTACTTGTACTCAGTCCTAAAAAAGTGGTATCGGGACAACCCTAATATAGATGTATATAAAATGCACTTTTTATCTATCAAAAAGTGTTTTCCAGCGCTAAACCTTTGATCTGATTTCTAAATATCTGCATTTGTAAATTCCAAAAGCCAATATAAAGGAATAGTAGTGGTAAAAAAAAGCACTTTTGGGTTTAACCAATCTTGCTTTTTTGTACAATTCTCCTTTAAATGGACGTGGCAGGGGCAGTGTCATATGCCTACATACTTTTGCTGATAGGTGTCCCTCAAAAAGTTGGGAGGTATGCAGGGGCGGACTGACCATTGAGGCACTCGGGCACTGCCCGAGGGCCCCATGCCACTAAGGGGCCCCATCAGGGTTGCCAGGCTCAGTAAAACCAGGGACAGTATGTAAAAATGTGTGTTTTTTTTTTTTTTGTTTTTTTTTACATCTGTCCCTGATATGTCCGAAACCAACATGCTTTTGATGTGAAAATCCCGAGATTTTAGCTGCCCCGCCTCTGCACTGCCTCCTGGCATGGTGGCCATCTGTAAGCCCAGGGGCCCCATAATCTTCTATTGCCCGGGGGCCCCATGAGTTGTCAGTCCGCCCCTGGAGGTATGCCATAACCCCACTCAGGGGTAAGCGGTAGGGACGGCTGCCTTGGCGTAATGGTTTACTGTAGGGATGGGGGCACTTTCCTTCTGTTACAAGACTGACAGGAGTAGTGACAACAGCATCACTACTCCTTTCAACCCAGCATTGGGAGAAGCAAGGAGAGGAGGAGAGAGCCAGGACGTGGTGCAGACTCCCCCTCCTCCTTTGTAACAGTGTAGCATTCCTGTATTAACAAGCAGGCAGTGGTGTTCACAGGAGCTGCACTAGCAGGAAGGAGGAGGGGAAAGGGAGCACAGCCCGTACCACTGAGTGGAGAAGTATCCAGGAGAGAGTCAGGAGTGGAGGAGAAAGCCATCAACAAGCATGTGCCCAGTGTTAAAATTGAGCTGCACAGTGAATTTTGACAACTGAGAGACTACTAGGCATTTGATCCCCTAAGCTTGCACATCATGAATGTGGGGGGGGGGGGGGGCACTGTTTGGCATCTTGTGGTGGATGACCTTGTCCCGCCACTGACCCCACTACTGATATTATCATTATACATCATATAGCGCCACAGTTTGTGCAGTGCTTTACAATATAAAGGGAGACAGTACCATTACAAAATAATTTTGTATAGGGAGGTTAGGAACATCACAATCTAAATCTAATTTTCTTATATAAATAAAGTAAAGTAGAATAAACATAAAGTAGAATTCAGGGATGTATCAAGGTAATCTTAAAACTGTCCCCTCCCCTCTCCTAACACCTATTCTGACTACCTGTGTAAGAATTTTTTTTCAGGCCTCTTTGGTCTAGTGATCTCCCCTGTGCCAGCCAGCAGCGGGGCCGTTGATAGGGGGGGACCACCAGTCCTCCTGTAGGGGGCCCCAGGCACAGAGGGGGGCCCAAACACCAGAGAGAAGGAAGGGCAATTACAGGATGCCCTGTGTGGCTCTCTGCAACAGCTAAAAAACGGTTTCACTTCCCCCCGCCAATTTCCAGCTGCTGTAGGGAGAGACACAGACACTGTCGGCTAACAAATTGTAACCCTGTATTGTTTTAATCCCTTGTAAAAAAAAGAAAAATTGTTCAAAAATTATTTGTAAAAATTGTAAAATAAAATCATTTTAAAAAACATTTCAACTTTTTAAAATTATAAAATGTTTTTGTTCAAAAATGTAAAAAAAACGATTTAAAAAAAGGGCCAATTCACACAGCTTCTCTGTTATCTTTGTGTCCGCTAAGAATGATTTTAGTATATTTATTGTGAAAATGTTGTTTTGATATATTTAAGGGGGCCCTGTCAGGTAGGCTGTACAGGGCCCCGTGATTTCTAACAGCAGCCCTGGCCAGCAGCACAGCAATAGAGAGGGCATTCTGACAACGGCTGGTTATGCCGGGAGTGGTGACATCACTCATAGGCTTTAATGATCCATCTGTTGTCAGCAGTCCCTCCTCTCCCCTGCAGCGGCACTGGCGAACACAGGAGAGCTGGATTACGTAACCAAACCGGAATGGCCTGAAAAAGGGTAATTATATATCTTACTATATCTTTCTTCTGCAGATTAGTTAGCATAGGTGTTAGAAGGGGTATGGGGACAGTTTTAGGAGAAGTTAGGTTTTTCTGGAATACAGTATGTGTTACCTTATTATCTTAAATAACAAATATATCATAGAACAAACAAGTCTGTAGCAGAATTGCAAAAGTTGGTCTGGTCTATAGCTGTGGGAGGAAAAGTGGTTAAAGTAGAATTCCAGCAAAACCTAAAACAGTCCCCTTACCCCTAAAGTTAATGTAGGAGCCGGTTAACACTGGGCCGCCTGACGAGTCGCGTCCCATTCTATGCAATAGAACCGTTCTAATAGGAGCGACGCAAGTCGCTCCGACTTAGAAAAAGGTTCTTGTCAGTAGCGGCTGGTGAAGTTTTAGGATGGGGGGGCGCCAGACCCCGCCCTTCCTTTTTGACCCCTCCCACTTGGTGGAAATGGGTGTGGTTCAGCAAAATAGTGGGCGTAGCTCTAAGGTGGTGTGGAGAGAGAGAGATATATATATAAATATGTGTATTCTAGAAAGTTTAACATTCAGCAGATAAAGATACTTCAATCATCCCGGCACCATGGTTGTTATGGTGTCAGGATGATTGAAGCACATTATTTCTATTATTACATTGTAATATAAAATTAAATCATTCAACTCACCATAATGCAGAATCAGTGGGAGCCCTGAGCGTGTCGCCTGCCATCAGGTGCCCACAGCGGAGTCCCTCCTTACATACAGCCCTGTGTCACATCAAATGCAGCCCTGTGTCACATCAAATGCAGCCCTTCTCCCCCATCAAATGCAGCCTCCCCCCCCATTTAATGCAGGCCCCCCCATCAAATGCAGCCTGCCCCTCCCATCAAATGCAGCCTGTCCCCCGTCAAATGCAGCCTGTCCCCCCCCCCCATCAAAATGCAGCCTGTCCGCCCCATCAAATGCAGCCTGTCCCCCCCATCAAATGCAGCCTGTCTCCCCCATCAAATGCAGCCTGTCCCCCCCATCAAATGCAGCCTGTCCCCCCCATCAAATGCAGCCTGTCCCCCCCCATCAAATGCAGCCTGTCCCCCCCATCAAATGCAGCATGTCCGCCCCATCAAATGCAGCCTGTCCCCCCCATCAAATGCAGCCTGTCCCCCCCATCAAATGCAGCCTGTCCGCCTCATCAAATGCAGCCTGTCCGCCTCATCAAATGCAGCCTGTCCGCCTCATCAAATGCAGCCTTCCCCCCCATCAAATGCAGCCTGTCCCCCATCAAATGCAGCCTGTCCCCCATCAAATGCATCCTCCTCCTATCAAATGCAGCCCCCCCCCCCCCATCAAATGTTGTCCTCCAGGCTCCTTGTGTCTTCTTCCACTGGTCCGCTCCGTCCTCATACTTCAGAGAGAAAACAGGAAGCGATGTCTTCAATCTTCTCCTGCCTTGGTGACGCTTTAGCCAATCAGGTTACCAATAACAAGAATTCGGAACCTGATTGGCTGAAACGGCCGTCAGTCTTATTTAAGGAACGCAAGTAGGCTGCGTTCCTTACATAGACTTCCGAGAGCCAGAGGGCTGTACTTGGAAAGCCTATCAGAGCCGCACTTCCGCTCAGCCATTCATGTAATCGGCGCCCTAAGGTCCAGAGGCAGCTGACAACAATAACAACATACATTCATGCAATACATGAATGTATGTTATTTGCGAGAGAGGGTGGCGCTGCAGCGCCCTCTATAGACGGCCGCCACAACTGCAGTTAAAGTTAAAGTAAAATGACAGAACAAGTAAAATAAAAATTCTTAAAGGGCCCGTTTTTTTTTTGTGACTACAGGAGGGGGGGGGCGGCGCCCGGGCGCCCCCTATGGACGGACCTCCACTGGTTCTTGTACGACTTTGAGGGCGGCTCGGGGCGATTTGCATTGACTTCAATACAGAAGTCATTTTGCTAATCGCCTCTGAAGTTGCCTTCAGGACGACTTGCAGAGTCGCCCCCGAAGTCGTGCCGCTGCAGTGTGAACCGGCTCTAAAGGCAGGCATCCCAATACTTTTGGCAATATAATGTATATTGTTTTTTTTTTTTGTTTTTTTAGATCAAACAAGGCTTTATTTTTGTGATATTGTCTTGCAACAATAATTATTTTTTCTCGCAATCCTTTGACACAAAAAAAAAAACACTAAACAAAACACACTTTTTCTGAGCAGTAATTGTTCAAAAGTAACTGCAGATAAAAAAAATTCTGTTTATTCAGTAATTTAGGGGTCAGCAACCTGTAGAATGCGGCCAGGTGACTGGTATATCGCAGTCTGGGATTTCTGTCCCCCCATCCTAGAGCATCAGAGTCCAATGCAGAGGAATTACTTGTAAAGGTGAAGCTGTAGTAGGGAGCAAGAGTCGCATAAGCTGATACTTCCTCTGTTGTGCTGGCTCCTGTCCCACGTGGAGTGAGTCAGTGTGAAGAAATACACTGGGCATAATAGTATAGGGCTGCTTTCAAACTGATGTGCTGTGGTTTACCCACATCACGGGTGCAGTGTACCTGCAGCTTTCCTTGATCTTTGACTAAATCTCCACCTCTTTAAAGTGAAACTAATGTCTGTTTTCTTCATTTAAAAATAACAAACGTGTTATACTTACCTGCTCTGTGCAGTGGTTTGCACAGAGCAGCCTCAATCAGAGGATCAGGGCTGGAGCTCCTGGCCCCTCCCTCCTGCCAAGTACCCCCACATCAAGAAGCTGTGGGGGCACAAACTGTGGTCTATATCTGAAAAATTGATCAATCCTGATGTACTGATCTCATTTCTTGAGGCCTGAAAACGTACCCAAATGATCCCTTTTTTGAAAAAGTAGACAGTCCGAGGTATTTAGTAAGAGGCATGGCGAGTTTTTTGAAGTTGTCATATTTTTACCAATTTTTTGGTTTGGTCACAGCAGTCACATGATACCAGCAGCAGCCAGTACACTGATCGGTCATTAGCTGTGTCTGGTGGACACAGCAGGTGACAGATCGTACTGCAGCGTGGACCGAGGGGCGCACTCGAGGTACGTTCCAGAAGGACATTATATGACATTCACCCGTAACAGTGAATTTCCTGCCCAGCCTATAGACAAATTATGACCAAGCTAGTTAAACTGTACATTAAACTGTTTGCCCAGAGTTTCACTTTATTATGACTCCACCAACCAAACAAGCTCACTGGCAAAAGAAGTAGCTGCAAAAAAAGTATTTAAAGCAAAACTAAACCCTTCTGTCTATTTCAGCCAAGGAAACTGCCATCTTGGCCTCTGTTTGATCTGCAACGGCCATTGTACTGCACATATGATCAGTTATGACACCAGCCATTTAATAGTTTAACAAGCAAATGTGACAGAATTCCTGGCATGTCAGGAATGTAACTGTTTTTTGAAACCTTTAAATCGATGGGTTTAGTACAGATTACCTTCCCCTCTCAGATCTACTTTTAGCTTCCTTCACTTATCTCTTCCTCCATAATATATGCTTCTATTTGTTTACATTTTTTTTCATCCAGCCCTGCCCTCCCACAGCCATTCTTGTCTAGGTGAGAATGACATGTCCCTGTCCCGCAGACTCCTGAGATATTCATGTCACATATCCCAGGAGGCTGCAGGGGCAGGAGCACACAATGGGCTGTAAGTGGACCCAGCAGCATGACATCAGGGGCTGGCTACAAAACTCGGAAGAGACAGTCGTCTCCTGATGACTTCTAGGAGTGTCTATCTGCTCTGTCCCTCACTGTACTCAGCAGTTCATACTGCTACTGTTCTGAGTGCAGTGAGGACACAGAAAACTGACACTCTTAGGCCCCGTACACACGGTCGGTTTGGTCCCCTGAGAATTAACTGAAGTTCATTTTCATCGGACCAAACCGACCGTGTGTATAGGCTGGTCTGGTTTCCTTCGGTCCAAAATTTCTAAACATGCTTCAAAACCAAACCGATGGACCGCTGCCCCATCGGACCAAACCGATGGTTAGTACAGAAAAGCATCGGTTCAAAACCCGCGCATGCTCAGAATCAAGTCGACGCATGCTTGGAAGCATTGAACTTTGTTTTATTCAGCACGTTGTGTGTTTGACGTCACCGCGTTCTGACCCGATCGGATTTTGGACTGATGGTGTGTACACATATCAGGCCGTACGGCCACTTCAGAGGTGAACCGATGAAAACGGTCCGACGGGCCAGTCTCATCGGTTTGGTCCGACCGTGTGTACGGGGCCTTAGAAGTGTCGTTTTTTAAAGAAACTTCACTCAATGGTTTCTCTTCATCGTAGCAGTGGTCAGCAGCATAGGTGAGTATCTACTATCTTCTTTGCAGATACTTCTTTTTACACCAAGTAAATAAAGTAGTAAATAAAATATATATATATTGTCATCATAGCTCATGACTTCCATTACAACTTTATGTTTTAGCGGTGAACAAATCACAATGGAAGACCTGAGTGGTTCAGTGACAAGTTGTCCTGATGTGTACGGTGTGGAGCAGGACAAAGCCGCTCGTGTAATCCAGAGGGCGTTCCGCAGGATTCTAGTAAGTATTAAAGACAAATATGTTTTATGATGTGGATAATGGCCTCCGTGTCACATCAGCTGTGCACAATTATGACCGTGTTCAGGACACTATATATGGAAGTCTTGTTAACATCCAATTAAGCATAAATTATTTTTCTTTAATAAAATACCAAGGCCCCATGTCATACATATTACAGGTGTTTGTGTAAGCATAGTAATTTATATAGAGCTATGTTAATAGTTTCATAAAATATGATTTGCACATTTTTGTCCTTAGAGCTGTGTTTATAGCATCTGTTCAAAAATAGATGAACGGAGATTTTTTTTTTATTCTGGCATAGTAATAAGAATATCACTACACAACCACAGCAGAATTGGGGCATATTTGCCCAGGAATGCAAGGCTCTCCCAAAGGTCAATACAGTAAAACCTTGGTTTGAGAGTAACTTGGTTTGAGAGCATTTTGCAAGAAAAGCAAAATGTTTTAATAAATTTTGCCTTGATATACAAATGATGTCTTGATATAAGAGTAGCGTCATGTCACAACTGAGTATAAAAAAGAAGAGAGGAGCCTCTAAGCAATATGGTTACATTTAATGAAGGTACAACATTTAGCAACGTATTGCTACACTTAAGCCGTGTACACACGATCAGTTTGTCTGATGAAAACAGTCTGTTTTCATCGGACAAACCGATCGTGTATGGGCCCCATCAGTCTTTTTTTCATCGGTGAAAAAAAATAGAACATGTTTTAAATTTTTCCTATGGATAAAAAACTGATAGAAAAATCCGATCATCTGTGTGGAACTCCATCGGAGAAAAATCCACGCATGCTCAGAATCAAGTCAACACATGCTCGGAAGCATTGAACTTAATTTTTCTCAGCACATCGTAGTGTTTTACGTCACCGCGTTTTGGCACGGTCGGATTTTTGACTGATGGTGTGTAGGCAAGACTGATGAAAGTCAGCTTCATCGGATATCCGGCGAAAAAATCCATCGGATTAGATTCCATCAGGTATCCGATCGTGGATACAGGGCTTAAGAGGTGCCTCTTTTCTCTTTTATACGCTGTAAAAAAAATGCTTTGATATACAAGTGCTTTGGATTACAAGCATGTTTCTGGAACAAATTTTGCTCGCAAACCAAGGTTTTACTGTACTCGATACTAAGAATACTTGCTATGAGCCCTTATCCTATATTGTGCAGCTTGTGTGCAGAACTTCAGGTAAAAGCAAACTTTAAGGAAGATAAAGCATATTGTGAACCACAAGCCGTAAAAAAAAAAAAAATCGGATGCTCTATTTAAGGCCCACTTACTGTCCCTTGTCTGATCACTCCGTGATTGTAACTGCAGGGGAAAAAAACATTTTTGTTTCCTCTTTTTCCTACAGTTAAAATGATACAGTTGAGGGGACCTACACCCAAAGTGAAAATTTACTTTATGCTCTAAATTCATCCTGAAAATTGGTAGTACAATTCCTGCACCTAGACACACTCGTGCCTTGAGCCTCATAATTGTATATCTGCAGTGTGAGATCATCCAGGGCACTGCTGCTTCCTCTCTGCTGGAGAGGAACCTCTGCCTGAGGACTTGCAGTGCAAGGATCTTGGTACTTAATTCAGTCTATGGAATTCTGCTTTCTTGGTTGCAGAGGGTCTACAGGCAATACTAGTGACTAGTTCTTGGCCTTCTGCTTTCCTTGAACTCTTAAGCCATTAAGATTATAGTGAGGTAGTTCTAAATGAGCTATAAGGTCCTTTCTTGAAAATATTGTGAAGTACAGCACTGCCTAAAGCAGGGGGTCTCCAAACTTTCTAAACAAAGGGCCGGTTTACTGTCCTTTAGACTGTGGCTAGTGGAAGTATAAAATGCCCCAGCGTCAGTAGGAGTAAAAAAAACTACATAGTGCCTGTAGTCAGTAGGAGGAGAAATAGTGCTTCATCATTGGTATTAGTGGGAGGAATAGTGCCCCATCATTGGCATTAGTGGGAGTAATAGTGCCCCATCATTGGCATTAGTGGGAGTAATAGTGCCCCATCATTGGCATTAGTGGGAGTAATAGTGCCCCATCATTGGCATTAGTGGGAGGAATAGTGCTCTATCATTGGTATTAGTGGGAGGAATAGTGCTCCATCATTGGTATTAGTGGGAGGAATAGTGCCCCATAATTGGCATTAGTAGGAGGAATAGTGCCCCATCATTGGCATTTATTGGGAGTAATAGTGCCCCATCATTGGCATTAGTGGGAGGAATAGTGCCCCATCATTGGTATTAGTGGGAGGAATAGTGCCCCATCATCGGCATTAGTGGGAGGAATAGTGCCCCATCATTGCCATTAGTGGGAGGAATAGTGCCCCATCATTGGCATTAGTGGTAGGAATAGTGTCCCATCATTGGCATTAGTGGGAGGAATAGTGCCTAATTGTTTATATCAGTGGGAGGAATTAGGCCCAATTATAGGGTCAGTGGGAGGAATATTGTCCCATCATTGGTGTTAGTGGAAGTAAAAATGCCCCATTGATGATGTTGGTGAGTGAAATGTTTCCCCACTGTTGGGTATCAGTGGAAGGAATGCTGCCCCCTTGTTGGTGTCAGTGGGAAGAATAGTGCCTCGAGGGCTGGATAAAGGCAAGAAAAGGGCTGCAATCGTCCCATGGGCCGCAGTCAGGGCCGTTTGAAGGAATTAGGGGGCCCCAAGCAAAATGGACATGGAGCCCCCCCCCCCCGCATGCACATCGCAGAACCACAGCAAGCAGAAAACCAACAACTGGGTGGATGGAAGTGGTGATGGTGGGGCAAGATGAATCACTAGTGCCCCAGCATAGCATGAAATATAAAAGAGGGCTCCATATGGTGTAGATCAACCAATGAGGTTTATTTATAAAAATATCTTACAAATCAGTGTAAATATAGCCAATAAAAGTTATCACAAAATGGTAAAATATGAATAAAAGCAATGTGGGAAGCATAAAGATGCCAGTGGGAGGAATATGTATATCTGCAGGTTGAAATGATAGTTCCCCCCCATGTTTTGTTCTATTCTCACCTCCCCTTCTTACCTGTAGCGTGGCCAAGCTCCTCTTCCTCCTGTCAGTCAGGTGTCCTGCCGTATTTTCAGAGACTCGGCGTCGCGCATGCGCAGTACAAGGGGGGTCCTTATCCCCAGGGCAGAACTTATTCGGCAGAACACCGGCCGGGTCCCTGCGCTACAGGAGATTCAGTTTCCTGTTCCCGGCCGGACTGAAAGGAAGTAAGCATTTAGGGCCAAATCCACAAAGACCCGGCGTAACGGCGAAATTCTAATTTAAGTTACACTGCCTTAAAATTTCTACCTAAGTGCCCGATCCACAAAGCACTTACCTAGAAATTTCTGCCCGTGTAACTTAAATTTCGCCGGCGCAAGGCGTTCCTCATTTCATGGGGGCGATTCCCATTTAAATGAGGCGCGCTCCCGCGCCGGCCGTACTGCGCATGCTCGTGACGTCATTTTCCCGACATGCATAGCGCGAAATTACGTTACGCCGGGCTTTGTGGATTGCGACGGGTCAATAAAGTTGCGTCGGGAAAAAAAAAAGATACGGCACGAAAAAATAAAATTCAAATTTGAAAAAAAAACGCGTCGCTGGACAGAAGGGTCTGCTTTTACATGGTGTACTAACTTTACACCATGTAAAAGCAGCCCTAATTTTGCGTATGCAACTTAATACTTACGGAGAAAAAACGAAGCAGAAAAGCTTAGTGGATCTCCGTAAGTGCTAATTTGCATACCCGAGGCAGCATTTCGACACGAAATGCCCCCAGTGGCGGATGCGGTACTGCATCCTAAGATCCGGCAGTGTAATTCAATTACACATGCCGGATCTTCTCCCTAACTATGGAAAACTGATTCTGTGGATCAGTTCCATAGTTAGGACCAGGGATACGACGGAGTAACAGCAGTTACTCCGTCGTATCTCTTTTGTGGATCTGGCCCATTGTCCCATCATTGGTGTTAGTGGAAGTAAAAATGCCCTATTGCTGATGTTGGTGAGTGGAATGTTTCCCCACTGTTGGGTATCAGTGGAAGGAATGCTGCCTCCTTGTTGGTGTCAGTGGGAAGAATAGTGCCTCGAGGGCCGGATAAAGGCAAGAAAATGGCTGCAAATAGGTAAGTCGATTAGTGATGAAACCAGTCAGGGTGTGGCTACAATGGCGTTACTGTAACCAAAAAGGAAGGAGTACTCTGACGCCGCGTATAGCAACATGGGCGCTTCTTTGGACCAGAAACTAGTACCCCGGAGGGGGAGAGTGCCTCATGTGTGGTGAAGATTGGGAGCAGGTGTAGGATGCACCACTGATCCAATTCCTAGAAGCACTTACCACTTTAGGACCTTTTTTGTTGCCACGTCCTCATTCAAATGTTTTATGTGTAATTGGACATCTATCCAATTTTAGCGCTGTTTTATCATTTGGACTTTTATAGTTGCAGGATTTGATATCTTTGTTGGGTATTTGTATGTGTCATTGCAAATTTTAAATTGCATTTACAATTGCATAGAGTCATACAAATACTTTGTTTACTCCTTGTATGGCAAACCATGTATTTAGCTAGTTTATAGCACAGATATAGGTTAAATATAGAATCACTTACCTTACAGCTATTTTGAGCTTATTCGCCTCATCAGTGCACTATACAGAAACTATGGCTTCCATAAAGCAGACATATCAGAGTAGTGTGTTTGGGGCCACATATGGCCCTCTCACTCATCCCTTTCCAAAAGGTCTTTCCTGCATTTCACATGCTCTTCTTCTCTTTTTTAGGACATGAATGTTTTTAGGTATCTCAAAAATCTCATCAATTTTAAAGCACAAGGAGACCCAAAGCTTTTGCTTAAATGTATAAATCCTATAGAGGTAAGTACATTGTGTGTTTGCCTTTTTTAATTGATATCTTGCTCCTATTGCTGATACTATGGCCCGGATTCACAAAGCACTTATGCCGACGTAAATCACTTTACGCCGACGTAGTGCAAATATGCGCCGTACCCACAAACTAAGATGCGCCGAAAAACAGGCTTCATCCCGCCGACGTAACTTGTCTACGCCGGCGTAGGGTGGGCGCACATTTACGCTGGACGCATGGTGGCGCCCACATTGATCAGCCATTCAAATATGCAAATGAGGAAAATACGCAGATTCACGAACGTACGTGCGCCCGGCGCAGTGCGCGTAAGTTATTTGTCCGACGTAAAGTTATGCCCCATAAAGGAGGTGTAACTCAGCAGCAGCCATGCAAAGGGCTGAACCAGGGAACCCAAGCCGGCGTAATTTACGTTGGACGTGTGTGACTGGGCGTAGATTACGTTCAGGGCGTACGCAGTCATCCGGCGTATCTTAGGCAGTTGTTCCGACGTGGTTGTGAGCATGCGCACTGGGATGCGTCCACGTCACGGCGCATGCGCGGTTCGTTATACGTATCTGTCTGGCACTCGGCCCATCATTTGCATGGGGTCACGCCTCATTTGCATGGCTCACGTCCACTTCCACCTATGCCGGCTTGCGCCTTAGAAACCCAGCGCAGTTTTGGGAGCACTGGCTTTCTGAATTCCATACTTGCCTCTCTGCGCTGCATCGGCGTAGCGTATATTATTTGCGCTACGGTGGCGTAATGTGCGCCCGCGCTCTGTGAATCTGGGCCCATCAGTTTAGGTATACTAGGATTTATTATGGAGTGGGGGTGGGGGGAATGAATGTCTTAGTTCAGTCCATATCTTTTTCAGAGAAAGGTGATTGATTGGGTGACCCAAAATGTTTTCATTTTCTCCAATCAATCTTTTACCCCAAAAGTTAACCAACCGAAGAATTCCTCTGGTGCCATAGACAGTAGATGGTCCTGTCAAGTGAGCAAATAAAGACACTTAATAGAAGAAAGGGGCAAACTAGTACTGGTAAGAAGTGCAGAAACTTAGAGGTGGACATACCTGCAGAAAGTAGTAAAAAGGTGGTCAGCACATAGGCAAGATCTGACCACCTCACAGGGAAAAGGAACAGAAAATGATGCCAAAATGTGCAGACTTGAGTTTGCCAAGTTTCCAGTTATACTTTATGTAGAGGAGAGGGGCTAATACAGTGATGGCGAACCCTGGCACCCCAGATGTTTCGGAACTACATTTCCCATGATGCTCAACTACATTGCAGAGAACATGAGCATCATGTGAAATGTAGTTCCAAAACATCTGGGGTGCCAAGGTTTGCCATCACTGGGCTCAGTGCTTTAAGTGGGCCAAAAGAGGTGCCGGTACTCTATTAGGCGCCTGTGCGCCCCCCCCCCCCACCATCATTAAAAAAATAGCAGGTCCCCTCACCATTGCAAGCCAGACCCCCCCCCCCCATCATCATTAAAAAAATAGCAGGTTCCTGCACCATCGCAAGCCAGCCCCCCCACCATCATTATCATCAAAAAAACATCAGGTCCCCCTCACTCAGCTGTGACTCACGCTCACGGCGGTCATCTGTCACGATGCTCCCCCACTGGGTTCTGGCGCGCTGATACATGTCCCGCCCTCCTCCTCTAGACCAGCTAGTGTGACAGACAGCGCACTGGCTCTATCACACGTCACGAGCTAGTCTTCTCTAGGAGGAGGAGGGCGGGACATGTATCACAGCGCGGCGCGCTCTTTTTTAAATCCTCCGCGGCCCGAAGCCGCAGCAAAGGTACAAAAGAGCCGCATGCAGGCTCCGGAGCCGCAGTTTGCCGATACCCGCACTAGACACTCGGCGGCGGCAGCGGCGAGAAAAAAAAAATCGGTCATCCTGGGGCTGCGTTCCGGTACGGGAAACCCACGTACTGGGCGCACGGAGAGGTGCTGGTACTCTGAAGGGCCATTTTTGGAAGTGGCGGTACTGAGTACCGCCGCGTTCCGGCCCAGTTAAAGCACTGACTGGGCTAATATAACCAAGATGCAGCATGATAGTTCAGGCACTGGTTGATCTGGGAATCTCCAAGTGGAATTGGCCAAGGTTTCTATCCTGCTTATCATATCCTCCCCACCCCGACCCTGCAGAGGGGATAGGCTGTGGATTTTAGCTGTTATTGTGTAAAACAGGTCTCCATGGAAAGCTGGGTTCCATAGATTCACAATTGTTGGAGAACCTTAGATTGCCTAGCTCTAGATGGGGATCATTATCAGGGTGTAACATCTCATTTGTCATCATTCTTTTGGCAGGCAGAACTTATCGATGCTGCAGCTGGGGTACATGTCAGATTCAGACTAGGAGGAGTAAGTACAATTTTCATTATACATTTCTAATGGATACATCCAGGGCTTTTTTTTAGGGGGAACTTGGGGGAACTCAGTTCCACCACCTCTGGCTCAGACCCTTTGGTGCCTGCTCACCACTATCACTTGTAAACACAGAAGTCTGGTTCCTGTGTTTACAAGTGACAGCTCTGCACTCTGTGTGTAGCCCCTTGAACTCTGCACTCTGTATGTAATACAATCCTTGTATTTATTGCCCCTTTAAGACCCTTCTACTGTTTTTGAAATCTGAACGGGGTCGTGGTTGAGCTCCTGCACCTATTTTCTGAGAAAAAAAGCTCTGGATACATCTATGTATGGTTTGTTTTATGTTTGGCTATCCAAAACTCTGGGCCTAGGTAAGGAATTCTGGAGGAATGTCTGAAATAAGAGATGGGCTTATAAACATTCTGTTCAAAGAGTTTGACAGATATCTGGTAAAATAATCCTAATATCTATCCCATAGAATCAAGTGAACTGATGCTTTCAAACATGGCCTTGGCATGTTTTTCGTTTGGACTGGCTGTCTACAGTTTGCCAAACAAGAATAATTAGGGCACACAATGGGGTTGATTTACTAAAACTGGAAAGTGCAAAATCCGGTGCAACTTTGCAGTGTGGCCAATCAGCTTCTAACTTTAGCTTGTTCAGTTAAAGGGGTTGTAAACCTACATGTTTTTTCACCTTAATGCATCCTGTGCATTAAGGTGAAAAAACACCTTGCAGTGTCCGGCCCCCCCGTTTTACTTATTTGAGCCCCAATTTTTTGTGGGTGCGATCCCGCGTCGCTCTCTCCATGGGTTCTCGGCTCTTCATTGACTGATAGCAGCGCAGCCATTGGCTCCCGCTGCTGTCAATCAAATCCAATGATGCGGGGGGTGGGGCTGAGTGTATGACACGGGAGCGTGCCTGCAATGTAATTGCAGGGAGGAGCAGCGAGAGCCACTGTGGGACCCCAGAACAGGTGGATCGGGGCCACACTGTGAAAACTAACTGCACAGTGAAGGTAAGTATGACATGTTTGTTATTTAAAAAAAATAAAAACGGGAACCTTTAATATCACTTTAAGCTTTGAAAAAAACAAACCTAGAAGCTGATTGGTTTCTAATCCAACTCTTTACAGCTCATGTTTCTGCTGTTATTTTTCTTTTTTTGTTGATCTGTTAAATATTCATTTATCAACATAACTGAGTCCAAACATCTATTCAGTAAAACCTTGCTTTGAGAGCGTTTTGCAAGACAAGCTAAATATTTTAATACATTTTGCCTTGATATACAAGCGATGTCTTGATATAAGAGTAGCGTCATGTCCCAACTGAGTATTCAAGAGAGGAGCCTCTAAGTGTAGCAATATGGTTACATTTAATGAAGGTGCAACATTTAGTAACTTATTGCTACACTTAGAGGTGCCTCTCTTCTCTTTTATACCCGGTAAAAACAAATGCTTTGCTATACAAGTGTTTTGGATTACAAGCATGTTTCTGGAACGAATTATGCTTGCAAACCAAGGTTTTACTGTAATACAAAACATTATTCTGACTGTATGGAACTGTGTAAACTAGAGATAAGATAACAGCAGCAGTACGATCTTTTATCTGGTTTACCAGATGTTTGTAGAAGTACAATAAACATATATAGCGAAGCGTGAGAAAATGTCAGTTACTTGGCTTCCCACAATGTTTATCTTCTATCTGTTCATTATCTGCTATTATGACTAGAGGTCTATATTGGGATCTGTCAGATTGTGGTAAAGACAGCTCAGGGATGAGGTGGAGGAGAGGTCTGCCTTCTGTACTATTTATCTTATACAAAGTGTAGAGTCCACTTCAAATTTAGCTGCGTAGATTGGATCAAAACCCTAAAATGAAATTAAAATGCTCATGTATAATAATGCAACAATTATACTGAATTGTTTGAATTCCATTTGCAGACAAAATTCCCACCCAACATATATTATAAGTTGTTTACTCACAGACCAATTGTGGATATGTGTGCCAATAGTCCTAAAGACTACACCAAACAATGTGTGAAACAGCTGCTGCCAAAACAAATCCATAACCATGGAGCCATTCCAGAGGACACCCACAGCGGCTGGTACACACGGGTAGAGAACAATGGCTGGAGGCTCCTCACACTCAGGGTCAGTGATTGCATTACTGTCTGTTGCATTACTTTATAATACATGTATTCTGTTTGTTTTAGGCTGGGTTCACACGTCATGTGCGAATTCCAACTCCATTTTCCCTGTTTCACGTCAGTTTTTGATCAGGATCAGGTCAGGATTGCATCAGTATTTTATCCTGTTCACAATGGAAAAAAAACATCTGCGAATCAGATGCGTGCCATAGAAGATATTTAGCCTGAATTTGCACCTGAGCCGGACCGAACAGCTTAGAAAACGCACACGTCTTTTGGGCAATGCGGAGTGCGAATGCACCGCAGATATGGGAACCAGCGTCATTAAAATGAATGTATTTTGCATTTTGAAATGTCCTGAGAGTTGGATGCATAGGTATGAACCCAGCCTAATATGACTGCAAGCAACCCAGACTTTATTACTTTTTGGCTATCATAAGCCCTCCCCCTGGGTATCTGATCCATAGCCTCCTTCTCACTCTACTCCAAATAGTTTCTATAAGGCCCCTTTCACACTGGGGTGGGAGGTGCAGTGAACCCTAAAGAAATGGCAGCACTCCAAGATCCATCAAAATTCTTATTTAACCCCCCTGGCGGTATTCCCGAGTCTGACTCGGGGTTAAATTTTTCTGCTGCGATCGGTAACCCCGAGTCAGACTCGGGCTCGCCTCGCAGAATCCACAGGCATGGTTTACTTACCTTGTCCCTGGATCCAGTGATGCCACCGCGCTGTGTGAGCAAGCGGGTGCTCGCTTGATTCACACAGTGCCTCTGTGTGCCGCCGATCTCCGTTCCCTGCGACGTTACGACGCACGGGGGCGGAGAACGGCGCCAAATTCAAAAAGGTAAACAAACACATTACATACAGTATACTGTAATCTTATAGATTACAGTACTGTATGTAAAAAATACACATCCCCCCTGTCCCTAGTGGTCTGTCCAGTGCCCTACATGTACTTTTATATAATAAAAACTGTTCTTTCTGCCTGAAAACTGTAGATTGTCCAAAAGTGTCCCTTTATGTCAAAAATGGTTTTAGAGCAGCTAGAAAACAGCGATAATAAATTATAAATCACTTGCAGAATTGAGTGATAGCGATTTGTGGGGAAATTTGTCATAAAAAAATAAAAGTAATGACAGCGACAATTCTGCAACTGAGCAAATTTCAGTGATTTTGAGTTCATTACATTATTGAATGATTTTTATTATAATTATATTATTATTTGTTATAATTATTTATAGTTATTTATTATATTATAATTTATGATTTTGTTTTTAAAAAAATGTCATACCCGGGATGCCTATTAGAATCTTGTTTGGACAGATTTAAGTGAGTTATTCCTAAGAATTACAGGCCTACAGTATAAAACACCAAATTTCCTTGCAAATATTGGTACCACTTTCAGCACCTAAAATCTGAAATAATCATACCGCCAGGGAGGTTAATGAACGAACATCCCAAGTGTTTACAGACAGTTCAAATGGTAGACGCGTTTCACACAAAGATGTGCTTATTCATTACAAAGATAAGTCAGCATTAGTCTCCTTATATAAACCTAACAAATCTAGCAACAGGTGATACAGATCATTAAAATTGCAGACTTCTTTCTAGCCACATGTGATTTACATAAACATTAATGAGAAAGAAAAAGACATTGACATATATATTTGCACATATTTGGGTATCCATTTGTATATACAGTTAATAGTAAGGATGAGGATATACCAATATGGAGATTCCATGTGCTTCGAGAAAACAGAAAAAGATGTGCATATGAAAAATATAACCGAGGTGCGGTGGCAGTAAAGCGCTGCTATTTTTAGCGGTGCTATTCGGCCGCTAGCGGGGTGGGGCTAGAGTTAAAACTGCCCACAATGCACCTCTGCAGAGGCACATTGCCGGCGGTATAGCCGCGGTGTCCCATTGATTTCAATGGGCAGAAGCGGTATACACACCGCTCCTTCACCGCTCCAAAAATGCGGCTAGCAGGACTTTTTTTTCCATCCTGCCAGCGCACCGCTCCAGTGTGAAAGCCCTCGAGACTTTCACACTGGAGAAAAAGCAGCCGCTGTTTTAGGTCGGTTTGCAGGCGCTATTTTTAGCGCAATAGCGCCTGCAAACCGCCCCAGTGTGAAAGGGGTCTAAAACTCAAAATTAGAGAGGAAACAACAAAGAGGGCAGAGGTGGTGCCAGTTACAGAGGTGAGGTAACCTAGTCCTGGCAATACTAGACACTACGCCCCATTATTAGCCAGCAAAGAAACAAAAATGTTGAAATGCACTATACAGACAAAAGTATCTGGATCCGCCTGTAAACTGAGGCCTGGCATTTCCATCAAAAGGTACTGTTTTTGATACAGCTTAAAAATACATTTTGGACAATTGTGTTTCCTTTTTTGTGGCAAGGTTTGCAACATATCAGTGCCCTGGGTCCATAAAGACATTGGGGTTTATTTACTAAAGCTGGATATTGCAAAATCAGGCTCATTTCTGCAAAGAAACCAATCAGCTTCCAGGTTTTAGCCCAGGTTCACACTGATACGGATTGAAATCGTGTGAGTTCAACTGAACTAACGCGATTTCAAACCGGCAATGTAATCCGACATCAGGGGTGATTTGACAGACACCCGTGCGGGATCATGGACAGATGTCTATTCAAATCGCGCCCCCCCCCCCCCCCGAAGTCATCAAAAGTAGTACAGGAACTACTTTTGAGAATTGGTGCAGCATCACAAAGATTCGAACATTGCCATTGCCGGCTATAGCCGCCGATTTGCGGTACATGTCAATTTGCATGCCAAATCAGCCCAATTTGAACATGAACATAATGGGGTAGATTCACATAGACTTACAAAAGGGCGTATCAGTAGATACGCCGTCGTAAGTCCGATTCCCCGCCGTCGCAACTTTAAGCGTATGCTCAAACTGAGATACGCTTAAATGTTGCTAAGATACGTCTGGCGTAAGTCTCCTACGCCGTCGTATCTTAACTGCATATTTACGCTGGCCGCTAGGGGTGTGTACGCTGATTTACGCCTAGAATATGTAAATCAGCTAGATACGCCGATTCACGAACGTACGCCCGGCCGTCGCAGTAAAGATACGCCGTTTAGTAAGGGGTTTTTAGGCATAAAGTTATTCCACCAAATACATGGCGCAGCCAATGTTAAGTATGGCGGTCGTTCCCGCGTCGAAATTTAAAAATTTTACGTCGTTTGCGTAACTCGTCCGTGAATGGGACTGGCCGTAATTTACGTTCACGTCGAAAGCATGATGATTTGCCGACGTCATTTGGAGTATGCGCACTGGGATAGGTCCATGGACGGCGCATGCGCCGTTCATTAAAAACGTCAAATACGTGGGGGTCACTAGTATTTTACATCGAACACGCCCCCAACCAGCCTATTTTGAATTCGGCGGGCTTACGCCGGCCAAGTTACACTGCGCCGCCGTAAGTTTCAGCGCATGTTCTATGTAAATACAGGACTTGCTGCTCAAACTTACGGCGGCGTAGTGTATCTGAGATACGCTACGCCCGCCTTATTCTACCTGAATCTAGCCCATTGTCAAAGCTTAATTAAACAAGCTAAAGTTAGAAGCTGATTGGCTACCATGCACAGCTGCACCAGATTCTGAGTGCGCCAGTTTTAGAAAATCTTCGGTTTTATGTGGGGGAACTGAAGGGTCCTGCGCAAAGCCTTGACATCAACCCTACTGAACAGATGATTAAAATGCTATTTGTGAGATAGGCCTTATCATCCAACATCGGTATTTTTATTTTACCTTTTATTACAGTAAGGAAAGATTTAAACCCTGTGAACTTTTTATTGCTGCCTGTGTAGATTTTTTATTTCTTTACTTCCTTACCAGCAGCTGCTGTTCAGTTCCCCATGGTTCATACAGCATGTATCTGCCATGAGTGTGGACAGTCGAGTACAGGACTTTAAGTTGGCGGTAGAAATAATTAAAAAAAAATACGTTTATGAAGATAAAATTATCTCTGAGAGTACCCATGGACTAAAAAAGTATTTAATTAGGTTTATTTTGCTGTGGAACATGGCTGAGAGCTGTATTTTGTATTTAGTGGCCCCTTTTAATTTTTAATTGTTTACTGTAATACATTTTGTCTGTATTTTAACCACTTAAGACCCGGACCTTTAGGCAGCTAAAGGACCCGGCCAGTTTTTGCGATTCGGCACTGCGTCGCTTTAACTGACAATTGCGCGGTCGTGCGACGTGGCTCCCAAACAAAATTGGCGTCCTTTTTTTCCCACAAATAGAGCTTTCTTTTGGTGGTATTTGATCACCTCGGCGGTCTTTCTTTTTTTGCGCTATAAACAAAAATAGAGCGACAATTTTGATTTTTTTTTTATATTTTTTACTTTTTTCTATAATAAATATCCCCCCAAAATATATAAAACATTATTTTTTTTCTTCAGTTTAGGCCGATACGTATTCTTCTACCTATTTTTGGTAAAAAAAAAATCGCAATAAGCATTTATCGATTGGTTTGCGCAAAATTTATAGCGTTTACAAAAAAGGGGATAGTTTTATTGCGTTTTTATTATTTATTTATTTTTACTACTAATGGTGGCGATCAGCGATTTTTTTCGTGACTGCGACATTATGGCGGACACTTCGGACAATTTTGACACATTTTTGGGACCATTGTCATTTTCACAGCAAAAAATGCATTGTTTACTGTGAAAATGACAGTTGCAGTTTGGGAGTTAACCACAAGGGGGCGCTGATGGAGTTATGTATGACCTCATTTGTGTTTCTAACTGTAGGGGGTGTGGCTGTAGGTGTGACGTCATCGATTGTGTATCCCTATAAAAGGCATCACACGATCGATGTCAGCGCCACAGTGAAGAACGGGGAAGCTGTGTTTACATACAGCTCTCCCCATTCTTCAGCTCCGGGGACCGATCGCGGGACTCCAGCGGCGATCGGGTCCGCGAGTCCCACGGTCATGGAGCTTCGGACCGGGGCGCGTGACCCCACGGCTGGGCTTAAAGAGCCATGTACGTGGATGTGCCCAGCCGTGTCATTCTGCCGACGTATATCGGCGTGAATGGGTCCTTAAGTGGTTAAAAAATATGGGGAATTAAAGCCAATGTCTATCTACCTACCTAGAAGGAGACAGGCTCATTATAGATCCTTGCTGCATTTGCTGGAATTGCTCAGTAGCTCCGCAGGATATTACATGCCCAATGATACATTTTTACTAACCCCATTTCCTTATCTCCTCAGGTCTTTGACAGCTTAGATGAAGTGACTGCCGCTGATAATAAGAAGAGGGTCAAATTCAACCACAACAAACTGCAGAGGATACAGGATGTATTAAAAAAACAAAAGCAACGAAAAATTGACTGGATGAGAAAGATGTGAGTAGATAGAACAGCTGTATGTTATGTAGAACCTTTTAAAGGCCTCTCTAGAACGAATGAAAAAGGTAATTGATTGGAAAAACTTAGATGAACCTTCCATATAATAACTGTAAATGTACATAGGTCTTTTCTGCTCTGTTAAAATGTAAGGTTTCTGTGATGTAAAAAAATAAGACAAAGAAATAGTTTCAGGACTTTTTCCACCTTTTAAATGTGACCTATAAACTGTACAACTCAATTGAAAAATAAACTAAAATAATGTGGTTACATAAGTGTGCACACCCTCTTATAACTGGGGATGTAGCTGTGCTCAGAATTAAGCAATCTTATTCAAACTCATGTTAAATAGGAGTCTGTACACACCTGCCATAATGTCAAGTGCCTCTGATTAACCCCAAATAAAGTTCAGCTGTTTTAGTAGGTCTTTCCTGACATTTTCTTAGTCGCATCCTACAGCAGAAGCCATAATCAGCAGAGAGCTTCCAAAGCATCAGAGTGATCTCATTGTTGAAGGGTTTCAGTCAGGAGAAGGGTACAAAAGAATTTCCAATGCATTAGATCTACCATGGAACACAGTGAAGACAGTCATCATCAAGTGGAGAAAATATGGCACAATAGTGACATTACCAAGGACTGGACGTCCCTCCAAAATTGATGACAAGACGAGAAGAAAACTGGTCAGGGAGGCTGCCAAGAGGCCTACAGCAACATTAAAGGAGCTGCAGGAATATCTGGAAAGTACTGGCTGTGTGAAACATGTGACAACAATCTCCAGCATTCTTCATATGTCTGGACTATGGGGCAGAGTGGCAAGACGGAAGCCTTTTCTTACAAAAACAAAACAAAACATCCAAGACCGGCTAAATTTTGCAAAAACACATCTGAAGTCTCCCAAAAGCACGTGGAGTATGTGTTATGGTCTGATGAAACCAAACTTGAACTTTTTGGCCATAATTCCAAAAGATATTGTAGCGGGGTCATTCTGCCAGAGTCCTGTGGCAGGTCCTCCCCCGCTGGAACTTTACCTACACCTGTAAATATGTTGGATACCTTTACACATGTTATGCATTGCGGGACTACAAGTAGCAGGAGACATGGACTCCATTTGACTCGTAGGAGAAATGGACTACATTTCCCGCAATGCTTTGCCCTCCAGGAGGATGTGACGTTTAGCTCGGACCGTTGAGGGAGGTTACTTAAGGAGGAGGGGTGGTGTTTTTTCGCCCTCTCGGGACCAGCTTTCTCTCCTGTGCGGAGCTACGGACGGAGACAGCTGTGCTTTCAGGCCAGAAGCCTGGGCCTAGATTTGCTGAGAGACCAGCCATCCAGACGGAAGCAAGACCCCAGTGTCACGTCAGTGTCCCCGGAGTTGAAGAAACGGTCCAGCTGACAACTGTAGCAGTGGAGCGCTCTCGTCCGGGATCCTGTGTGTCTGGGAACAGCTTTTCATCAGTGCATCCTGATTCCCGAGGAGAGATCAGGCGGTTCGGCCTGTCAGGTGAGAGAGCACTTGCTCAGCTTCTAAATCCCTGGTCATCATAGACATCCTGTTACCGTTACCCTTTGGATTACAATTTAATGTGCACCTACCGGCCGCCACGGAACACCGACTAATTAGAGAGACTGTCCGCTAGGGGCGCTCGCGAGTATAGACTGATTTCTAGTTTAGGTGAATGGTACCATTCTTAGGTCCAGAATGTCTTATTAACTAGTTTTAAATTGCGGATTCTTGCAAGGGCCCTTGCGAATCAGATTGAGTTATTATTGAGTGATTGTATTCATGTTCAATCCCTATGACCATTGTTTCAAGGTCTTTTACAGTAAACTTACTCCTTCTATACTCAAATTTATACACTGTGTGGAGAATATTTTTCTTGCCCAGAGGGATCGTACCAGTGCAGTAAGTAATATACTGTCATATTGTCATTGCATACTGGGGTTCAGCTATTGTGACTCCAGCCCAGCAGGGGGTCACCATACCTCACCACCAGGTTTCTGATGTGTCAGGGGAGGGTTCGAGCTATTTAAATAGGGGTGAGCTGAACAGAAGAGAGTAGATCCCAAATCAACCAGCGGCTCCTTCGGGGGTAGCGCTACAATATGTTTGGCATAAAAACAACACTGCACATCACCAAAAGAACACCATACCCACAGTGAAGCATGGTGGTGGCAGCATCATGCTTTGTGGCTGTTTTCCTTCAGCTGGAACAGGGGCCTTAGACAAGGTAGAGGGAATTATGTACAGTTCCAAATACCAGTCAATATTGGCACAAAACCTTCAGGTTTCTGCTAGAACATAAAAAAGATGTGTTATTAAAAAATATTAATAAAACATTAACAGCGCTAAAAAAAGTCTATCAAATGGCTTATGAGTCCAATACTCATATACTGCAATGATTAGTTGAGGAAAAAGTTTATAAAGTTATGTATGCGTAAAGATATTATGTAGCATGTGTCCACACTCTTTGTGAATCAATTAATGATAGTCCTTGCACTTCCTCTAATATGCTGTTCTTTGTGTGGAGTGATTTCACAGTATAGCTGTTTGTTCATTCAAATGCTGATTGAAGCTGTCTGTGATTTCCCCCTAAGGTATTGTACTCACCAAAAAGTAGTACTTTAAAAGCATTGGATACATCCACTGGTGGTAATCACTCATCGGTTCTCCTCCTCTGGTGTATAGTGATGATCCGTACGCTCTTCAATCAGTGTAGCTTGGCAATCATGCAGGGAAGCAAGAGAGACTTTGCATAGTGTAAAATCCTTTTTATTTATAATCATAAAACCCCTGCTACCCGCTCATGCTTACACAAGATTAAAGATAAAAAGCGCTTGTCATGAAGGCTGCTGCCTCTGCTCACTCAGGAATATGGCTCCAAAATACTCAGGCTCAAATTTCCCCTCGTAAGTCCCGGGTAGAAGCTCGGCTGCCTTGCAAGCTGAATCGTCGTGTAGTCACGCCCTGACGCGTTTCGTGATAGGTCCACGTCTTCAGAGGGCGTGGCTACACGTCTTAGACTGTTTAATTTATAGTGGGAGCTCTGATCTTGGTACCTCCCCTCCGTGGACCCTATTGGTCAGCCTTTGACAGGGCTGTAGAGTAACTCCCCATCAGCTGTGCGCCGTTATTATGAGTTCATTGTCAGTGACGTCTACCGCTCACCTCTGATTGGTGCGCGGCGGTCACATGGTCCGAGGGATCGGGATACAGAGTTCCCACCCCTCTGCTATACTGATTGGTCACACGTCAATAGCCTTGGAGGAGACACTCCCACCTTGCTAGCCGTGCGTTCCAATCACTGTAACCAGCCCTCGTTTTAGCCATCGCTTGTATAAGCTGATGTGTGTAAACGGCTGATGAGTACTCGCACTCTGGTCATTCCTATGCGATTTATAGAGGCATATATCCTTCCTTATTAGCCCCTCTGGTTCACTTAATGCTCTCGCATTTTCGTTAATCCTAGTGGGGAAAAGAGAAAGGAAGGGGATCATTTAAAAAATTATTTATAATTCATATTTGTTTGAACTAATTATTTGAAAGGATTTTTATAGAAAAACTTTCTTTTAAAACTCATATTATTATGATAAATAAAGTTTTGTAACAATTTTATGCAAACTGTACGATTAATATATGCTTATCTTGGTGACAAATATATATATGAGGCTGTCACCTTATTACTGTGTGAGCAGACACTTCTGACAGCCAAAAAAACATATTGAAACCACTATGCATATCAAATAGTAATATGTTTAGGAAAAGGAATGTATAGCAACATCCATCATTAATATAGCAAAAATACAATCTATAATGTTTATCCACAACAATTGTACATAGCTGATTATACGATTATATTTCTGCTAGAACGCTGAACATGAAGAGAAACTTCATCTTTCAGTATGACAACGTCCCAAAGCATACATCCAAATCAACAAAGGAATGGCTTCACCAGAGGGAGAATAAAGTTTTGGAATGGCCCAGCCAGAGCCCAGACATGAATCTAATTTGAAAATCTGTGGGGTGATCTGAAGAGGGCTGTGCCCAGGAGTGTTTTTGCAAAGAAGAGTGGGCAAATATTGCCAAGTCAAGATGTGCCATGCTGATAGACTCATACCCAAAAAGACTGAGTGCTGTAATAAAATCAAAAAGTTCTTCAACAAAGTGTTAGTTTAAGGGTGTGTACACTTATGCATCCATATTACCGTATTTATCATATGTGTAATGTGCTGGGATCTATGTGTAATGTGCTGGGATCTGTGTAATGTGCGGGGGGGGGGGGGGGGGGCTTTGGTCTGTGTAATGTGCAGGGGGGCTTTGGAATATAAAAGGGGCTGTTGAGTTTTTTTCCTGTAACTTCCCTCTTAAAATTAGGGTGCGTGTTATACGCCGGTGCGTGTTATACGCCGATAAATACGGTATTTTTATTTTTACTTTGAATGACAATTGGGCGGCCATGAAACACTGTACACAAATAATTTTTTTTTATCATTTTCTTCACACAAACACAGCTTTTTCTTTTGGTGGTATTTAATCACTGCTGTTTTTATTTTAATTTTTTTTATAAAAAAAAAAAAAAAGATCGAAAATGTTGAAAACATTTTTTTTTCTTAATTTCTGTCAGTAAATGTTGTAAATAAGTAATTTTTCTTCACTGATGGGCACCGATAGGCTGCACTGATGGGGACTGATAGAGGTGGCACTTATGGGCACTGATGAGCAGGTACTATTATGCCACACTGATGAGCACTGATAGATGGCACAGATAGGCAGCACTGATGGGAATTGATGGGCAGCACTGACTGGCACCAGTAATGGGCACTGATTTGTGTCACCGATGGGTACTGATTGGTGGCACTTCTGGGGCTTTACTGTAATCAGGGCACTGATGATCAGTGCCCTGATTACATGCCCTGTTCTCCCCTGTGAGGAGATGCAGCTGATTGGCTCTCCTCACCGCACACTCTGTCAGTGTGAGGCGATGAGAGATGATTAGAGACTGTGGCTGGCACTGATGGTACTGCTTTGGCATGGATGGCCTCTTTTCTGCAGGAGAGAGTTCAGCGGGTAAGATTGGGACCGTATTACTCTGCTGATAGTTCTCTCTCCTGTGGGGTCCCTCAGGGTTCGGCATTATCGCCCATCCTGTTTAATATCTACATGAGACCATTGTTGTACATCATACGCCGCCATAACCTTCTCTTCCACGTCTATGCAGACGACACCCAGATATACTTCCGCCTTCCCAGGACCAACGAGAGGCAAGTTGATCTTGCCTCTTGTTTGGAGGAGATTAGAACCTGGATGGGAGCTAATTACCTTAAGCTTAATGGCTCCAAAACTGAAACTATGATCTTCAGTAACCATGATTGCCCTAGTAAGATGCCAGACTGGCCAGGTTATCCTTGATTCTAAGTTGGCATTGCGTAGCCAGGTGAATCAGGTGGTAAGTGTATGCCACTTCCACTTGAGACTCCTGAGATCTACGTTTCGCTTTATCGAGGACTCTGACAAAATCTCTATGGTCAATGCAATGGTTGGTAGTCGACTTGATTATTGCAATGCCCTGTATATGGGTGTGTCTAAGAACATCTTGCACAAGCTTCAGCTGGTGCAGAATGCGGCTGCCAGGCTACTCACGGGCGTGGGCCGGTACGATCACATCACTCCATCCCTACAAGCCTTACACTGGCTGCCCGTGGCACAACGGGCTCAGTTCAAGACGGGGTGTCTTGTGCATAAGGCCATCCATGGTTTTGGACCGGGCTATCTCAGAGAAAAATTCATCAGACATGTGCCTACTAGATCGCTGCGGTCTGAGAATTTGGCTTTGTTGAACATCCCCAAATTTGCTAAAAACAAATGTGGTGGGAGGACCCTGGAAGTTCAAGGAGCTCAGTTCTGGAACTCCTTGCCCCTTCACATAAGACTGGAAAATGATCTCCTAAAGTTTAGGAGATTGTTAAAAACATGGCTATATATCCAGGCTTTCGGGGTGACTTAAATATTATGTATTCTAATAGCTCTAAATTTTATATATTTAACTTTGTATGTTTTATATTTTCTTGTTCGCTGATTGTTATTGTTTTATTGTCACTTGTTTGGTCGATGTAGTTTTTGCCCCTTTTCTGTTCTGTTTTTATCCCGCCAGCGCATCGAGGCACGTGTGCAAGACTGCGCTGTTGTTTTATAAGCATTTTAATAAATAAATAAATAAATAGATTACTGGCACGTCCTTTATTTACATGTGACCGGCTGCAATTAGACACAGTCGATCACATGGTTAAAGAGCCACGGCTCTTTACAGGGATTGGGGTCACGCTGTGTCCTACCAACAAGCCGCTACTGCACACCACCGCGGGCAAGTGGGAGCAGCCCATTGGGTCCGCCAACATATCATTTGATGGTGGGCAGGCGGCAAGTGGTTAAAAGGTGGGAAAAGTTCTGAAATGATTTATCTTTGTCTCATTTTTTTTTACATAACAGAAACCTGACATTTTAACAGGGGTGTATAGACTTTTTATATCCACTGCATATCATATAGAATATTTTCTTTTTCCAGCTTCCTTGCAATATCACTATTTTTCCATAAAAAAAAAAAAAAAAACAGTTTCCGCCTTGGTTCACACTGGGTACGATTTGGAACGATTTGAGATGCGATTTGACATGTCAAATCGCATCTCAAATCAGCGGCAATGGCACTGTCCTAATCAGTGCGACGCCGCATCTGCGATTTCAAAAAGTAGTTCCTGTACTACTTTTTGCGATTTCGGGCCGCGATTTACATTAAATTGCGGCCGAAATCGCGGCAAAATTGCGGCAAAATTGCAGCCGCGAAATCGCGGTAAAATCGCGCATTTTACCGCGATTTTGAATTCGCAGCAGTGTGAACCTAGGCTCCATGCGTTACCCGTGCGGCGCTATGGATTGTTAATGGCACCCCAAATGTGGGAAACAAATGCTTGTTTTGCCACAAGTAAAAACGCACAACATATGTGACAAAACAAACATTAATAAATGTGCAAACTGGAACTTGGCAAAAACCTCCATGAACTGCTTTTGACTCATTTGTCACCTATAGGGCAATCAAATAAAATCAATGGGCTGCCCTATGCGTGTTACTCAAAAAGCATGCAAAAAAAAAACATGCTAGGTGTGAATGGGGCTTTAGAGAGAGTTGTCATCTCAAGAAGCGATCTAGAAAAAGTTATGCCAGACTGACTTTTTCCATCGGAAATTCCGACCATGTGTATGCCTCATCGGATTATTTCCATCGGAAATTCCGAGGAATTCCGTCTGAGTTTAGATAGAGAACATGTTCTATTTTACGCCGATGGAATTCTGTCGGAATTCCGATGTGATTTTGGTGGGACAAAGGTCCGACCGGGTGTACAGGGCTTTAGATTCTTGGAGCAGAAAGAGAGAAGGAAGAGGAAAGTCATGTGAAGGTACAGGAGGGGTTGCTGGGAAACTGACTCCCTACCATAGGTGTGCGCAGCCTATTGCATTAGGGTGTGCACCCCAAAGCGCAAACATATTTGCATGTGTGTGCATGTGTATATTCAGTATACTGATGGTGTCAGTAGAGCGGTGGACAGTGTCAGTATGGCAGAGATTGGTGTCAGTCGGGCAGTGGACAGTGTCAGCAGTTTTTATTTTTATTATATTTTTTTTATTTTAGGAGCCCCATTAGGGAGCTTTGGTGAAATATCAGGGGTCTATTTCTGTGCGTTACTGCACGTTTAATGCTGTATATTTCTGTGCATCGCTGCATGTTTAATGCAGTATATTTCAGTGCATTAGGGCATGTTTAACGTTGTATATTTCAGTGTGTTATGTGCCGTTTAATGCTGTATTTTTCTGTGCGTTATTGCACATTTAACACAGTATATTTCGGTGCAAACTGCACCACAGAGGGTGATTAGGGTGTGCCCTGGCACACCCTGTGAGCACGCCTATGCTCCCTACAATGTCAGATCTACTACTAGAAATACTCTACTATACAGGAGCTGTGGGTTTTGTACTTTATAAATAAATTATATTAGTACTAAATAAGGTCTAATATCTTAAGACCTAATGCTGTTTAAAATGTAATATTTCAGATTAGAACGTACCAGGGCTGTGTAGGAACAGCACACTGTGTTCCCTCTGTGGAAGAACTAAGAATCCTGAAAACCCAACTTGATGTCTCCATGAATGACGATGACTGTATATATAGCGCCATCTGGTGGAGTTTTCTCTGGCAAGCCTTTTAGCCAAAAAAAAAAAAAAAGAATCCAAAATGATTATAATAAATAATGCTTGCTCATCAACATTAATTCTGACATAATAAGCAACATTATGCATAATTATATATTAAATATATACTTTCTTTAATTAAACTATTATGAATTTTATCCAAAACATTTACTACAATGATACATTGCTAAAAGTGTTCATTTATTTTTCATGCAGGCTATTGGGGAAATTTACAAGGACCGCCTGCAGAAAATATGTTCAGTCTGATATAGCTACCTTATTACTATTGTAAATCATGCACTTAAAAAGGAAATGCTATTCAAATGTAATTGTACATTTCTGACAGTAAGAAAATGAAGCAGATGAATAATGTGGAAAAAAACTCTGATTCTTTGTAGTTTTTTCCCTGTGTACATACTATATGGTTATTTTAATGGTTCAGGTCAGTAGGGATATTTTAGCACACTCTCAGGAAAGGAGTCTGATGGAAGGGAGTGATCTATACAGAAATATAAAACAGTAACACTGGCAACACAAGGAACATGCACAGAGGCGTTGCTAGGGGGGTGCGGGCCGCCCCGGGTGACACCCACTAGAGGGGTGACACCATCCCGATTTAAAAAAAAAAAAAACTTTTTTTTTTTTTTTTTTTTTGCTGACATGTGGGGGGGGGGGGGGCGGCTCCCCCCCGCGACTGCAGCGATGAGCGCCGTGGAATCGGAGCGCCGAGAGCCGCGGTACAAGAGGATGGGGGTTGCAGGGTGACACCGCATCACCATCCATCCCCTCCTCTCACAGCCACGGCTGTTAGCGGTGGTCGGCAGTCGGCACACAGGCACAGCCCCCTCCTCTCTGTTTGTGTGTACAGAGGGGGAGGGGCCGAGGGGACCTTCTGTCCATGTGCCGTGGCGCTGCCTGCGATGATCTGAGGTACTGAATGGGGAGGGAGGGTGTTTGCACCTGGGGGGATTTCACTGAAGGGGTGGGGGGGATGTACTAAGGGGGTGTTTGCACTGAGGGGGTGTTCTACTAAGGGGGGGTGTTTGCACTGGGGTGTTGCACTGAGGGGGGGTTGCACTGAGGGGGGATTTGCACTGAGGGGGGGGGTTGCACTAAGGAGGGGGGTGTCTGCACTGAAGGGGGGTCTGTGTAACATGCAGGGGTCCAGAGGTGCAGGTGGCTGTGTAATGTAAAAGGGGTGCAGTGATGCAGGGTGCTGTGTAATGTAAAGGGGTGCAGAGGGCTGTGTAGTGTAAAAGGGTCCAGGGGTGCAGGGGGCTATGTGATGTAAAGGGGTGCAGAGGTGCAGGTGGCTGTGTAATGTAAAAGGGGTGCAGTGATGCAGGGTGCTGTGCAATGTAAAAGGGTCCAGAGATGCAGGATGCTATGAGATGTAAAGGGGTCCAGTGATGCAGGGTGCTGTGTAATGTAAAGGGGTCCAGTGATGCAGGGTGCTGTGTAATGTAAAGGGGTCCAGTGGTGCAGGGTGCTGTGTAATGTAAAGGGGTCCAGAGGTGCAGGGGGCTATGTGATGTAAAGGGGTCCAGTGGTGCAGGGGCTGTGTAATGTAAAGAGGTGCAGGGTGCTGTGTAATGTAAAGGGTCCAGGGGTGAAGGGGGCTGTGAGATGTAAAGGGGTCCAGTGATGCAGGGTGCTGTGTAATTTTAAAGGGGTCCAGTGATGCAGGGTACTGTGTAATTTTAAAGGGGTCCAGTGATGCAGGGGGCTGTGTAATGTAAAGAGGTCCAGAGGTGCAGTTGTGGAGAGGGGTACACAGTAGTAACAGAGATATTAAAGGATGCAGAGGTATGCAGGGGGCACAGTGGGGTGTTTTTACCTTTTTAACGTGTGGGGGGGGGGGGGTGCCAGATATTGGATCCGCCCTGGGTGCCAAATGCTCTAGGTACGCCCCTGGCCTATAGGCTCCTGAGATGTGAATTCCGGTCCTGGAGAAAGAGAGGTGGGGGGAGGGGACAAAGAAAAATGGAGAGAAAGAAGAAGGGATAGAAGAAGGGGTAGAACGAACAAGAAAGATAGGGAGAGAGAGAAAAGGGGAAGAAAGGAGAACAGAGAGCAAACAGTAGGGTAAAAAATATTTGAAAAATGTTATTGGTGGGGGGGGGGGGGGGGGGGGGTGACACCATATTTTACCGCACCGGGTGACACCAACCCTAGTGACGCCACTGAACATGCATTCATTTGTGTGTCATTTTCATTTTGTTTTATTCATTTACATTTTGTACACGTGTCTCCCAACTCCCTGTACCAAATCTCACTTGAATTGGAACTAAATTCAAAAAGTGAAGATTTGCTATGATATAGAGAACATAAGAAATATTCACTGGGCCAGATTCAGGTAGAATCGGCTTACTCTGCGGCGGCGTAACGTATTACATTTACATTACACCGCCGCAAGTTTTACGGGCAAGTGCTTGATTCACAAAGCACTTGCCTGTAAAGTTGCGGCGGCGTAGCGTAAATCCGCCCGGCGCAAGCCCGCCTAATTCAAATGGGGCGGGGACCATTTAAATTAGGCGCGTTCCCGCGCCGAACGTAATGCGCATGCTCCGTCCCTAAAATTTCCCGACGTGCATTGCACTAAATGACATCGCAAGGACGTCATTTGTTTCGACGTTAACGTAAATGGCGTCCAGCGCCATTCACGGACGACTTACGCAAACAACGTGAAATTTCAAATTTCGACGCGGGAACGACGACCATACTTAACATTGGCTAGACCACCTAGGGGGCAGCTTTATCTTTACGACGCGTATCTCTACGGAAACGACGTAAATTTACAGCGACGGGCAAAGCGTACGTTCGTGAATCGGCGTAACTAGTCATTTGCATATTCTACACCGACCGCAATGGAATCGCCACCTAGCGGCCGGCCTAGAATTACAGCCTAAGATCCGACAGTGTAAGTCACTTACACTGTCGGATCTTAGGGAGATCTATGCGTAACCTGATTCTATGAATCAGGCGCATAGATACGACCTTCGTATCTCAGAGATACGACGGCGTATCAGGAGATACACCGTCGTATCTCTTTTATGAATCTGCCCCACTGTGCCTAATCAGTACCCTGAAAAGGTGTACCTTTTTTTCTGAAATTCCTCCAGAAAAATAGCAGTGCTGTTCCTGGTATGTGAGTGTGCCTAGACACTCCTGTACCTACAGCCTTAAAGCTGTGCGACAGCCAAGGCTCTACTGCCTTTGACTGCAGGTCACTACTGTGCTGCTCTCTCTTCTCCTTGCTTGAGGCTCTGAAGATCTGCTTGCAGGAAGACCGCAGGCACAGTTTCAAGAGTGCAATTCCTCTGTAAAGTAAACCTGTCGTGAAAGAAAGAAATAAGGGAGCTGCTCCCTGCCATAGCTGACCTAAAAATTGCAATTAAATTACTCCTGACCCCTGCACTCTGCATTATCTACTGATGACCTCTGAACTCTGCATTGCATTCTTCTTACCATTAGACTCTATGGGCCAGATCCACATAGATCGGCACCGGCGCAGCGTATCTAAGATACGCTACGCCGCCGTAACTTACTTGGCTTTGTTTCAAATCCACAACAAATTTGCGCCGTAAGTTACGGCGGCGTGGTGTATCTCTGGTGGCGTAATTCAAATCGGCGATTAGGGGGCGTAATTCATTTAAATGAAGCGCGTCCCCGCGCCGAATGAACTGTGCATGCTCCGTTGCAAAATTTCCCGCTGTGCTTTGCGCGAAATGACGCAACAACGTCATTTTTTTAAGTTAGACGTGACTTACGTCCATCCCTATTCACGGACGACTTACGCAAAAAAAAGAAAAAATTCAAATTTCGACGCGGGAACGACGGCCATACTTAACATGGCAAATCTAACTATACGCCGCAAAAAAAGCAGCTTTAACTATACGCCGGAAAAAGCCGACTAGAGACGACGTAAGAGAATGCGACGGCCGCACGTATGTTCGTGGATCGTCGGAAATAGCTAATTTGCATACCCGACACGGAAAATTACGTGAACGCCAACCCAGCGGACGCCGAAGTATTGCATCTTAGATCCAAAAGGCGTACGAGGACGTATACCTGTCGGATCTAACCCAGATGCCGTCGTATCTTGGTTTGAGGATTCAAACCAAAGATACGACGCGGGTAATTTGAAAGTACGCCGGCGTATCAGTAGATACGCCGGCGTACTCTGTCTGTGGATCTGGCCCTGTGTTACTTATTATTGACCCCAGCACTCTGCATTACTTACTCCTGACCCCTGCACTTTGCATTACTTACTTCATACCTCTGAACTCTGCATTACCTACTACTGACCCCAGTACTCCATGTTACTTACTGCTGACCACTGCACTTTGCATTATCTACTGATGACCTCTGAACTCTGTTACTTACTATTGACCCCTGCACCTTGCATTACTTGCTCCTGAACTCTGTTACATTCTTCTCACCTCTAGACTATGTTACTTTCTATTGAAACCTGCACCTTGCATTACTTTCTCCTGACCTCTATGTTACATTCTTCTCACCTCTTGACTCTGCATTACTTACCACTGACCCCTGAACTTTGCATTATCTACTGCTGACCTATGAACTCTGCATTCCATTCTTCTCACCTCTAGACCCCGTGTTATTTACTAATGACTCCTGCACTTTGAATTATCTACTGCTGACCCCAGCACTCTGCGTAACTTACTGCTGACCTCTGAACTCTGCTTTAATTATTACTAACCCCGGAAATCTTCAAACTTTCCTTACGTTTTATAAGGATCTTGTAGATTATCTACTTAAAAAAGCAGTGCCCCAAGGTGATCTTTGGTCTTTTCCAGGTTGTTCATGATCTCCACCTCTCCAAAAATGCCTACTTCTGATTAAATTAACATTTTCAGATGGAGAGGTTGGTCTCCTTGGGCCAGATTCACAGAAAAAGTATGCCGGAGTATCTGCTGATACTCCGGCGTACTTTCAAATTTGTTGCGTCGTATCTTTATTTGTAATTCACAAACAAAGATACGACGGCTTTTGGCTAAGATCCGACAGGCGTACGGCTTCGTACGCCTTCCGATCTTAGGTGTAATTTTCCGGCGGCCGCTGGGTGGAGTTCGCGTCGTTTTCCAGCGTCGGGTATGCCAATTAGCTGGTTACGGCGATCCACAAAGATACGCGCATTCGTCGCAATCTCTTACGTCGTCGCTAGTCGGTTTTTCCTGTCGTAAAGTTAAGAGAGCTATTTAGATGGTGTAAAATTACACCATCCATGTTAAAGTATGGCCGTCGTTCCCACGTCGAATTTAAAACATTTTTTTTGCGTAAGACGTCCGGGAATACGAAAGTACGTTACGCACGTCGCCGTTCAAAAAACACGTCGGGCGCCGTAATTTCGCACAAAGCACGGCGGAAATTTCCAAACGGAGCATGTGCAGAACGTTCGGCGCGGGAACGCGCCTAATTTAAATGGTACACGCCCCATTTGAATTAGGCGGGCTTGCGCCGGACAGATTTACGTTAGGTCGCCGCAAGTTTACAGGCAAGTGCTTTGTGAATCAGGCACTTACGCCGAAAAATTGCGGCGGCGTAACGTAAAGGGGATACATTACGCCGCCGTAATTATTCCTGAATCTGGCCCCTTGTTTCTTTGAGGACAGGTTCATTTCAAAATACACAAAATGCTAATGCTGTCTGTCGTCCTATTTTTCAAACCTGTACTAGCTGCAGAACATTGATCTGCACTGGTCACATAATGTTGAATATTATTTTATCTTTATATATATATATTGACATCTGTAAATACCTGGGTTCTTTTCACATTATTCTTCATTGCCTCAACCCAGACTCTATGCAGGGCCCTGGTTTCTCCCAAAGTTAATTTTAAAGTGAATCAAAATCCAAAACCAAAAATGTAATCTATAGCAGCTAATTTGTTCTTGGATGAGGTGGGTTGCATTGTTTTTTTTTTCAGGATTTACTTTCTTAATTTTCCTTTGGAAATCCAGCAAATAACTTCCTTTCTGTCCTAGGCGTGACAACTATGCTTTTTGGATTCAACTCAAGAAGTTATATGGACACTGCGTTTCTCACAAGATCAACTGGAATTTTCTGTACTTGCAGAAAATGACCTAAAAACAAAAACAAATGCAGCCACCACATCTAAGGACTTATACACTGCAAAATATAACATTTTGGGATTTAGATATCCTAGAAGTCCTGGGCCCATCCCAGCGCTACACCCTTCCCAACATCATCTGGCAGTAAAGGCTCTGGCAGTTGACAGATACATTACATTAGCAGGGTTTGGTGTAATTGGAAGGGCTTAGAGAAAAGTTGACTTACCTTTGGGTCTAGGACTTCAGAGATTGGTCTAAAGACCAATATCGTTATTTGATGTCTGTTCATTTTAGCCTAGGCAATTTATAGTCCAGGTCCGGTTCACTTTAAGAACCCAAACTCAACCAATACACTATGCCTGGTTACCTGGCACATTATTATCATTATACTTGCAAGGGTCACTTCCTGTGTCATTGCTTCTTACACTTCTAATTATGTACTTTGGGCCAGATTCACCAAAGAGATACGACGGCGTTTCTCCTGATACGCCGTCGTATCTCTGTTTCTATCTATGCGACTGATTCATAGAATCAGTTACACATAGATATCCATAAGATCCGACAGGTGTAATTGTTTTACACTGTCGGATCTTAGGATGCAATAACGCGTCCGCCGCTCGATGGAGTTTGCGTCGTAAACCAGCGTCGGGTATGCAAATTAGAAGTTACGGCGGATCCCCGACAGATTTTCCCGTTGCAAATTTTGGTCGTTAATTGACCTGCACTAACTTTAGTCAGCAATCGTATTGCTGTCTAAAGTATGGCCGTTGTTCCCGCGTCGAAATTTAAAATTTAACGTCGTTTGTGTAATACGGAAGTACGCTACGCGCGTCGCCGTTCGAAAAAAATGACGTCACGGCATGCAAAGCACGTCGGGAGTTAGGAAACGGAGCATGCGCAGTAGGTCCAGGGTGGGAGCGCGCCTAATTTAAATGGCACACGCCCATTTGAATTGGGCCGCCGGCGTAGTTTTCATCGCAAGTGCTTTGTGAATCGGGCACTTGCGATGAAAACTTGCGGCGGTGTAACGTACCTACGATACGTTACGCCGCCGCAGTTCTATGTGAATCTGGCCCATTGTATATATTTTTGTTACTATTGACTTATTTTCTAAATTAAACAACATTGTGCAAAGTGTAATACCACAAAGCAACCAATCAGAAATCATCTTTTACCGCTATAGACTTTTTGAAAGCTGATTGCATAAAATGTAGTAACCTACAGCCAGCATTCTTATTGCAGTTTCAATTACCTATTTAAATTGGCCCATGAAATTGGTACATGTCTTGTATTATTATTGTATTTTTTTTCATCAGGTATTATGAAGGAAGCCTTCATGCCCAGACTACAGACCCCAACACCGCCATCTTGGTACAGCGCGCTACACAAGGTGTGATTCAGTCTGTAGAGCAACATGGCACCCAAGCTGTTTTAGACTGGGAAGTGGATGAACTGCTGAACTGGACCAACGCGCTCAACTATGAGGAGTAAATATATTGATTTCTTTCAGCTGTGAAATAACTTGCTGCCAACATAAGTAGGGCTCGCATTTCACTTTCAAATGCAACTAAAACCAAAACTTTTCTTCTTTTTTTTACATTTAGAGTGGTGAGGGGGTAGAACCCCTGACAAGTTTTATTGCTGTCTCTTTCCCCATTAGGAGGATTCAAAAAGTGAGAGAATCTAAAACAGAGCAAACAGGAACTACGCACCTTAAAAGTCCTGTATCTCCAACCAAACCAAATTTTCTAGAGCAAACAGGTAGTGAAAGCCGATATTTCAAATGAGACCCAAAAAAAAACATTCCCTATTCTACACAAAATAAAAAGTTTTGGCTTTAAATACATTTTAAAGCTCAATTGCAATTTAGGTTTAAAATACTTAAAGTATAAGTTCACCTTTGTAACCGATTTGGAGGGTAACATGTTACTGTAGCACCGCCCCGGAACCCTCCAGATCTGCCATTGTGACACAAGAGTGTCGCCCGGCTGGCCACATCATTCATTCACAGGGTTCTGTGAATGTGAAAACTACAAGTACCAACAGCCTTTGCGGGTGTCGGCTTGTAGTTCTCAATGAACTACCAGGGTAATGTTGAGCGCTCTAGTAGTTAATTGAGTCTGTCAATGTGAAACTGTCTGCCCATATGATGTACAATCTATGGGCAGACATCTTACATTGACAGTCTGTAGGAGCCCTACATTGCACCAGCGATCTGCTAATTGCGGGTGCAATCCTTTTCATGTCGTCGCTCTTTGTCGTCGCTCTTTGTGTGAACACGATGATCTCTTTCAAAAGTCTGACAGACCCCGTACTGAGTCAAAGCCAGAGATCTCCAATCAGCAGGGGGGGGGGGAGCTTTGATGATTACACAGCTATAGGTCGGGAGCAAAGGTGGTCAATAGTTATTTAAATATGACACTGGATAAAGCACTTTCGGGTGGTCATTGTGATTGGTCCCAGTGATCACAGTTGTAAACAGTTAAGTGTTTACATCTGTTAACCCGCCCCTTCCCCTTACAATGGAGGATGACCAAGAACGAACGAATGAACCATTTATTAGTTCCTTATCACAGCGCAGGTCATGGCAGCAGTAGCTGCAAGTAAAGTTTATTTTATTTGAATTCTTTTATTCCCCCCCCCCTTATACATTTGATTTGGTTGATCTGTATCTTAATCCTACACCTTCTTTATCTGCCTATGTGTGTATTGGCCCCATCATCTCCCTCCTAACTATGTCACCTGTACATGTATACACTGGGGCAGATCCACAAAGATCTGCACCAGCGCAGCGTATCTAAGATACGCTACGCCGCCGTAACTTACTTGGCTTTGGTATGAATCCTCAACGAATTCGCGCCCGTAAGTTACGGCGGCGTAGTGTATCTCTCGCGGCGTAAGGGCGCGGAATTCAAATGTGGCGGGTAGGGGGCGTGTTTCATTTAAATGAAGCGCATCCCCGCGCCGAACGAACTGCGCATGCGCCGTCCCTAAAATTTCTAAATGTCGCAAGGACTTCATTGGTTTTGACGTGAACATAAATGGCGTTTAGCCCCATTCACGGACGACTTACGCAAACGACGTAAAATTTTCAAAATTAGACACGGGAAGGACGGCCATACTTAACATTGAGTACGCCACCATATAGCAGCTTCGGAAAAAGCCGAACGGAAACGACGTAAAAGAATGCGACGGCCGCTCGTACGTTCGTGGATCGTCGGAAATAGCTAATTTGCATACTCGACGCGGAATACGATGGAAAAGCCACCTGGCGGCCGGCGGAAAATTGCATCTTAGATCCAACGGCGTACGCCTGTCGGATCTAACACAGATGCTGTCGTATCTTGTTTTATGGATACCAAAACAAAGATACGACGTGCAAAATTTTAAATTATCAAGAGATACGCCGGCGTAATTTCTTTGTGGATCTACCCCATTGTGTTTAGATGCACCGTTGCCAAGATTCATGATTTTATTTATTTTTTTAACAAGTATGAGCTTCATGTTTTAATCCCCTCAATACCAACATTTAAAAAAAAAATTGTGACACCTTGGGGTGTCTATCTTCCACATTTTGAGGGATATTTATACTCTCCTGGCATTTTTATTTTTAAAAGAACGTAAGGGAAGCATTTTTATATATTGTTTTTTTTATCTCTATATAGTAAAGAATTATATAAACAAATTAAAAAAAAAAAAAAACAGTGATTAGTAAATACCAACCAATGAGGAATTTTCTAAAATCCTCTTTTTTCCTTTTGGTTTAATGCACCTGGGATGTATTTGGTGGATTTGAACTGAAGGTCCAATTGGGCTTTAACTGCCGACAACAGGAACAGAATTAAAATCAGTGAGCGCCATAAGAAGAAAATGACTGGAGTTCTGGGAGCTTGTATTGTGGCAGTAAAGAAAATATACACTCATATAAGCTTGTTAGCAAAGAGAAACCCGTAGGGATATATGTGCTTACGCTGTGCAACCTGCTGCATTTTTTGAATTATGTGCACTGAAAACACATTATTTCTTCTTTAAACAGTAATATGCTGCAGCACTATGAGAGATTTGCACTGTGCTTTTTTCCAGCTAGAGCCGAGAAGATGCTCTGGTGGAAGTATTGGGGAAAAAAAAATACTGCGCTTACTCTAATTTAACTACAAAAAAAGCTGCAACTAAAAAATGTTATTCAACACCAAAACACAATATACAAAAAAGAAGCTGCGCTAATATATAATGCACTGAAATCAGCGCAAATATTACAAAAAGTATATAGCAAACAGTGATCACACCGTGAACTTGGTAAGGAAACAAATGAACCCTGATGGGTTAATCACAGTCCACAAAAAAGTCCATAGCAGATTGAATAATGATGGTCTCCAAAGTGAAAGAAAGATAATCCCAACTCCTGAAAAAAGTGATGATAGAAGCACCTCCACCTAGGTCACACACTGACTCTTACCGGAACTCCACGATCTCTTATTACAGGAGATCATAGACAGCGTATGATAATGGTATCCTCACAGCATATCACCAAGCTGCTTGAGGCCATCCATCACTGTGACCGTCCCAGCTTGGTGATATGCTGTGAGGATACCATTATCATACGCTGTCTATGATCTCCTGTAATAAGAGATGTGGAGTTCCGGTAAGAGTCAGTGTGTGACCTCTGGTGGAAGTATAATTATTGCTCAGTGATGATAGTAACTGATTTTGGTGGTTTATATGCAAATTTCCACATGCAGCAAAAAAACTCAACTCTTCCATGAAATTCTTTCTTTCTTTCTTTCTTTATTTTGGGGACCAACTAGACTTTCTTTTGGCAGTATTTTTTTGCTGTTCTTACAAGAATTGTTCAATTCTCTATGTACTCAATAGACAAATTAAACAAAAATAGTTTACTGTAAATGAAAAAGTATTTCTAAAATATATCCTGTTTAAAATAACAGTAAAATGGTTTTATTTGTGAAAATGACAACTGAATATAGCATGAGGCTGGGTTCACACTGGTGCGACACGACAGCCGTCCTACTTTGGATCTGACTTTGCCTTCCTACTTGAAGCCGACATACGTCCGACTTTCAATGAATGGGGATCCGACTTGGATCCCCGCCAATACCAGGCACTGTGTTTGGTATAAATCTCGAGGAGGAACTCCACGCCAAATATTTAATAAAAAAACCGGCATGGTTTCCCCCTCCAGGCCCAAGGGCCTGGTATGGATTTAAGGGGAACCCCAATGCTGAAAAACGGTGTGGGGGTCCCCCCAAGATCCATACCAGACCCTTATCCGAGCACGCAGCCTGGCTGGTCAGGAAAGGGCGTAGGGACGAGCTGGAAGAAGATAGCGGAGGAGCCCAGCAGAAGGCACCGGAGAGCGGGAGAAGGCACTGGAGAGCGGGAGAAGAGAGCGGAGAATTGGAAGAAGACCCCAGGAGCTGCCTAATAAATGAAACCTGTGTAGTGTGTTTTAGTGTGTAGTAGTTTTTTTCTTGACACTTTTCTTGACACTTTTTTCCCCCCAGGTGAATGGGTAGGGGTACGATGTACCCCATACTCATTCACATAGGGTGGGGGGTTGGGATCTGGCGCCCCCCTTATTAAAGGGGGCTCCCGGTTTCCGATAAGCCCCTCCCCCTGCAGACCTCAACAACCAATTGTCGGGAAGAGGCCCTTGTCCTCATCAACATGGGGACAAGGTTCTTTGGGGTGGGGGGGCCACAGGGCGCCCCCCTGTCCCAAAGCACCCACCCCCATGTTGAGGGCATGCGGCCTGGTATGGTTCAGGGGGGCACTTGCTCGTCCCCACCACCTTTCCTGACAGGCTGGGCTGCGTGCTCAGATAAGGGTCTGGTATGGATCTTGGGGGGACCCCCACACTGTTTTTTTACAAGGGGTTCCCCTTTAAATCCATACCAGACCCAAGGGCCTGGTATTCTCCTGGAAGGGGAACCAATGCCGTTTTTTATTTAAAATTTGGCGTGGAGTTCCCCCTTAAGATCAGCAGAGCACAAGTCTCATGCCAAAGTCGGATCATGCAAGACAGCGGTCCGACTTCAATGATATTCAATGGGCTGAAGTAGGATCAAAGTCGGACCAAAGTAGTACAGGGAGCATTTTGAAAGTCGGCTCCCATAGGGAAACATTGATTTTCACACGTCATGCGTCATGAGCTCCCAATGTTGGAGCGTTTGTCGCACCAGTGTGAACCCAGCCTGTATCTTTGTGAAAATAAGTGAATCCTAAATTTGTTCCCAGTGACAGATAGAAAAGGAGCATTGTGGGTTTGATCAAGTTAACCCTAATGCTCTCTGTCCACCCATAACTCCTGACTCCATGCTGTTATCAGTAATGAACTGTACAGACATTTGTAGCAGTGCTCAGTACAGAATATGGTATCTTAATATTTCGCTTTTTATCCCAAACAGAATAATATATATATATATATATATATTTTTTTTAAAGGTACATCAACACATGGAAGGCAACTGGAACAAGTAAATCATCCTGTGCATTCGGCGGTAAGACACATTCTCATTAGATGGAAATATCAGGCTAAACATATGTGTAAAGAAGCCTTATTTACGCCTGCGTTGCCCTCCGAAGAGCAATCCGTGGGGGATCGCTTTCCAAAGAACATTTGACAGGTGGTTAGGAAGAATTATGTCACCTCCTCACTGCGTGTTTGAACCCTATAAAGCCCAAACCCCCACCGCCACTGCTGTGTGCATTGCGATTGTAATTGCAGGGCAGGTAGGGTGTGCCCCCCCCCATTCACTTGGGTGGTCTGCATTTGGTGGCAGTACTGCCTGCCAAATGTGACAGAGGATGTAAATCTTGGCTTGGCATATGTACATCCCTGCCTGTTGCTTTTTTAGCTTATGGGGTGGTAAAAAACACAGCTCAACTGCCTATTTTTACCACTTCTCGACAGCAAGTGTAAACTAGGCGTAAGAGAGAGTTTTACATTACATAAACACATCACAGTCTAATTGTATAGTCTGCTTAAAGTGTATCAAAGGCTTACCACTGCTTAGATGTGGGTGACTGCATTGTTTTCTAAATTTCGGTCTCTTTTTCTTCTTTTCACCTGGCAATCCTGCCATTAACACACTTCTTGTCCTAGGGGGACAATGCTTGCCCATTACACTGTATCTGTAAATAAGCAGCGTTGTTACCCTACATTCCTGCTTTGAACTACACCTCCCTCTATCCTCATCCATATAGAAGGAAGGGGGTAATGTAGTCCATGGGGAGAATTGGGAAGGACTAATAACATTCAGCACACACACAACTACTGCTTTCTCATATATATGTTGTTAAACAAGTAAAGTTGTTTGGGATAGTAACACTGGCACCATATAAATAATAATGATGATATAAAATTGATAAAAATGATAATGATAAGATGAAACACACATATGCATTGCTGTCAACAGCCTTGGGTTGATCCACTCTGACCCTTGACATGAACACACAGGACTTGAGCATGGAGGACTTGTGTGTGAGAGATAACATCATAACAAACACACTCATAAAATGAAAGCAGAAAAGGTGCATCTCTAGTTTAGCTGCCCACCCAACAGCATGCAGAAGAAATGTAAATTGTTAGGGGGCACAGTATAGCCAAAGGCATAATACCAATCTGTATCACTTTATTATTCAAGATATTCTGAAGAAGATTTGAAAAGATCTGGAAGAAACTTGGACAATAATATATGTGGTTTTTCAAGAGTAAAGCAATCCTGTGCTTTGGCAATTCAAACTAATACATGAGTGGCAAGCAACAGGTTTTGCACCAATGTCTCCCCCTTCCTCAGCAGCATATACTCACCCATCCTTCACTCCTCCGCCGCTTTGTTCAGCTGCCATGAGCAAACAAAAAAATACTTGGTACTTCTGGATATATAAAATATTAAAATCAGGCCACCGGCACAATAGCCAATTAAAAATTAAACAGAGTACAAATCGTAGCATATCCAACACAAATTTTTTATGCTCAAAACATATTGGGTATCCTTTCTCTAGCATAGCGTTACAAGCTTCCACTTGATAGTGAATTGAATCATATGATGCTCCACTACTAATCCAACCAACTTCTACTTCAAGGAACTTCATCAAAACATGTTTGAAAGTCTTGTACATGTGAATTTAATCTCACCACCCCAGGGGTTGAAGTTTCCCACCCAAAGCATACCAGTTTTCTTCTTACTTTTAGAATTGTGTAGAAGGCAAGTATATTATAATTTTCAATGCTCTAAAGAGAAGTTTGGGATTTAAAAAAACAATTATACTCAGCTAGTTGGATGCAGCATCAATTCAATGCTGCATCTGTCCCCCTGGCGGCTCTGCAGTCAGAACAGTGTTGATCGCTCAGTTCTCCCCCTCTGCTCCAAGCAGAAAACTGTGACTGTCAGTCACCTACTCTCCCTTCCAGCGCTCACTGGAGCGGTGGGCTGTGGATGGGGCGGGAGTTGCCAGCTCAGGCTCTCAGCGGGTTACTGAGACACCGCTGGTCCAGGCTTTTGGGCGAATCTGACCATATGGTGGGGATCCTTTCAGAGCCTTGACTGGCTCTGTTATGTCCGCCTGCCGTCAGCTGAAAACAGATCATGGGAGTGAAGAACGAACTGCAGTCCTGTGATCCATAGCAGGATTTTGGCCTTTTTCACCTTTAACACTTTTTAATTGAGCATAATATCGTGTGCCATCCAATTACCTTATTATTTCTTCAACATACTGCTCCTCAAGTTGCAGGTCCCTTATCACTCATTTTTATAACAATATCTTTTGCTTTGCCCCCTTTCATTTATTGGTGGTCAAGTTATCCTGTTCTGTCTGGTAGAAGACCAGTCTAACTCATGTAACTACTTTAGTACCAATTGAGAACAGTCTGAATTTAATAATTGTGAAGTTTGTGGGGTTACATCTTGAGTATAACATTCTGTTTTGGGTACCAATCCTCAGGAAGTACCGTATGTTCTTGAACTGGAGAGAATCCAGATGAGGACAACAAAGCTAATCTGGAGGATCCAAGTTATGAGGAATGACTACAAACATTAAACTTAACCACCAGACAAACAGCATTTAGGACCTCTGGGTGATAATACATCTGTTTGGAGTTCCATATTGGATTAACTATAGGGTAATGCCAAAACCACTGACTGGTATTAAAAAAAAAGTAATTTACTAAACCACGTTGTCTGTGTCAGTGGTTTTGGCATTAAGTTCACTGCTCCGAGTGTCTTTAATGCCTTGTACACACGATCGGACTTTTGACCATGTAAAAGTTTGCCGTAAGTCCGTCGGAAAGATAGAGAACAGGTTCTCTATCTAAGGTCCGTTGGACTTCCGAGAAAAAAGGTCAGATGGCGACTACACACGGCCGGACTTTCCAAGAAAAAAAGCCTGTCTGACTTTTTTCTCGGAAAGTCTGACCGTGTGTACGAGGCATTACAGTTGCGTGGACCATCAGGAGCCTCTTCTTTTCTAACATACATCTGTGATACTAAGAGATTGGTTTTTGAATTTTTGTCAAACATTAAACTTATTCTCCCCTTAGTGAAAAGACACCAAAGTGGGCATATGATTGCAATATAAAAATCCTTTAGTAGAGACTCTAGCATTGGGAGAAAACTATTTAACCTAGGGTCTTGAAAGAAGACAATGAAACTGGATGAGAAGCTGTTCAATCTTAAAATGCATAATGAGTTGGAACTCCCTTCCATAGTTGGTGTTGTCAACGGGGAGTGTAGATAAATAAAACTAAATCTTAGATGTGTTTCTTAGTGAACACAATGTACAGAGATATTGAAAGTGAGATTGATAGTGACATAAATGAACCTTACCATCTACGTAACTATTGAATATTGCTGGGCTCAGAACCAAAGTAGGTATTACCAGGTCTATGTCAAAGCTCTGCAGGCAGTCTTTGAAGATTATTGCGATTTTGTTTTACCTGGCCAGTAGAAGGTTCCCAAGAGTCCCAGAAAGAGCAGGACACAATAAAACTTACAACATGGTTACGTTAGTGAATTTCAGTAACGCTTCAAACTAAGGCAGTGTATAACATTCATGTAATGTAATCCATTTACAGCCATTTCAGTGTGAGATCCACTCTTCTCTGGATTAGTAGCTCAGATAAATCTATAGTTTTGTACCCGGTAGGATATTTTTACACAAGCCGTAGTCTGCTGTGAAGTACGCTACAACGGATGAGATTTATAACTGGCGTTTGATTAAGCCTGGTTCTCAGGGGAACAGGCACAATTCAATTTATTACAGTACAGAGTGTTGCTTATCAGTCCAATTTCTAAGCACCTAGGATGCAACCAACTTTGGTTGCTAGGCAACCAGTTCAGAAGAAGAACCCAAGCATTGCTTTGCTTGTGGCGGTCTCCTGCACACTTGAGATACCTTGAAATAAAAATATACAGGAATTATATACTTCTTCCTATTGCCAGTACCTTATATACATTTGCAAACATCCCCTAAACACCAACTGAAATTTCAAGTCAGTTTTACAACAGTCCTGACAGTGCCATGTATTAGTTACTACGTGTTTAGGCATGTTGGGAAGCAGAGCTGAGGCTCCCTAAAGAAATAGAAAGATCAGAAAAGTGATCCTACTCTTCTGGGTACAATATCGTGTTGGGGTATTAAGGTTCCTGTTAACTCCTAAATCACCATTGTGTCCTGTAGTGGCATAGGGACTGATGTGAGGAAGGACAGCACGTGGCAGGGACCAGGTATTTGACACTCCTTGAAGTATTGCATACCAGAAGAGGCTGGCAATCTGCCATACACTGAGGTTTTAGGACACTGCCTGCTGAAAATGTACAGGAAGGAAGTTTTACATACGGTACTTGAAGTTAATGATTATAGATCAGGGGTACAAAGGTATTAATTAAAAAAAACTAAAATAATTGTATTTAATACACAGCACTTTAGTAAAACTAAATGACACCCAGTTAGGGTTAGGCTTTAATTTAGATTAGAGACAGTCACATGTTTACTTTAACATGTTAAAGTAATTTTAATCATTTACAAAATAGTGGAGTGCGGATTAAATAAAATCTCATGAAACCTCTCCCACTTGTGCTTCTATGTTGTCACCCCATCATATGCTCCCCTGATGGCGAAGGCAAGTGGTCATTTCACCATATGATATAGGCCTGTTCCACTGTTGTCACCAATAAATTGTTTGATACATAACACTTTTAGCCTATATATTTCATTCATGTAGGGTTTACAACATACTGTTAAAGGTCTGGTACTATTTATTATATATTTTTAAACAATATAAGCTGAAATTATGGGCATGACACCCTGGGCTTGTGTCCTCCACCTCTCCATGGGTGCCCCTAAACCTGATTTCACAACTGCTGTTTTTTTCTTTGTCATTTCTTTTCTGGATCCTGCGACATCTCCCCACTGTAGCTGCTACTCACACTGCCTGTCGGACTTCAGATGGAGTGGCTGTTCGTGTTCCAAAAGCATCAGGCAGCTAGAACAGAAGCATGAACAAATATACTGCAGTACTTCTAAGTTCAGGAAGTGTTCTGTATCTTCTCCTGAACCATGTAGCTCATTCATTACTTGGGAAGCCTGAACAAGATAGGGCAGTAATCCAGCAAGAACCTTCTGCATCTTCACCATAAGCCTAGGTTCACACATATGTGGGTCCTGTGTACCGAATTTGCACGCGCATAGTGGCCCATTCATTTGAAAGGGCTGCTGTACCTGTGGGAAACATGGGGGGGGGGGGGGGTCCCTGACACTTTTTAAAATAAACAGGACCACATAGAACCACATGGTGCTATGGCCCTATGTGGTTTCACAGTCAAAAACACACAGCGTGTTTTGATACATGGGGCTGCCGTTAAGCTAATTTTGCATGTGGGTCAAGGAAAGTGTGATATTAGCACACGTTCCCTGACCTACATATTTGTGGCCCTGGCTGGTAAACAAAACATACTTGTTAAAAAAATCAACATGGTTCTGGGCCTCATGTTTAAAGGTGTCTGCAGTAAAGCTGTACCACCTGCTTCTGTTCACTGTACATTTCCTATTCCACACCATTCTGCAGACTGAGCTGTAAGCACCTTATTCTAACGCTATCATGCTGTAAAATGCATTGTACAATTCCTTGTCCACAGCACATAATTCTGTCCGTGGCACTATATATTCCATGTTCCACACCGCCCTTTTGAACAGGCTGCACTGTAAATTTCCTATTCCACGACGCCTCTCTATGCTGTAGTACATTCCCTGTTCCACTCTTCCTAATTCTTTACACTGTGCTGTACATTCCGTATTCCGCAGCGCCTCCTTCAATGCATTTTCCATATTCCACAGCAGCTCATTTGGTTTGTCGTGTTGTACTTTACTATTTCAGCCTCTCATTCTGAGTTTTCTGTATTTAACACTGCCTCAATCTCCATGCTGGATTGTACGTTCCCTATTCCTCATGACCGCCTTTCTTTAAGGTAGTATCAAACAGTGTTACCGCTTACCCTTTATGCTGTGTGCATAAAGCATACTGTACAAAATGATCTAGGTTTTTTTTTTTTATTTTTTTTTTTAAGGCTGGGTTCACACCATTGCGAAATGGATACAGGGTTTGCCACATCCAATTTGCAATAGCAGGAAATTTTGACTGGCTCTACCTATGGAGCCAGTTCACATATCACTGTTGTGAATTTGCACAGGGGCCCTGTGCTTATTTTGGTCTGTTTCAGGTCCGAATTCAGACAAAAATTGGGGTTGAAATCGGAACTGAAATTGTGAACCAGTATGCACCGGACCCCTGCTGGGAGCCACATGCGGCGATGGTGTGAACCAAGCCTGAATGAACCGGTGTCCTGAAATTTATATGTGCTTGTGAGACTGTCGCGTATGGCACAGCGATTTAAGCATGTTTCGTCAGTACAAGGACACGGGCAGTGTATACAGTGAGTAGTAGGATCAGACTCTATTTACCAATAGGCCCCTTTCAGACGTCTGCTCCGCTCGTCCGTTCATTACAAGTCCGTTTACGGACTTGTAATGAATCCCTATGGGATCGCGTCCGTTAGCAGATGGAGCATCCGCTAACGTCCGCGACCATCCGCGTCCGTCGGGATCCGCTTTTGCGAACGGAAGAAACCCTATTTTTCTTCCGTCCGGCGGAACGCCGTCTGCATCCGATCCCCCATAGGGGAGAGCGGAGCAGAGACAGGGCGGTCTCTGCACTGTGTGCGGGGACCGCCGACAGCTCAGCGGGGATGACGGATGATCCCCGCTGAGCTTTGGTGGACACACGGAGCGGACACAGAAACGGTCCGCTCCGTGTGAAAGGACCCTTAACTCTGATTGTTAGACCTGGTCCAGCTACACTTACAATTTGCTGCACCATGTGAATTAAGCAGGCCAAAGATGATACAATTTTCTTTCCTTCCACCATGGATGGAAGGAATTTTTTTTTTATTGACCCCCCCCCCCCCACCATCTCAGTCAGTGTTGATGAGGGAATGCCTCCCGCTGCACTATTGTATTCTGCCAACTGGGAGGGTAGGAAGCCTTTCTGGGCGGCAGCATACCATAGTTACTGCCAGCGAGTATAGCTGCTGACAGAAACCATATGTAGAAAAATCCGACAGGCTAGTTGTACCAAAGGCAACTGATGCATCAACTTGGGTACAATCAGCCTGCCTATATATGGATTTAAATTCATACGGTCCTTGCTGAACCGGCTTAATTTCGCTCCATGTATGGCTGTCATAACTTCCCTCTGTATGCCCCAGGGTGTCCTAGGTTTTCCATAAACGTATAACTGTGCCAGGCTTGAATTCCCTTGTAATAGCAGCTTAGAAAATGCCAGTGTGCAGCAGTACCAAGTAGCTATCGGCAGATTTTAAGGGTTTTGCAATGTACTTTGTCTGAAGTAAGCTTTATATTATCATTCTTCACACCTCCAGATGTGTTTCTAACTTTATATAAGACTGTTAACAAGAGGCATGTTTTTTCTTGTTAATTCTAAAAATATTTTTCCAATGATCTGTACAGGAACAACCTTCATCCAGTCTCCATATGATCAGTATGAATTTTCTCAGCTATCACAATGTAGCCCACTGACGTTGGACTCCAGTGAAAAAGAGCAGGAATGACCACAAGAAATAAAGTGTCTGTTCACAGAATATGTTTTTGTAATTTGAAATTAAAGGCTTAGTCCACAAAAAAAAAAAAAAAAATCAGTTTTGGTTGAACATTAAACGAGTTGAAGCCACCAGTTTCACTTAATTATCACCAGTAATTAAATCTCTGCTCCGGAGTTCCGGGCTCCACTCACCTGCTGAAACTGCACTGAGAGGGCCCCAGTGTCTGTGCTGGGATTCTATTTTTGTTATGGTATGGTAAAGACAGATAGGCATGTAAAACTCCAAGCAGGTCAAGGATGGCACAGAAATTATGAGAGCTGGAGATAAAAATAAGCTGGTGTAATTTACAGCTCTGATGAATGTACCATAAAGTGCAATATAGCTTGTCTATAGGCACCAAGACGTATCGTTGGCACACCTTTCATACTGAAGTGCCTATGATTTGATGATGGAACTTTCTCTGCACCCACATCAATCACATTGGCAGTCACAAACTCTACAATTCAAAATAAAGTTATAGGACTTCCTCTTCCTGCCAGATATCAGACCAACCATCATCCATTCAAGTACTTATTGATGTCCATCCTTAGACCCAGTGCTGCTACTTCATTCCTAAACTATACTAAGAAACCAAACACTGTAATTTTTCTATTGTTCCACTGGCAATATGTGGCAGCCACTCTCGATGTTAACCATATTCAGCTGTTGAATGTTTATCCTCCAGCCAGCTAAATAAACAGATGAAACACATACAGTGGGTAAAATAAGTATTGAACACGTCACCATTTTGCTAGGTAAATATATTTTCGAAGGTACTATTGACATGCAATTTACACAACATCGGTAACAACTCATGCAATCCATACATACAATGAAACCAAAATAAATAAGTTCAGCAATTAAGTTACGTGTAATAAAATGGGATGCCACAGGGAAAAAGTATTGAACAACTGAAATGTATTTAATACTTCATACAAAATCCTTTGTTGGTAATAACAGCTTCAAGATGTCTCCTGTATGGAGAAACTAATCACATGCATTGCTCAGGTGTGATTTTTGCCCATTTGTCCACTCAGTCCTCAAATCTGAAAGGTTCCGTGGGCCTCTTCTATGAACTCTGATCTTTAGTTGACTGAGAGTATCCTTAGCTTTGTGTTTGGGATCATTGCCTTGCTGAAATTTCCACCCTTGTTTCAGCTTTATCATCCTAGGAGATGACAGCAGATTTTTATCAAGAATGTCTTGGTACATTTTTCAATTTATCCTTCCTTTAAAGACATGATGTTTGCTAGTACTGTGTGCTGAAAAACAGCCCCCATCATGATGTTCCCACCTCTAAACTTCACTGTTGGGATGGTGTTTCTCCTGTAATCGGTTAATCCTTCTACAACCAATGCCATCAGTATCTTTTTGCAACAATAAGTTTGAAAAGGTCTTGAGAGAGCTGTTTGCTTTTACCCATCATGAGACGTTTCTTGTGTGACACCTTGGTAATGAGACACCTTTTTATAGGCCATCAGTTGAGACTGAACCAGCTGATATTAATTTGCACTGACAAGGGGCAGGATTGCTTTCTAATTACTGATAGATTTAAGCTGGTGTCTTGGCTTTCCATGCCTTTTTCTCTGCGTCAATACTTTTTCCCTGCGTTATTCCATTTTATTACACATAACTTAATGAACCTACATTTTTTGTTTCTTTGTATGTTTGGATTGCATGGGTTGTTACCAACATGTGGTGAAAATTTCATGTCAATAGCACCTTTAAAAATCTATTTAGCTACAAAAATTGTGACGCATTCAATGCTTATTTTACCCACTGTATAAAGGAGTTGGATTACGTTTCAAATGATTTGTGATTCTGTCCAGCTTGTACTGAGCTTACACAGCTCTGCCCCTCAACACATCTCTGTTTGGCAGAGCAGGGGACCTGATTTCTCGGCTACATTTAAAGCAGATATTGTATTTTAAATAGCAAGGTCCGCTTAATTAGTTTAATTGCCAACAATCTAAAAATTTTGCTACGGCTATAAGAAGAAAAAAATACCCTTGCCCCAGCATTAGATTCTTCCAGGAGGTGAGGGCCAGATCCACGAAGCAGTTACGCTGGCGTATCTATTGATACGCCGCGTAACTGCTAGGTTGCTCTGGCGTATCTTTGTTTTGTATCCACAAAACAAGATCCGCCTGAAGCTGGGCTAGATCCGACTGGCGTACGTCTTCGTACGCCGTCGGATCTAAGGTGCATATTTACGTTGGCCGCTAGGTGGTGCTTCCGTAGATTTCTGTGTCGAGTATGCAAATTAGCTAGATAAGCGAATCCACAAACGTACGTCGGGCCGGCGCATTTTTTTACATTGTTTCCGTAAGGCTTTTTTCGTCGTAACGTTACCCCTGCTGAAGGAGGCGCAGCCAATGTTAAGTATGGACGTCGGGCCAGCGTTGAATTTTCCGTCGCGTACGTCGTTTGCATAAAATGTTCGCGAATGGGGCTTTGCGTAGAATGACGTTCACGTCAAAAGCATTGGCTTGTTGCGGGTTAATTTGGAGCATGCGCACTGGGATACCCCCACGGACGGCGCAGAAAAAACGTAATTTACGTCGGGTCAAGACGTATTAACATAAAACACGCCCCCATCTCATCCATTTGAATTGCGCGCCCTTACGCCGACACAGTTACACTATGCCGCCGTAACTTACGGCGCGAATTCTTTGTGGATACAGGAAATACGCTGTAAGTTACGATGGCGTAGTGTACGCCGGACGTAAAGAAGCGCAGAGGTACGTGGATCTGGCCCATTATGTCTATCTGCTGCCTCCTGCTATAGCTGGGGTCTCTTGTGAGAATGCACTTCAGCCCATTGCAGGGGCACCTTTTCAAAGGATTTTACTTGTCCAGCTATTCCAGGAGGTAGGAATGAGGCATGGTGATATCTCCCGTGCTTCAGAAGCTGGGGCCAAGGTAGGTTTTCTTTTTAAAACACCTTAGGAAATTACTTGACTGTAGAGGTGGGCTTTCAATAGAGCAGATCTTCCGTTTCATGTTTTTAAACAATCTGTTGTTTTGCAAGCTCATTTTTAGGTTTACCCCATCCACTCTCTATCCATCCACATAAACCTTCAGCAGGTATTTCATAAATATTTTGTTTTCCTGCTGTGTAAAGTTGTAAAAGGTAGAAGTGACCAGTCTTCCCCACTGGGAATGCTGGGATCAGGGCTGGTGGAAGAATTTTTGACACTAGGCGAAACCTCATTTTTCAGCTCCACCCCCTTTGCCCTGCCATGTATACCCCACCTTTTTAATGAAGCGCCCATCAAATGCAGCCTTCACCAGAATCCATCAAATGCAGCCTCACTAGCGCCCATCAAATGCAGCCTCACCAGCGCCCATCAAATGCAGCCTCACCAGCGCCCATCAAATGCAGCCTCACCAGCGCCCATCAAATGCAGCCTCACCAGCGCCCATCAAATGCAGCCTCACCAGCGCCCATCAAATGCAGCCTCACCAGCGCCCATCAAATGCAGCCTCACCAGCGCCCATCAAATGCAGCCTCACCAGCGCCCATCAAATGCAGCCTCACCAGCGCCCATCAAATGCAGCCTCACCAGCGACCATCAATGAATGTTTGCTTGCTTCCATTCACTCAGGGCACAGTCCTCCGCTGCGCCTCTGACACTATGTGCGAACGAAGAGGCGGCTACTTGCTGATGCTGAGACTTAGTTGCTTGCTACAGAGAGAAGAGAGTAGGAACACCAGTGCGCCCTCAGCGGCTGCCTAGTGGTAGCACCAGCCCTGACTGGGATGGAAACCTGAATTTGAATAAAGCTTGAGGAAACTTGGAAGAGCTTACATACAAATAAAGACCCTACACGGGTGAGCAATTTAATACATTTCTATAAGTTCTGCCCAGAGATGAATTTAAATAAACTTGCTTACTCACATTTGCTTTGTATATAGCTTATTATTTATTAAAACTCTTTAAATTGCTTAAAGCGGAGGTTCACCAGTAAAATCCTGTTTTTACCCTTAGTCTGATGCTCATTTAGTCTAGGGGAATCGGCTAGTTGTTTTAAAATCCGAGCAGTACTTACCGTTGTAGAGGGCGATCTTCTCCGCCACTTCCGGGTATGGGTCTTCGGGACTGGGCGTTCCTTCTTGATTGACAGTCTTCCGACAGGCTTCCGACGGTCGCATCCATCGCGCCACGGTTTTCCGAAAGTAGCCGAACGTCGGTGCGCAGGCGCAGTATAGAGCCGCACCGACGTTCGGCTTCTTTCGGCTACTCGTGACGCGATGGATGCGACTGTCGGAAGCCTTTCGGAAGACTGTCAATCAAGAAGGAACGCCCACTCCCGAAGACCCATACCCGGAAGTGGCGGAGAAGATCGCCCTCTACAACGGTAAGTAATGCTCGGATTTTAAAACAACTAGCCGATTCCCCTAGACTAAATGAGCATCAGACTAAGGGTAAAAGAGTAAAAAACAGCATTTATCAGTGAACTCCCGCTTTTACATTACCAGAATTGTTGCTAAATTTACCTAAATAAACTGAAAATTGCCTTAATATCTTTAAAAATGCCTTCTTGGGTCACATACCAATAGCCAAGAACTTGTTAGTATTTGTGTGACGTGTGCCTATCACAGATTCAATTCTGAGCAAAGGTAAGGCATTATTTATTTAAAGCGGATCTCCACTCTAAAGTGAAATTGCGCTGATCGGCACCCCCCCCCCCTCCGGTGTCACATTTGACACCTTTCAGGGGGGAGGGGGTGCAGATACCTGTCTACAGACAGGTATCTGCACCCACTTGCGGCCCTACAATACGGGCAAAAGACGGGTTTTTTCCTTGCTTCCCGTCCGTCCCCCGTTGTATGCTGGGAACACTCGGCTCCCAGCACACAGCGGGAGCCAATCGGCGGGCGCAGCGCGACTCGCGCATGCGCCGTAGGGAACCGGGCAGTGAAGCCGGAGCGCTTCACTTCCTGGTTCCCTCACCGTGGATGGAGGGGGGAGCAGCAGGGTGACGAGCGATCGCTCGTCATCTGCTGCGGACGGCGCTGGACTCCAGGACAGGTAAGTGTCCTTATATTAAAAGTCAGCAGCTGCAGTATTTGTAGCTGCTGGCTTTTAATATATTTTTTTAGTGGCACATCCGCTTTAAGACATTCATTATCCCAAGGACACAACATGTGCAAAGAGCACCTACAATTAAGGAAAATAAAGGTATCACAACTAGTGACAAAAACCATATTGAGAAGATCAAGCTTAAAGACACAGATTGGTCAGGAGGGAGTTCTTTTCTTAAAATAACGAGTTCATCCTCATCTTCATCCCCTATAAGAACATAAAAACAGGTTGTTACCAGATATAAAAAATATATAAAATGCCCACATTTTTTTTCCTGCATAAAATGTTATTAAGTTTCAAAATGAACAATACATATATATGGAAAGGATGTACAATAATGCCGCGTACACACCATCACTTTATGTGATGAAAAAAAATGACGTTTTTAAAAACGTCACTTTAATTGACTGTGTGTGGGGGAAAACGTCATTTTATGTCTTGTAAAAAACGACCAAAAAAAATTGAAGCATGCTTCAATTTTATGTGTCGTTTTTCAAAAGTGCACTTTTTACTTCACAGAAATTGACCGTGTGTAGCAAAAAACGTCGTTTTCTAAGACGTTTTTTCATCCACGCATGCCCAGAAGCTACTTATGAAGCAAGCTTCAATGGTAAAACGTGGTGGAACGTAACCTCACTTTGCAAGATCATTGTGAGAAAACGATGGTGTGTAGGCAACTTCGTCTTTGAAAATTGAAGTTTCAAAAACGTCATTTTTTACTTCACAGAAAGTGTCGTTTTTTTTCATCACATAAAGTGATGGTGTGTACGCGGCATAAGCAGGTCATGCAATCAAACATTGTCAAATAAGACTGGCTCATCGAAATACAGAATATGCACTATAGTGTGCCGTCCGGTACATCCAACGTGGGGACTGTAGGTCCAGAAAGGATGAAAGGAGATAACAGATATAGAAAAGAAAACACATTAGTACACATAAAAAGGTAAAATGCCCAATTTATGTGCCAAGTTTAGAGGCCAAGAGTAGCGCCACAGGGTGTCAATAGAAAGAAATTGATTCTCATGACCATTATGTGTTTTGATGTTATGACATGCAGCATAGAATCTTTGTGGGCAATAAGACAAAAGTTGGTCTATTTCTAAAACTTGAAAAAATGTAAAACTAAAATTGAATTTTCTCTGTGCCTTCCAACACTTTTGGGTATCAATGTCAAATGCAAATGAATATATATATATACACACACACACACACACACTGTAAACCAAGAGGGTATGCAGTCTATACAAAAGCCAGTCCATGTATTCACTGCACACACAGAGGCCATGCTCTCCTTCCCATACAGGTGAATATATTTCTACCACCATGACAGCTCCTGCGGTGTCCCCGGGGATGGACATTATACGTCACATGTACCGGGCTTAGCTCGATGTAATGGGTCAGGCTGGGTACGATGAGGACAATGAAGAGGGTGCACAGGGCAGGCTGCCATCTTCCCGATCCATTCTCCACCACTGCCGCCCGAAACACGCCCCTTTGGCCGCGGCTTCAGGCACGGAGGACACGCCTACCCAGAGTCACTGCAGTCCTAAGACTCATATTATTAATAAGGAAGACAATAGTGAATATTAAGAGATATTGTCACACAACTGGGTGGGCTCAGGACACAGTGCTCTGTGCCCCAAGCCCAGCCTTTTTTAAGCCAGTTAGAGCCGCATTCTCCAATCAAGTGCTTAAAAAATAGAAAATTAAATCCATGCATCCTCATTTGTAGATTAGGGGCTGGGGACACAGGGATTAGGGGGGCGGCGGACGGGACGCCACTGGAGAAGAGTTCATATGTGCATGATCGGCCGCATAATGAGTGTTAACCACTTAAGGACCGCCTCCTGAACATTTACGTCGGCAGAATGGCACGGCTGGGCACATGCACGTACAGGTACGTCCTGTCCTGTACTAGTACCCAGCCGTGGGCCGGCGACCCGGTCCGAAGCTCGGTGACTGGGACCCGTGGACCCGATCGCCGCTGGAGTACCGCGATCGGTCCCCGGAGCTGAAGAACGGGGAGAGCTGTTGGTAAACACAGCTTCCCCATTCTTCACTGTGGCGGCGTCATCGATCGTGTGATCCCTTTTATAGGGATACACAATCGATGACGTCACACCTACAGCCACACCCCCCCTACAGTTAGAAACACATATTAGGTCATACATAACCCCTTCAGCGCCCCCTTGTGGTTAACTCCCAAACTGCAATTGTCATTTTCACAGTAAACAATGCATTTTGAATGCATTTTTTGCTGTGAAAATGACAATGGTCCCAAAAATGTGTCAAAATTGTCTGAAGTGTCCGCCATATTGTCGCAGTCATGAAAAAAATCGCTGATCGCCGCCATTAGTAGTAAAAAAAAAATAATTAATAAAAATGCAATAAAACTATCCCCTATTTTGTAAACGCTATAAATTTTGCGCAAACCAACCGATAAACGCTTATTGTGATTTTTTTTACCAAAAATAGGTAGAAGAATACCTATCGGCCTAAACTGAGGAAAAAAAAGTTTTTTTTATATATTTTTGGGGGATATTTATTATAGCAACAAGTAAAAAATATTGCATTTTTTTCAAAATTGTTGCTCTATTTTTGTTTATAGCGCAAAAAATAAAAACCGCAGAGGTGATCAAATACCACCAAAAGAAAGCTCTATTTGTGGGAAAAAAAGACGCCAATTTTGTTTGGGAGCCACGTCGCACGACCGCGCAATTGTCTGTTAAAGCGACGCAGTGCTGAATCGCAAAACCTGGCCGGGTCCTTTAGCTGCCTAAAGGTCCGGGTCTTAAGTGGTTAATGGGTCAGCGATATAAAAATATTGTGATGAGCGCTAAAAGGAAATTAAGAAGACAAAAGTAAAAAAAAAGAAAAAAAAAAGGAGGGAAAGATAGAGGTGTAGAAAAAAATATAGAAGAATAAAAAAGGGGAATAAGATTCAAACGAAAAATTTAAAAAACAGAAGAAGAAAAAACGAAAGAGAAAAACAAAGAATGCTGACAAAAAAGAAAAAAAATAGACTATGGAGAATAAATAATGTAAAGTAAAGATGTGAAGAAAATAAAGCTATGACCACATGATGATAAAAAAAAGGAGAAGAAAGATCATGTAGTGTGGCGTGAATAAGTAGAAAAAAGGTGAATAAAAGGATGAAGGCAATAGATAGGAAGTGAAAAACCTAAAAAAAATGGAATGCGCAAAAAACAAAAATGAAGAGTAAAAACAAAACTCTGTAGACATTAGAGAATACCAATTAAAAAAAAAAAAAAAGATCGCTCCACAGAGTGATGAAATATATGTTATAGATCTTGTGTAAAATATAAAAAGCATATACTCATGGATGTAAAAAATAAGAAGGTATAAATGAAAACAAATGTATACAAAAAAATAATTTAACAAAATTGAATTACAAAAAAAAAAACATTTTCAAAAATGTATTGCAGAGGTTGATGTATGTGAGAGGAGACACTAAAAGGAGTATAAGGGGAATGGCAAAAAAAGGAAAAGAGGAGTCTTTCAACCAACATATTGGATATTACATTTTACACAAGTGATTACATAAATCACATACCTGGTTTGGCAGTTGACCAATTGCCTGATGTTATACTCGATATTATTTTATAATATGCAAATCCCCAGTATAGCAACAGCTGGAGCAATGGGTGGCATTACACTTGAAGACGCCTGTGGTGTGTAACCAAGTTCATGCATCCTATGTAAATATTAATAAGGATACGAACGTCGCTAAACATTTCAGATTCTGCCATTGTTTTGACACCAGCTCCTTCAAAACTGCTTCTTTCCCCTATCCCCCCCACACTTCTCTCTCTTTTTCTCCCCCCTTCTGTACTTTTTTCTCTTATGCCACCCCCCTCATTTTAGTGCACCCTCTCACTTCCATCAACCTTTGGAATATATTTTTGAAAAAGGTTTTCTGAAATTCAAATTTTTGAAATACATTTGTAATATACCTTTGCATCTGAGGCCCCATACACACGAGAGGATTTATCTGCAGATACGGTCCAGCGGACCGTATCCGCGGATAAATCCTCTCGAGGATTTCAGAAGATTTCTATGCGATGGCGTGTACACACCATCGCATTGAAATCCCTGCTGAAATCCTCTGCCGATGACGTGTCGCGCCGTCGCCGCTATTATGACGCGGCGACGGGCGCGACGCTGTCATATAAGGAATTCCACGCATGCGTCAAATCATTACGACGCGTGCGGGGAATCCCTTTGGACGGATGGATCCGGTAAGTCTGTACAGACGAGCGGATCCATCCGTTGGAATGGATTCCAGCAGATGGATTTGTTGAGCATGTCAGCAAATATCCATCTGCTGGAAATCCATTCCAGGGGAGATTTATCTGCGGATAGATATCCGACGGAGTGTACACACCATAGAATCTATCCGCAGAAACCCATTTGATGGGATTTATCTGCGGATAGATTCTATGGTGTGTATGGGGCCTTAGCCTTCTTGAATTTTTTACATCCATGAGTATATAGTTTGTGTATTTTGCTCAAGATCTGTAACATATTGTATTTTGTATGTTCCTTTAAATTAGTATTCTCTAATGTCCTATATGACATCCCTGGCCAGGGGATGCATCAATTTTTTTTTATTTTTTATGTTTCTCACTTCCTTTCTATCCCCTTTTTTCTTTACACTATACTACATAATCTTCCTTACTCTTTTTTTACTCCCATTTTTTCTTGCCTCTTTATTTAGTGACAATTTTATTTTCTTCACATTTTCACACTACATTATTAATTTATTTATTCTCCATTGCCTTTATTAATTTCTTTTGTCTTTGTAATTTTATTAGCATCTATTTCATTTTTTATTTTTCATTAAACACTTTTCTTTTCTATGAATCTTGTTTATTCCCCTTTTTAATTTTTCCATATTTTTATAGTTTTGTTTTTCCACATTAATATTAACACCCCCCCTTTTTTTATTTCTCTTTTTTACATCTTTTGTTTTCTCAATTTCCTTTTGGGTGGGGTGAAACACCACAGGAGGTATGCCCGGAGCAGTGCTGGCTGAGACCACCCACTGAGAGATCACTGGGTGGGTTTGAGCAGCGTCTTCCACTCAGAACTTTACATATACCGTATTTATTGGCGTATACAGCACACTTTTTTGCCCTGAAAATCAGTGTTCAAACTCGGCGCAGGACGACGGACGCCGGACCCGACGAAGAGGACACCCAAAGCCGCAGACGGACGCTGGACCCGACCAGGCCGCCATGTAAGACACCAAAACTGTAAGTACTAAAATGTGTTTTTTTACAGGAATGCGGGTCCACTTTAGGGGTGCGCGCTATACGCCGGAGCGCTCAATACCCCGATAAATACGGTAATTTAAAAAAAAATGCACCCTCCCTAAAAGAGCAATGTTAGTTTTCCCTGCATCCTGTGTCAGTGGAGGTAAATAATGGCCTGTAGTTGGCGGGAGTAAAAAATGCCCTGGCATCAGCGAAAGTAAAAAAATGCCCTGGCATCAGCGGGAGTAAAAAAAAAGGCCCGGCGTCAGCAGGAGTAAAAAATGCTCTCTGCCAGTGGATGTAAAAAAATCCTTGTCATGGGCAGTAGGAGTAAAAAATATCCTGATAGAATTTTTTACTCCTGCTGACGCCAGGGCATTGTTGGTATCAAATGAGGAATGGTTCCCCATTGTTGGTCTCAGTGCAAAGAACAGTGCTCCATAACTGGTGTCTGTGAGAGGAATAATTTACGCTTTTGGTGTCCGTGGGATTTGGAAAGCCCCACTATTATTATACAGGATTTATATATAGCAGCACTTTACAATGTTAGGACAGACAGTACAATTGCAAAACAATTCAATGAAGGCGGAATCAGAGGGCCCTGCTCATTAGAGCTTACAATCTAAGAGGGAGGGTCAAGTGATACAAAACGGTAAAAAACTGTGATCTAATGAAGAAAATTGTGGAGGCAGGATAGGCTTCTCTTAAGAGAAAAGTTTTCAGGGATCGCCTAAAAGTGGATAGATTTGGAGATAGACAGGATGGGGTAGGGAACTCCAGAGGATGGTAGAGGCTTGGGAGAAGTCCTGGAGGTGAGTATGAGAGGAGGCGATGAGGGAGCTAGAGAATAGGTGGTCTTGGGAGGAATGAAGAGGACGATTAGGTTGGTATTTTGAGACTAGGATAGTAATGTAGCTGGGGGCAGAGTTATGGATGGCTTTGTAAGTTATTGTTAGTATTTTGAATTTAATTTGTTAGGTAAATGGCAGCCAATGGAGGGATTGGCAGAGAGAGGTAGCAGACACTGAGCAGTTTGTAAGGTGGATGAGTCTGGCAGCAGCATTCATGATGGACTGAAGGGGGATAGCCTAGTTAAAGGTAAGCCAATGAGGAGTGAGTTACAGTAGTCGAGGTGAGAGACAACCAGGGAGGCAATCAGGAGCTTTAGAAAGGGACGTAGTTTGGAGATGTTGCGGAAGTTGAGGCGGCAAGCTATGCAAAGGCATTGGATGTGGGGCCAAAAGGAGAGTTTAGAACCCAGGATAGCACCCTGGCATGTGGTAATGGGTGGATGGTTGCGCCATTGCTTTTGACAGAGAAGTCAGGGGAAGAGGCACATGGGGGAAAAAATATTATGAGCACAGTTTTGGAGTTGAGTTTGAGGAAGTGGTGTGACATCCATACAGATATGTATGTTAGTAAGTTAGTGATGCGTAAGGAGACTGATGGAGTGAGCTGAAGGGTGGAGAGATAGATTTGGGTGTCATCAGCGTACAAATTATACTGGAAGCCATGGGAGGCTATCAGCTGACCCAGAAAGGAGGTGTAGATTAAAAATAGGAGAGGTCCAAGAACAGAACCTTGGAGAGACCCGACAGAAAAATGAAGAGGAAAGGAGGAAGTAGAATTGTAGGTGACACTGAAGGTGCAGTGGGATAGGTAGGATGATAGCCAATGAAGAGCACAGTCACGGAGACCGAGGGAGTAAAGTTTATTGAGGAGGAGGGGGTGGTCAACCATATCAAATGAAGCTGAAAGTTCCAGAAGTAGGAGTATAGAACAGTGTCCATGGTTTTTGCTGTTAGTAAGTAATTCATAAGTTTTAGAAGAGCAGTTTCTGTGATCTAGGCGATCTTCAGTGTGTATGTGGTGAACAAGGCTGGAGGACTCATCTACCAGCTGGACAACCAGAACCCCCCAAGCCGAGACTGAGAAGACCTTCAGCTACCCGCTGGACTTCGTTCTCAAAGTACATGGCAATCGGGTGTTGGTGTCGTTCGGTCAGAGAGACAACATCCGAGTTGGACACTCTGTGCTCTCTATCAATGGCATTGATGTAAGTGGAAGATGCACAGCAGATGGAAAGGAAGAGTTGGAATTTCTGGGAAAACCCTCCAACTATCCGCTTTTCATCCGCTTTGGATGACCCCGTCTTTCATCCAATGAGAAGCTAATGTTGGCATCCATGTTTCACTCTGATCGATAACATCGGATTGTGACAGCATTCTTTGAGATATCCAGCGTCCCTGTTTCAACACTATTACTTCAAGCCCAGGTCAAGCCCAGGAGATTCTGTTTATGCATATTTGACACACCGTCGCCAGGCGTGTGTGTCCTCTACTTATGGTAAGAGTACCCATTTCTTATCCTTTTGCTTAGATGTTGGTTTCCATTCAAGTGCAAGCTCTATGGTTGAAGCAGTTCATCCAGTATGTTGGCTACAGCTGCATAACAAAGACTCTCAATCTTTGATGCCTCTCCTAAGGGAATCTATCATTTGACCACATTGTAGAACTGTAACACTTTTGTGCATCCCATTCCACTGGTGTCATTTCACTGTCTTTATTATTATCTATTTTGTTTATTGGATCACTCAGTGCACATATCTTATTTTCACATGGTAATAGCACCATATGGTGCCTTTGGAATTGTGACACTCACAGTTTTTGCTGGACACTTCTGTGTCCATTTTTATGTATTTGGGACACCAGTGAGTGTTCCGTTGTCACTAGCGCCGCATTTTTTGCTTTTTAGTTTCTGTGGAGGGTTGAGGGCAAAAACCAGACTGAAGGGTATAAAGAAGGTTAATCTTAATGTAATGAGATGGTCACTCATCTGGTTATAGACCAGGCGTTAAAGAAGTTTAGAATAAAATGGGAGCAAGGAGGGCGTAGATTGTTAAGATTGGTTGGGTTCCAGGACAGCTTTTTAAGTATGGGGGTGATCAGTGCATGTTTTAAAGCATTGGGGAAGATGCCAGAAGAGAGGGAGAGATTGAAGGTGTGGGTTAGAGAGTGTAGGAGGGTAACCGTAGTATTTGAGAGCGTATAGGGTCCAGGGGACAGGTGGGCATTGGAAATTAGTTTAGCAAATTTGTCAATAGTAGCAGGTTTGAATAAGGGGAGTGTTAATTGTACCTGTTCACATGGTATGTTAAGTGGGGGAGATACCTATAGAGTGGAGATTTCATATTTTTTAAGTGACTAGCAATCTCCTGGCAGTGAGTGAGTTAGTGGGTGGATATGATCTATGTCCCACACTGCTCTTTTACTGGCCGGCTGATGTCAAGGATAGAACTAGGCTGTGATCACCAGCCAGGCAGTGCTGGGTGCTGCCAGCCTGCACAGAGCATCTCCCTCTCATGTACAACATGAAAGCTCTGAATTCCGTACCCTCATTGAAGGTACTGGTCTACAGCAACCAATGGGTGGTAACCAGCCTGTGAACATTTTTATTTTAGCTTCTCCAGCTATTGGTATGTTTGAATGAAACGTTCTCAATACTGACATGTTTTTGGTTGATTACACTTATAGTTAAAATATAAAGACAGTATAGCCATGAAAACTTACCATTATTTTCTCTGGATGAGCCTCCTAAATTTCTATTTAAAATTTCCATTGGTTTATCAACGTCCTCTAGAACTTTTTGATATAGTTCATCCATGACAGCTGTTAAATACATTGATAGAAACTTTATCAAAAAGTAGTAACCGCTGCTTGGCGAATCAAGTGGCTTTTCTGTTAGATATTATCACAATGCATTTATTATATGTTAATATGGTTAAGGATAAACTTACAATGAAATGTTAGGTTTATGTCACAGATATCATTCTACACACAACTTCACAAGTTCTACCTTATTCTAACTCATCAGTAAAGTGTATCTAAATCCAAAAACAAAACTACAATTTACTGATGCTTACCAGACCTTAGCCTGCTTCAAAAATATTAAAGGGGTTGTAAAGGTTCGTTTTTTATTTTCTAAAAAGGTTCCTTTAGGCTAGTGCATTGTTGGTTCACTTACCTTTTGCTTCGATTTCCCTTCTAAATGTTTTTTTCTTTGTCTGAATTTCTCACTTCCTGTTTCTCCTCAGTAAACTTGCCACCATCATCCGAGCGGTGGTCAGTCAGAACAGCTTACTGAGGAGCAACAGGAAGTGAGAAATTCAGACAAAGAAAAAAAAAAACATTTAGAAGGGAAATCGAAGGAAAAAGTAAGTGAACCAACAATGCACTAGCTTTAACCACTTGCCGACCCCGCTATAGACAAAATACGTTTACAGCGCGGTCGAGTTATTCTGGAAGGATGTCCCTGGGATGTCCTCCCAGAATCTTGCTCCTGTGCGCCCCCTGGTGCACGCTCCCCGGAATCATCCGTGACCGCCGGGTCTAGAAGACCAGACACATCACGGATCGCGGTAAATTGCAGCTGATAGCAGGCCGTTTACCACGTGATCGCTCCGTCAAATGACGGAGCGATCACTTGTAAAATGTGATGACGCCAGGGGGAGAGAGTGGAGGCAGCAGCAGCACTGTGGGCTGGATCTGCGACAATTGCATTCACAGATCCAGCCATCCATCCCTGACCAATACCCTGTGCAATACTCCAATACCCTGTGCAATACTCCAATACCCTGTGCAATACTCCTCAATACACCCCCCCCCCGCCACCCTCCGGTGCTTTTACCGACTCACCGCTACGATCAAAGCCAGGATAATTTTTTTATTTTTTATGAGAGGTAAGATGTGGGGTCTTATTGGCCCCACATCTCACTGTAAAGAGGACCTGTCATGCCATATGTATTTTTTGGGGGGGGGGGGGGAATGTCAAACTAAAATAAAGCGCCCCTGTCCCAGTGTGGTCGCATGCAGAAGCGTACGCATACTTAATTCCCGCCGACAAATGAAAACGGTGTTCAAGCTACACATGTGAGGTATCACTGCGAACGTTAGAGTGAGAGCAATAATTTTGGCCCTAGACCTCCTCTGTAACTAAAAACATGTAACCAATAAAAAAAATTAAAGCGTCGCCTATGGGGATTTTTAAGTAGCGAAGTTTCGCGCCATTCAACGAGCATGTGCAATTTTTAAGGGTGACATGTTAGGTATCTATTTACTCAGCGTAACTTCATCTTTCACATTATGCAAAAACATTGGGCTAACTTTACTGTTTTTTTTTTTTTTAAGCACAAATTTTTTTTTTAAAACGCGTTCAAAAAATTGCTGCGCAAATACTGTGCGAGATAAAAAGTTGTAATGGCCGCCATTGTATTCTCTAGGGTCTTTGCTAAAAAAGCATATATAAAGTTTTGGGGTTCTATGTAATTTTTTAGCAAATAAATGATGATTTTTACATGTAGGAGAGGAATGTCAGAATTGTTCTGGGTGCTCCAGAACGCCTGATGGTGCTCCCTGCATGTTGGGCCTCTGTATGTGGCCACGCTGTGTAAAAGTCTCACACATGCGGTATTGCCATACTCGGGAGGAATAGCAGAATGTGTTTTGGGGTGTAATTTGTGGTATGCATATGCTGTGTGAGAGAAATAATCTGCTAATATAAAAATGTTTAAAAAAAAAAAAGAAAAAAAAATCTTGATTTTGCAAAGAATTGTGGGGAAAAAATTACGACTTCAAAAAAACTCACCATGCCTCTTTCTAAATACCTTGGAAAGTCTTCTTTCCAAAAAGGGGTCATTTGGGGGGTATGTGTACTTTTCTGGCATGTTAGGGTCTCAAGAAATGAGATAGGCCGTCCGGACTTCAGGTGTGATCAATTTTCAGATATTGGCACCATAGCTTGTGGACTCTATGACTTTCACAAAGACCAAATTATATACACGGATTTGTACTTAATTTTTACCAAAGATATGTAACAGTATAAATTTATGAAGGAAAATTACTAATTTTCTAACAGAAACTAGAAAAATTCTTTTTTTTTTTACAGAATTTTCAGTATTTTTTCTTTTACAGCGCAAAAAATAAAAAACCCAACAGTGATTAAATACCACCAAAAGAAAGCTCTATTTGTGTGAAAAAGGGGACAACAATTTCATATGGGTACAATGTTGTATGACTGAGTAATTGTCATTCAAATTGCGAGAGCACCGAAAGCTGGAAATTGGTCTGGTTAGGAAGGGGGTTTAAGTGCCCAGTGGCCAAGAGGTTAAGGAACCTATTTAGAAAATAAAAGAACCTTTACAACCCCTTTAATGAGTCTTTTTAATGGGAAACAATCAAAACTGCTGCAAGTATAAAATGCAGGCACCTACATTAGACTCCAAAAAGCTGTGGGCAAATTTAGAGTTATTCTGATAGGCAAAGCTCCAATACTTTCGCTGTAACTCACTGTGAGCAGGCAGGCTTTTTTATGGCACAATAAACAAAGAGAAGGAGCACCGGCCTAGTGCATTATCTTTAAACACAGTTTATTTTAAAGAAAATGGATATTCATACTCACAATCCAATAGAAAACACACTATATTACCAAAAGTATTGGGACGCCTGCCTTTACACACACATGAAATTTAATGATATCCCAGACACACTCGAAATTTCCGAAAACAAATATTCGATGGGAGCTTGTTGTCGGAAATTCCGACCGTGTGTAGGCTCCATCGGACATTTGCTGTCGGAATTTCTGACAACATAAATTTGAGAGCTGATTCTCACATTTTCCGACAACAAAATTAGTTCTCGTAAATTCTGAGCGTGAATAGGTATTTTGCATGCAAGGAATCACCGGTGGCCTTAGTGAATACATTCAGAAGCGCTAATCCTTCCAGCTTTGAGTTGTATATGTGGAAAATGTAGAATAAGTGTATATGAATGAATACAATTCTTATTAATACAAAAATAAAATGGTGATTCTCCATGTGGGTACTTGGGCATGTAATGAGCAAGGTCCATAGAGATAAGTGGGTTTGGACTGAAGGAACTTGACTGGTCTGCACAGAGTTCTGACCTCAACCTGATAGAACATCTGTGGGATGAGTTAGAGCAAAGACTGCGAGTCAGGCCTTCTCGTCCACATCAGTGCCTGACCTCACAAGTGTGCTTCTGGAAGAATGGTCAAACATTCCCATAGACACGCTCCCAAACCTTGTGGACAGCCTTTCCAGAACAGTTGAAGCTGTTATAGCTGCAAACGGTGGGCCAACTCAATATTGAATGACACAGACTAATGCCGCATACACGCGATCGGACATTCCGACAACAAAACCGTGGATTTTTTCCGATGGATGTTGGCTCAAACTTGTCTTGCATTCACACCGTCACACAAATGTCGGAAATTCCGATCACCAAGAACGCGGTCACGTACGACAGCACTATAAACGGGAAGTTCAATACCAAGTGCGCCACCCTTTGGGCTTCTTCTGCTAATCTTGTGTTAGTAGAAGTTTGGTGAGAGACGAATCGCGCTTTTCAGCCTTGTGCTTTTCTGTCCGTTACTGCTCTTTGCAGCGTGACGAATGTGCCATCTCCTTTACGAACGCTAGTTTTACCAGACCAAGTGCTTCCCTCTCGTACTTGATTCAGAGCATGCGTGGAATTTTGTGCGTCAAATAATGTGACCCAAGAGGGCGTTATCACCATATTCCGCCACCCAGAGGAATCATCATGTGTCTCCTTGCAGACACCGCAATCGCATCCTGGTACAGGATGGGCCAACGATGGAGCACAGGCGTCACTTCTGGGATGTCGTGCGGGTCACGGTCCTACGCATTTCGTCATATCCGACTTCAACAGAGGGCGTCTCTTGGGTCACATTATTTGCTTGTTGATGTTTCTACTGTGTATGTAGTTAGTATTAGGGGATCCTTTTTTGCTGTATTGGGAGTTTGTCTTAAATAAACTGGATTATGCTATGTGCAACTATTCTTGTATTTTATGACGTATGTTGGAGCCGCTATACCATTGGATCTCTATGGATAGTGAGGATTGAGAGCAAACTGGCTGAGGAACACTGATCTTAAGGCTATCTCATTAAAGGTTTCTGGTGAGTTTGACCCCCTGGGGGAGTGTGCTTCACGAGGTGGAAATCTGACTTTTTTTGGTGGAAGGTGCACACACCAAGACAACCGTTTTATCATCACCTATGACGTTTTGAACTGTTCCTACTATCATCACTACACAAAAGACTTTATTGTGGGGTTCACCACACGGTCGTCATTTCATTTTAAAATTAGCGCTGTTTTAGTATCTAATTGATCCAGTGATTGGACTGTTTTATTTCCATACTATTGTTTTATATTTTTGTAATATTTTTAAATAGCTACTTAGTATTACTCAGATATTCTATAAAGGATATTTTGAAGGTTTATATATCGGTGTGCATACTGCTGGAGAGCTGAAGGACTGATGTGGGCACGGAGTGGTGTATTGTAGGCCGTATTATACACTCTTTTATTACATATATTTTTATGTTTATTTTACTATTTAAGGGCCTTGGATCTTTTTAACTTTTCATGGTTCATACTGACCAGGCTGTGAGCATGTCCCATCATCAGTGGGGCCATTATCACTAGTGAGTTACCTTGATGCCTCTCCTATTCTTATTGACTCGAGTATAAGCCTAGGGTGTCCATCTGCATGCCTCACTGTGTCCATATGTGCATGCCTCACTGTGTCTATATGTGCATGCCTCACTGTGCCCATGACTAGACTGAAGTTTAACATGGGAGTCTATGGAAGGGGTGCCCGGCTTTGAAAAATCGGTGCTCCCCGGCCATAGGTCCCCCGAGTATAAGCCGAGGGGGGCATTTTCAGCACAAAAAAAGTGCTGAAAAACTTGGCTTATACTTGAGTATATACGGTAATACATTCAGCATGTGTGGAACAGTAGTCTATTATGGGGAGCAAGCGCGGGAACTCACAGGGATTACGTCACAACAAAGATTTGGTTAGCCATCTTTTTTTCAGTAATCACTCAGTTTGGTTCGAAGACTTTGGCATATAGGTAAACAAATTTGTATTTAAAGTGGTTGTATAGGAAAATGTTTAACTTTTACCTACAGGTAAGCCTATAATAAGGCCTTTACAGTTTAAAAGATATTCCCCCTCGCAATGAGCCGCTGACTGCAGCGGCGCATGCACACAGGGGATTCTCGGCTGAAGGCCCGGCAGACGCCAAACCTTGCCGGAAAGAAGTCTCCCGTACGCATGCGCGGGAGTGACGACATCGCGGCTTCAGCCACTCACAGCGCTGGAGCCGCGATACCCGGAAGACACGCTGAGGAAAATTGTCATCTCCCTCCGTGTGGACCAGCAGCGATACCGACGCCCCGCGGTGCATACTAGCTCATTATGCCCTTTACCTTAACCACTTCCCCACCGAGCCATAGTAAAATGACGTCGGCGGGGACCTCTCGTCCTTCAGACTGGACGTCATATGAGGATGGGGATTGGGGGGAGAGGGGAGAGAGCAAGGAATAAGAAGTATTTGTATTTAATCATCACTCCCTAGAGAAAACAAGAATTTAACTAACTCATGCAGTGCAGGTGAGGAGGACACTATGTTATGTTGCACTAACTATCCTATGGTGCTGGAGAGTTTCTCTTGGAAACTATAGCCTAGCTGTGAGGGAGTCTTGTGTGATTTTTTTGTAATGCTTTTGAGTAATTTTTAATAATGAACTTTGTAATAAATAACAGGCTTTTTAAAACAGCTTACCTGTTTACCTTACCTTTTTACAGTGAAGTAAACAACTTTGGGTGACCAGTAATGACAACAGGGAATACTTGAAAAAGGTATTTTTTGGAGGCAAATGGACATTCTTGGTACTGACACAGACATTATGTATATAATTAAAAAAATGTATATTTATGACAAACTTCATCACTTAAAATTACTCATAAACATTATTACAAAAAATATAAAAACGGTTATATAGCTAGCTCTTCTCAACATGTTTCGTGGTTCAGCCACTTCTTCAGGAGTATTTTTGAGGGAGTGAATTTCCTATATAAAAATATGTATTTCCCCCCCATGCCTGCCTGGTTCCTTTGGGTAAGCCCTCCTTTCCCTTTCCTAAGTTATGCTATGCTGCTCTTTATTAATGAGAGTAGAGCTTGATTGTTCTATCCCATAGCACTTTTGTGCACTGCACATGCTTAATATTATACTATTTTTCTATAGGAAATTCACTCCCTCCAAAATACTCCTGAAGAAGCGGATGGACCGTGTAACATGTTAAGAAGAGCTAGCTATATACCCATTTTTATGTTGCACTAACTATCCTATGGTGCTGGAGAGTTTCTCTTGGAAACTATAGCCTAGCTGTGAGGGAGTCTTGTGTGATTTTTTTGTAATGCTTTTGAGTAATTTTTAATAATGAACTTTTTAATAAATAACAGGATTTTTAACCAGCTTACCTGTAAAATCCTTTTCTTGAAGTACACCACGGGGCACAGAGCCATTCTTTACATTAGGGTTGTCCCGATACCACTTTTTTGAGACCGAGTACAAGTACCGATACTTTTTTTCAAGTACTCGCCGATACCGAATACCGATACTTTTTTTTTATGTCATGTGACGGTATTTTATAATTTTTTTTTTTACAGTGATTTTTTTAGTTTTTTTGGGGGAAGGTGGATTGTCAGTGTGTTTTTTTTATTTACATTTTATTTTTATTTATTTTAAAAAAAAATATTTATTGCAATTTTTTTTTTTGTTTAATCAGCCCTGTTGGGGGGCTTTGGTGAGATATCAGGGGTCTTAACAGACCTCTGACATCTCCCCTTTAAGACAGAGAAAGGGACTAGGGAACAGATTCCCCAGTCCCTTTCTCAGCAGCATCAGCTGAAATGAATGGAGGGAGACTCCTCTCCATTCATAAACTGCAGCATCGTAATCACAGGTTACGATGCTCAGTTATGTGAATGGACAGAGTCAGTGATCACTGACTCTGTCCATTCGGAAAAAGGTAGGAGCCGGGTTTAGCGGCTCCTACCTCCGCTCTCCCCCCTGACAGATTGAGGGGGGAGAGCGGCACGGACAGATGGAGAAGACTGCACGGAGGACGGAGAGCGGCACGGACAGACGGGGGGGGGGGAGAGCTGCACGGACAGACGGGGGGGAAGGGCTGCACGGACAGACGGGGGGGGAGAGCGGCACGGACAGACGGGGGGGGGGAGAGAGCGGCACGGACAGACGGGGGGGGGGAGAGAGCGGCACGGACAGACGGGGGGGAGAGAGCGGCACGGACAGACGGGGGGGAGCTGCACCGATGGATGGAGAACATGGCACGGAGGGGTGAGAGCTGCATGGACAGACAGGGGGGAGAGTGGCACAGATGGACGGGGGAGAGCGGCATGGATGGACGGGGGGAGAGCGGCACGGATAATCGGGGGGAGAGCGGCACGGATAATCGGGGGGAGAGCGGCACGGATGGACGGGGGGAGAGTAGCACGGATGGACGGAGAAGACGGCAAGGAGGGGGAGAGCTGCACGAATGGAGGGGCGGAGAGCGGCACGGACAGGGGGGGTTGAGAGCTGCACGGACTGGGGAAAAGACAGCATGGAGGGGAGAAGACTACCAATTCCCCTGCCTGCCCAAGTATCGGGTGAGGCATCGGAGCATTTCCCCCGAGTACAAGTACTCGGGGAAATGCTCAGTATCGGTACCGATACTAGTATTGGTATCGGGACATCCCTACTTTACATAATGGGTTAAGGGTCACCAGCGGTGATTGGACACTGGCACAACCAATTTAAGACTGTTCCCCTCCATATAACCCCACCCATCAGGAGCAGTGTGGTGTACTTCAAGAAAAGGATTTTACAGGTAAGCTGTTTTAAAAATTTCGTTTTCTTTATCGTACACCACGGGACACAGAGCCATTCTTTACATAATGGGACATCCCAGAACAATGCTCAATAAAGGGTGGGAGACACCGACCAAGCAGGCCGCTAATGGACAAGAAGTCCTATACTGCTGCCTGCAGCACACTTTTTCCAAAGGCGGCATTCCCCATGTCCTTTCACATCTATTCGATAGAACTTGGAAAATGTATGGATTGAAGACCTTAACAGAAAAAGGAGGAGTCCTGTTTTTTAAACCATAGGCTTGAATAATTGTTTGTCAAATCCACCTGGAGATAGTGGATTTTGATGCCGCTTTTCCCTTTTTGGGACCATCTGGCAAAATAAACAAAACATCTGTTTTGCGTATCTGAGTGGTTGCCTGCAGATACACCTTTACTGCTCTCACTAGATCTAGAGAGTGCAATCATTTTTCCTCCGCTGTCCGTGGATCCGGAAAAAAAAGAAGGCAGAACAATGTCTTGATTTAAATGAAAAGGCGACACCACCTTAGGTAAATAGAAAGGATGGGGTCGCAGTACAATTTTGTCTTTGTGACAAATTAAATAAGGGTCTTTACAAGAAAGAGCTACTAATTCAGGTACTCTTCTAGCAGAAGAGATACAATCAAAAAGGCCAATTTCCTGCTTAAAAGGATCAGCGGAATCTGGCGAATAGGTTCAAAAGGTTGACTTTGCAACACTGACAATTCAAATCCCATGGGCACAAGGGAGACTTGACCGGCGTATTTATCTGCAGAACCCCCTGAATGAAAGCACGAACTAGGGAATGAGATGACAATGGTCTTTGAAAAAAGACTGATAGAGCCGATATTTGACCCTTGATAGTACTAAGGGCTAATTTAATATCCACTCCTAGCTGGCAAAAGGCGAGAATCCTACTTATGTCATACTTCTGAGAATTCCATTTTTTGGTTTCACACCAGAAAACATATCCTTTCCAGACTCTATAGCAGATGAGCCTGGAGACTGACTTTCTAGCATTAAAGAGTGTAGAAAGAACTGGACCTGAGATCCCTTGTTTCTTCAAAATGTGGGTCTCAGACGCCAGACCATCACATTTAGCTTTTGTAAGGAAGGATGGAACACTGGACCCTGCGACAGCAGGTCGTGCCGAAGTGGAAGCTTGCAAGGTCTTCCCACCGCCATCTTTATAATTTCAGCGTATCATGGCCTTCTGGGCCAATTTGGGCCACTAGGATTACAGGAATTCTTTCCTTCTTGATCCTGCGATGTAGCCTCTGTAAGAGAGCGATCGGAGGAAATGCATAGATCAGTGAGAACTGATTCCAGGGAATTATTAGAGCAAATCCGATCCATAGGTTAGAGAATCTCTTGTCCTGGATGCAAAGTTGTCCAACTTCCTGTTGAACCTGGAAGCTAGCAAGTCTACATCTGGGGTCATCCATCTCTGGCATATTGCCTAAAAGACAACGGGGTGGAGAGACCACTCTCCTGGTGACAGCTGCTGGCGAATCAGATAGTCTGCTTGCCAGTTTTTTACCCCCCGGGATGAAGATTTCAGAGAGACAAGAAATATGTTCTTCTGCCCAAGTTAAAATCCGATTCACCTCCTTCTGAGCACCCTGACTGTGGGGGTACCTCCTGGGTGATTAATGTAAGCTACTGCAGTAGTATTGTCGGATTGAATCCGAACTGGGTGGCCCTGTAACCTGTGTGTCCAGGTTTTGAGGGCTAAGTATACTGGCTGCATCTCCAGTATGTTGATGGGCAGGTTCTCTTTAGTCTTGGCCCAGGTTCCCTGGCCTGAAGCTTCTTCTAACACTGCTCCCCAGCCCATTAGGCTGGCATCCATAGATACCACCCTCCAGGTGACTGGGAGAAAGGATCTTCCTTTCCGCAAGTTCTTGGTTTTTAACCACCAACCAAAGCTTTGGCTCACTTGTGGAGACAGGCGCATGGGTAAATCCAGAGCTTGGATCTTCTGGTTCCAGGCAGCCAAGACACTGCCCTGAAGTAGTCTCAAATGAAATTGGCGTAAGGGACAGCCTCGAAAGAGGCCAGCATCTTCCCCAATATAGGTTTTCATAACATAAACTAAAATTAATAAAATAAGTGATACAAATATATTCTAATTTTATAGTGTCTCTATGTCATGAGCAACTCAATGACATCAAGTCCCAATAGTATAAGTGAAGTGTAACAAATAGATGATAATAAATCTTCTTATATTGCTGTATCTTGCTTATGTGAAAGTGAAATGCCACCACCACACTCGAGTGTGGTGGTGGCATTTTACTTTCACATAAGCAAGATACAGCAAAATAAGAAGATTTATTATCATCTATTTGTTACACTTCACTTATTATACTATTGGGACTTGATGCCATTGAGTTGCTCATGACATAGAGACACTATACAATTGGAATATATTTATATCACTTATTTTATTAATTTTAGTTTATGTTATGATCACCTATATTAATGATTTATTGAATTATCACTGTGTGGTTTAGCGCCCTCTATTTTCTATTTTCAATTATTACAATCTGCATTGTACAGGAGGAGCAGCTTTATATAGTATTGGTTAATTAATTTTTTGGTTTTGGCGCTGAAATTCACTATTTTCATCTTCCCTAATAGCCTCATGCAAAGGCGAATAGACGGCCCTTTCTTTGCCTTGACCTTGCGGATCAGGTCCTTTAGCAACTTGATCTTTAGCTCTGGCAGGAATACCCTGCTTTGGGCTGCATCTATGATCATGCCCAAATACTCTACCCTTCATTGGGCTTGTAGAGAGGATTTTTGTAGGTTTACAATCCATCCTAAATGCTCCAAGTATTTTATAGTGGTGAGCACAGCGTAATCTAATCCAGCCACTGACTGATCTATCACAAGTAGATCGTCTAGATCAGGGATGGGGAACCTTTTTTCTGCCAAGGGCCATTTGGATTTTTGTAACATCATTCAGGGGCCGTACAAAATGATCAACTTAAAAATTAGCCTGTTATATTTGGTCAAACATTTTTTTTTGTATAATCTTTATTTATATACTCCATTTTTACAAATAAAGAACAAAGGAAACACAATAGACATGTGCCTATCATACAGCCTCTGTGCACATTATAAGCAGCCTGTGCCCATCATACAGCCTCTGTGCCCTTCATATGCAGCCTCTGTGCACATTATAAGCAGCCTGTGCCCATCATATGAAGCCTCTGTGCCCATCATGCAGCCTCTGTGCCCACCATGCAGCCACTGTGCCCATCATATGCAGCCTCTGTGCCTATCATACAGCCTCTGTGCACATTATAAGCAGCCTGTGCCCATCATATGAAGCCTCTGTGCCCATCATACAGCCTCTGTGCACATCATATGAAGCCTCTGTCCATCATATGAAGCCTCTGTGCCTATCATACGGCCACTATGCCCATCATATGAAGCCTCTGTGCCCATTATATGCAGCCTCTGTGCCCTTCATATGCAGCCTCTGTGCCCTTCATACAGCTACTGTGCCCATCATACAGCCACTGTGCCCATCATATGAAGCCTCTGTGCACATCATATGCAGCCTGTGCCCATCATATGAACCCTCTGTGCCTATCATACAGCCACTGTGCCCATCATATGAAGCCTCTGTGCCTATCATACAGCCACTGTGCCCATCATATGAAGCCTCTGTGCCTATAATAAGCAGCCTGTGCCCATTATATGAAGCCTCTGTGCCAATCATACAGCCTCTGTGCACATCATATGCAGCCTGTGCCCATGTGTGCTGGAGGCGCTTGAGGGGGGGGGGGGGTCAGATATGTGCGGGGGGGTCCTTTGTAAGAGAAGAGGGCCAGTGCAAGGGAGAGGACTAGGTGGGGTAGGATATGTGCGGGGGGGGGGTGCTTTTGCAAGGAAGAAAGATAGTGCTAGGGGGAGTTGTTAGATTTTAAATCTAATCCAAACTTCTAGCATTACCTTCCCCCTCCTAACCCCTCGATCACTCCAAATATTTTCTACCTTGCCCTCCTTTTCTACCGATCTCTCCCCCTCCCTCCTCCATCTACAGAGCATAAAAAAAAACTTTCTACAGACCTGATATCAGCACCATGCCTGTTCCCCCTCCTCCTCGTGTTCAGAACGGAGAAGGAGGGGAGGAGCTACGATACATTGACACTCTGCTCTTCTCTGCTGTACCAAGCTGCTGTCAGGGAGAGGTGGTGAGACATGTCACTCTCAGTGCAGTCTGTGCGAATGATGTGTCCTGGTCTGGGACAGAAGTAAACCCGCACCCGCTGCACCCCGCCAGGATAGGCCCTGACTCCGCCTGTGACTCACACTGTCAGAAGGAGCCGGAACTACAATGTAAACATTGGCTCCGCGGACACACACTCAGCGGCACGGGGGCCGGATGGAATGATTTTGCGGGCCGCAGGTTCCCCATCCCTGGTCTAGATAGTCTGTAATCGCTATGCCTTGTGCCCTCAGATTTGCCAACAGAGGGGCTAGTACCTTTGTAAATACCCGGGGTGCGGTAGCCACACCAAAGTGCAAAGCCACAAACTGGAAGTGGTGATGTTCTACCGTAAACCTTAAGAACTTTTGGTGAGCGGAATGGATAGGCACATGTAAATATGCGTCCTTGATGTCTATCGACGCCATGCCTTGTAAGGTGCCGACCACTGATCGAATAGTTTTCATTCTGAAATGGCGAATGTTCAAAAACTGATTTAGACATCTTAGATGCAGGATGGGTCTGACATCTCCGTTTAAAGAGGCTTTGGGGTTTTTCGTGTTAGCTTTTGAACCCCACGGCTTCTTGTTCTTCTGGGCCTGGTCTTCTTTAGCCTTTGTGGCTGTCTGAAAATGCCTTTGCCACTGGCTGGAGGTAGATTTACCATGAACCGGGGAGAGAGAACGTTTAAAACAAGGCCGCTTGTTTTTCTTCTTCTCTGGTAATAGAGTGTTCTTACCACTCTATATCTTTTGGATATATTTTTCCAAATCTTCCCCAAAGAGGCGTTCGCCATGGAAGGGGAAACTGGCCAAAAGTTTTTTGCATGGGGCTTCTGCTGACCAATGCTTTATCCAAAGAATCCTGCGCATATGCACCAGCTGGAGTGTGAGGCAAGATGCTTGTTGAATCGAATCTCTCATAGCATCTATTGTAAAACATAAGGCTTTAGGAAAATTCTCCCACAATTTGACTTGTTCCGGAGGCAGATCCTTCAGCCCGTTTTACCTGATCCTTGAGGACCTGACACATACCCACTGCTGCTACAGCAGTTTGGGCAACTGAACCAGCCAAAAGGAAGGAAGATTTTAGTAAAGATTGCAATTTCTTTTCCGAAGGATCTTTAAACACCTGTACGTTATCCACCGGACAAGTCAGGTTTTTATTCATACAATAAATGGCTGCTGCTAGAGAAAGCAGACTCCAGTTCTTAGAAAACGCTTCCTCCATAGGATCAAGAATGTCAAACTTCTTAGGAGGTGAGAAATGCTTATCTGGATGTTGCCAGTCTGCGTAAATTAGCTTTTTTAATAACAGATGAACTGGAAAAAGAGCATGCAACCTACAGGGATTTTAATGAACCCAGGGAGGAGACAGGTAATTCAGTTAACTGCGAAGAGGGCAATCTGAATGCATTACGCACTGTTTCAACATAACATTGTACCTGTGACCTTAGCATCTGGGAAGCAGAGAAGGGTTCCTCCGATATCCCTGATCCATCAGACTCCTCATCCCTGTCCACTGTAGGTGTTACCTCATCCTCATCCTTCCCTTCCTAAGATTTTTCTGAAAGGGGATCTATAACCACTAAAGGAGATCTGCTTTGCTTTTTGTCCTTTTGCGAGGACTTTGCGATTAGCATAGCGATTCTCCCCTCTAAGTTTTCCAGGGCTGTAGTCAAAGTGTCCCCAGTGACATATGCAGGGCCAGGTGCCACCGGGGAAGTTGTTACTCCTTATAGTGGCAATGGCTCCTTCTGTATAGGTGCGTCAAAATTTACAGGAGAGGAAGGTACCAAGCAGGCACGGCTAGAGGCCCCTGTCTCAGACGGCAGTGCTTTCTTGTCTTTCTTAGTCCCCGAATCCCTTCTAAGGAAAGGCATATTACTAAGCAACAAGCCAAGGTACCACAACGCATATACTACTGTGCTCAGTTTAGCAATCTACATAAAGTATGCAACTTAAACACACAGTTTAATGCAAGGAGTAGGTGTGTCTCTTGGGAGTGCCCGGCCAACCACATAGAGCTTACGTACCCCCGAAATGCTGCTGTGTCCCAAGGAAGAGTCTGCCGGCTCTGAGTCCCCTTATGGGTTCTGTGATGAGCGCAATGTTTTCGAATTAGCGTGCACGTGCACGCTCTTGACCCTACTCCTCCGCCGCAGATAAAGCGCGACCTAGGGCAGATGGCGGCTGTCCTGGGGAGGGGGAGCCTCCTCCTGCATGATACTGCATGTGCTGTGGTCTTACCCAGCGTCTGGAGGGGAGAAGCGATGGCCGTCTATGGCAGAGCTCTGCAGCTGAGGAAGTGTGCTTGTCCGTAGGATCCGACACTGCTTAGAGCGTGGTGAGTACAACTCAGCACTTTACTTCCCCTAGTGGCGAAAAAACAGAAGACAACTTACTCAAAATTGGAAAAGGTCCTTAAGATTGTTCTTAGGATTCCTTTTCCTCTTACCTTTATCCCTGCTGCAGGTTTTTCTGCTGAAAATTCAGACATCACCAATCTTCAACCATCACGGCGGGTTTTGTGTGCCAACCTTCAGGGATATGGGTTCCTATTAAAGGAGACCTCTCCCCTGGGCCTTGTAAAAGACTCTTCTCAGGACTTTTAGTGTATAGAGCGCAAGTGCTGGACTCTAGAGCCCAGTCCTCCGAAAAGAGACATTACAGGCGACGCCTCGTACCCATCCCATCCAGTTTCAGCGTAAATCTGGCGTCTTGGATGGATCCGAAAGCATAGTTAATTTTACCCCCAGAGGGCCTATTTGGTAGAGCTTTCTAGGGGGAATCTTACACGCGTCCAACATCTTAGACACTGGCGAAAAAACTGAGGTACTTCCCTGATGGGAGGGGTTATATGGAGGGGGAACTGTCTTCAATTGGTTGTGCCAGTGTCCAATCACCGCTGGTGACCCTTAACCCATTATGTAAATAATGGTTCTGTGTCCCGTGGTGTACGATAAAGACAATTTTAATTATCTACATGTTGAAATGTCTGTGTTGGTACCACCAAAGTCGAATTGCCTAAAAAAATAAAAAAAATAAAGATTTTCAAGTATGAGTATTGGGGATGCAAGTACCAATTAAACCTTTTTATAAAATTGATTAGCACAATTTGTTTCTATGACAATAGAACATGCATGACTATTTGGAAGTATTCTTCTGCATATATTTACCATTGGCAAGATCAACACGTTTTATATAGATGAAGGCATAATAGAACCGATCCAAGTCTGTGGTATCGGCCTCGTCTTCATACCACTTCTTTATAGACATGTGACATTCTTCAATGGGCACTGTGTAGGATAAAAGGCAAAATTAAGAATGTATGGCTTGCATGTATTGAAAACTAATGGCTGCTTACAAAGTTATTTTACAATAAATGTCATCTATATTTCTTCAATTAGGCACTGATTGTAGACTATCATGTTGGATAGTATTATGCTATTATAGAGTACAAATCCATAACAAAGATACCAAAATCACAAATAAATTATTATCCAATTAAACAGAAAATACAAAACTGCATTTATCACATTGTCAACTCACTGTTTTCGGAAGTTCCAGAGAGGCGTCTAAAGAAATTACTGCATTCTTCTTCTGCTAAATAGCCAACAAGACGCCTTACCGCAACCCAATCCAAAACATCTGCAACTGAAAAATTAGAAACATAAAGATGTATTAAAGTGCTGTGGTGGCAGAATGGGCTGTATGCAGAGCATACCGCCATTTTGCCCTGTGCTAAAAAGCACATACTCCGTCTTAATGAAATAAGCCATCTTAAAGCTAAATAAATTCACTCACCATATATTCCCTGCCATTCATTAACAGACCATCTCACCAATAGTTCTCAGTCTAGCTCCCAGTCATGACTCATTTGCCAACGCCCTCACAAGCTGTTTTATTACCACAATAGGCTTCTCAGACCACATCTGATTGGAGGAGATCACAGAATGTCACCATAGGAAGTGATGACACAGCATGTGACCTCCTCCATGGGAAGTGATGTTCCCAAAAAAAAAGAAAAAAAAAGGGGGGGGTTGCCACATGGGGCCCTGGGGACCTCCGAGTCCTTTAATAAAAATAAAATGATATATATATATATATATATATATATATATATATATATATATATATATAAATGTATTTTTTTTATAAAAAAATAAAAAAAATATATATTATATATATATATATATATATAAAAATGTATTTTTTTTATAAAAAAATAAATAAAAAAAATAAATTATATATATATATACACTTTTTTAAAAAAAAAATAAAAAAAAAATTATATTTATATACACTTTTTTTTAAATAAAAAATAAATAAAAGAGGGAGGGGGGGTTGTTGCCGTCCGGGGGCCCTGGGGGCCTCCGGACCCCTAAAAAAAAAAAGGGGGGTTGCCATCCGGGGCCCAATGGTAAGTCTGGCCCTGGTGACATCCACCGCTCCATAGAGGTGCATGGAGGGTCCGATCAGGTCTGCCTGAAAAACAAACAGACGGACCTGATCAGATTCCCCATGTGAAAGGGGCCTAGATTTTCATGCCTCTATGGAGCGGCGGATGTCAGTGGTGACATGTCCGCTAACATCTGATCCTTATCCGTGAAATCCAGACGGATGGAAACTCTATTTTCCATCCGTCTGGAGAATTAGATCGGATGAAAACAGACATAAGGATACGTTTTCATCCGATCTCCATAGAGGAGAGCGGGGCTCTGACAAGTCTGCCTCTGCACAGTGAGCGGAGACGGACCTGTCATCTGCCTGCTCATCGGGAATCAGTGGATCGATTTCTCCTGAGCAAAGCGGACAAGCCTGTGTGAAAGGACCCTTACACACTCAACAGGAAAGTATCATTTTCTCTTGATAACTTACCAGTGTCTGCATCATCAGAGCACAATGTAGAGCCCAGATAAAGGAGAAGTAAAGCTGCAGTGATGTAATGTATCAACATTTCTGGGCCACCTCCAGCTGGACTGTTTATGCAAAATGACAGCTGTAATGTGACAGGTTGCTATGGACACCAAATTCACTGATGTCAGGTCACTAAGTGACAATGCATTTCCTGGGAGTTACTTGGCTTTAGGCCCTTCTCAGGGGGCTACCCAACCAACTCTATCATACCGTCGCCTGTCCTTCCTTCTGCTGCGCTTTCCTTTCTCTGAATTTTGGTTGGTTCCTCTGCTTGTCTTTCTGTTGTACAGGAGCCAATAGAATTGTAGAGGAGAAAGGCATGCTGAGAGTGGCCTCCACATTTTTCAATTTAATTATTTAATCATTTTCCCCCTCCTCTTTCCTTCCCCCGTCTTTTCTTTCTTTTTCTAAATAGCAGTTTATTAACTCAGTACTTCCCAAACTTCTTCATTATTATTAATATTTAAAATTCAGCATTTGCCATTTTTATAACGTTTTTTTAATGTTTTAATTGTTTTATGTCTTTCATTTAGTATCAGAGTGCAAACCATAGTAAGTTTTATCATTCTTTAAAAACATGTGCCATTTCCAGTGTAAAGTGCCTCATTCGTTGAGGTAATTTACACTTTGTCCCCACTAGGTGGCAACACCACACAGGCATACATAAATAGTCTCTCAATAGCCTTTACAAACAGCGTGATGAAGGTGCGCGCTGTGATCCCCCAGTATTCACGGCGCATGCACCGAAACGCGTTGCATTCTGGGCCTGTGACGTCATCCCTCCCTCACGCCGTTGCATCCCAGCGTGCGCTCCAGCCCTCTATCTGGTCCCCGCACGCCATACCCGGAAATCTTTGGTGGTTGAACCGGCTCCTGCGCCTCTCCATCAGTGGAATACACAGCAGCAACTGCTTCAGGGACCCCACCACAGCGGCTGAGATACTGACTGTCTCCTGGACCCCAACTAGATGCCTGTACACAGAAACTTTCATGTGAGCGCTTTGATGCTGTCTGCTCATTAAAGTTTACAGTTTTTTCTAAGTGGTGCCTGTTTTGTTGTTTTCTCTATATGCTGAGAGTAGAGACCTGTTTCTTCTGCAGCTCCACGTAGGATGAATTTAGAGGGGAATACTGCACGTGGGGGGCATAGGGGCCTGTATCGATGGGCTTTTGTTTTCTTCAAAGGACCTTAGCATACAAAATTGTGGAAACGCAAATCAGGAGGTGGTCAACAGCAGATCAATTGTGAGTGATATCGAACACATCTCAAGGATTCTGAATGATCTTAGAAGCATCTAAAGCAGATGTTATCAACACAAGCTCAAAGCCCTTCAACACAGGCCCTATATTATCTACTGCTGTCCTGCTCACCAGAGCTCCCTCCAGTCAGAAACAGTGTGGAATAATGCAATCTAGAGTGTCCTGAGCAGAGAGGTTTCCATGACAGAGTTCATGGAGCTGCTCTGTCAGGGCCTGTTCACACTCGCAGCAGCCCTTGCCACCTTACTGTAAAGTCATCTGTAGTGGATCGCTTTTCAGAGAGCAGGTGACTGGGAAGTAATAGGTTACCTCCTAAACACCCTTTTTTCACATTAAAAAGCCCCCACTACTGCACTGCATGCATTACACACATTTGCAGGATTACATTCAGTGGCGGTACTGCCCATGGAATGTGACATAGGGTAAAAATGTTCCTGTGGCTGCAGCATATGTCTAACCCTGTCTGGCAGCTATGACTAAGCACTAGTTTCAGTGCAAAACACGTCAGCAGTCAGGTTTTATTTTATTTTGCTGTGACTTGTAGTGCTGTCCTCCTTTTAATAAAAGGCTACAATTTGTTCCGAGTGCGGCGGTCCAGAGACGGTCTTTGTTCCTGTCTGGCAGCTGTTGAAGCTGAGGTGGGCAGTCGAGGGATGGTAAAACCGCAGGTGGGCGATCGAGGGACAATAAAACCGCAGGTGGGCTGTCAAGGGACGGTAAAAGCGCAGGTGGGCTGTCGAGGGACGGTAAAAGCGCAGGTGGGCTGTCGAGGGACGGTAAAACCGCAGGTGGGCTGTCGAGGGACGGTAAAACCGCAGGTGGGCTGTCGAGGGACGGTAAAACCGCAGGTGGGCTGTCGAGGGACGGTAAAACCGTAGGTGGGCGGTCGAGGGACGATAAAACCGCAGGTGGGCTGTCGAGGGACGGTAAAACCGCAGGTCAACTGCCTATTTTTCCTGCCCCCCCCCAGCGTGAACAAGCCCCAGTGATGCACAATTTTATACTGCAGCCAAGTAAAGCCGTGAACAGATCAGGTTCCAACCTTTCATTATTTGTGATCATAGATCTGCTAATCTTTTACATCCCTGCAAAATATTATTCTGCTGTTTTTTACAAGACCTTGACTTAATTGGCTATATGGGCAGCTTACTACATATAACAAGACCTTGCTGCCTCTTCTGTGGGACAATAAATCCTAGCAGTTCCATTTTAAAATTTGACCTACGTTTAAAAATGTTTGCCTTTTTTTTTATGTAGCTAGTATGACTTATTTTTGTATCCTGTTGGGCCCTCATCAGGTGCACTCTTTTTACTATTAAGCTCTGCTTACCCAAGCTAATATCAGCATCAATTGTTTTCACCAAATACGCCACACCCATTATTCAAATTAGCCAAATAAACATTTTTGCAGCAGCACACTAAATGTGCTGCTAGTGTATAACACTGGTAGGCTTTCCCTGGGTTGACATATCCCAAGCCAGCAAGGTCCTGGCTGTGGCAGGAAAGTTAGAAGTGGTGAGTGGTCTGGTGATCGGCGTCATCTGTACACTGACCTGTGAGGAGGTGTATATCAGAGAGAACGGGAAAGGTGGGCAAGTCTGCTTCACTGCATTCCTAAGTCTTGTCTGTTAACTCATTGAACTGAACTGTTATCCCATTGTAATAATATAAAGGAAGAAGAATGCTTGCGGTCTCAGAACATTATGGCCATGATCTTCACAGGTACAAACTTCATTGGCCCAGATTCAAGAAGCAATTGCGCCTGTGTAACCATAAGTTACACAGCGCAATTGCTTACTTGCCCCGGCGTTACGAATGCTCCCGATTCAGGAACAACGTAACGCCGACTGCAGCCTAAAATCTGCGTGGCATAAGGCTCTTATGCATGGGTGTAGGAACCCTTACAAATCTGGGGGGGACAGCATTTTTACTCGCCAGGTATATTCGTATCTGAAGCCAATAAATCAAACTAATAAAGCAATCCAGAGAGGGTAATGCGAAGAGCAAAATCCAGCAATAAAAAAATAAACCATCATAGCATTAGTAAAAATAAACCGACATATAGCATTAGTAAAAACCAATGAATCAAGCAATGCTATGCTGAAATGTTAGTTGATTTTTACTGATGTCCTCCTGATAGTATCAGTAAAACTCAACTGACACATGGCATCAGTAAAAATCAACCAGTATAGCATTAGTAAAAACCAACCCACATGGCATAAGTAAAAATGTACTTACAGGCACGGTGAGGCATGTTACAGCAGGCACGGTGAAGTATGTTACAGCAGGCACGGTGAGGCATGTTACAGCAGGCACGGTGAGGCATGTTACAGCAGGCACGGTGAAGTATGTTACAGCAGGCACGGTGAGGCATGTTACAGCAGGCACGGTGAGGCATGTTACAGCAGGCACGGTGAGGCATGTTACAGCAGGCACGGTGAGGCATGTTACAGCAGGCACGGTGAGGCATGTTACAGCAGGCACGGTGAGGTATGTTACAGCAGGCACGGTGAGGCATGTTACAGCAGGCACGGTGAGGCATGTTACAGCAGGCACGGTGAGGCATGTTACAGCAGGCACGGTGAGGCATGTTACAGCAGGCACGGTGAGGTATGTTACAGCAGGCACAGTGAAGTATGTTACAGCAGGCACGGTGAGGCACGGTGAGGCATGTTACAGCAGGCACAGTGAAGTATGTTACAGCAGGCACGGTGAGGTATGTTACAGCAGGCACGGTGAGGTATGTTACAGCAGGCACGGTGAGGTATGTTACAGCAGGCACGGTGAGGCATGTTACAGCAGGCACGGTGAGGTATGTTACAGCAGGCACGGTGAGGTATGTTACAGCAGGCACGGTGAGGTATGTTACAGCAGGCACGGTGAGGTATGTTACAGCAGGCACGGTGAGGCATGTTACAGCAGGCACGGTGAGGTATGTTACAGCAGGCACGGTGAGGTATGTTACAGCAGGCACGGTGAGGTATGTTACAGCAGGCACGGTGAGGCATGTTACAGCAGGCACGGTGAGGTATGTTACAGCAGGCACGGTGAGGTATGTTACAGCAGGCACGGTGAGGTATGTTACAGCAGGCACGGTGAGGTATGTTACAGCAGGCACGGTGAGGTATGTTACAGCAGGCACGGTGAGGTATGTTACAGCAGGCACGGTGAGGTATGTTACAGCAGGCACGGTGAAGTATGTTACAGCAGGCACGGTGAGGTATGTTACAGCAGGCACGGTGAGGCATGTTACAGCAGGCACGGTGAGGCATGTTACAGCAGGCACGGTGAGGTATGTTACAGCAGGCACGGTGAAGTATGTTACAGTAGGCACGGTGAGGCATGAGAGGGATCCCCTTCTTAGGGTTGCTGCCTTTTTCTACTGTTGTGATTTAGCGCTGACCTATTTTGTTTTATTTGTAAATCTAATGCCCTGTACACACAATCACTTTTTGTGATGAAAAAATTACATTTTTTATCATGAAAAAAATGAATTTTTTCCAACTTCATCATTAAAAATGACATTTTGCCCACACACGATCATTTTAAATGACATTTTTAAAAATGTCATTTTATTTCATCACAAAAAGTGATCGTGTGTACAGGGCATAAAGAACGCAAGTTTTTAAAATCCAAAAACTTTTTTGCGACGATCACAACACATTGCAAATTCCTTTGCTATGGCTTCAATGTCTAGTTCATCCATTATGTCTCTATGGATGTTGCATATAGCAACATGGTTCAAACGTTTCTGGGTCATTGTGGACCTCAACCAGGTTTTTAATCTACGCAGTGCACTAAAACTTCTCTCAGCTTCACAGGAAGAAGCAGGAATAGTTAATAGGATTCTGATAATTTTTTCTACTTGAGAGAAAAAACATCTCTCTCTGGCAGGCATCTTTCGCAAAATATCTACAACCTCAGAAACTGAAGTGTACTTGTAAACACTTGATAAGGTGGTTATCTGGGCAGAGAGAAGATGATATTCAATCTCTGGATACTGAGGAAGAACTTCACTAGCTTGTCCTGTCAACAGATAATGTTCCAGTTTTTCATATACAAGTAAGCCCTCTTGGTCAAAGCGCTGCTTTAACTGTGTCGATATAATATCCATTATTTGGAAATACTGAGGACAATAGTATTCCTTCACGGTCTTTGCATGAAATTGTTCAGCTGGCCCATGTTGAAGACGTTTAGGAATATTGTGTTGCCTTGGTACAGTAACCTCTGTTAGCTGGTATTTTTCCACTAAATTAATAGTGGTAGCAAGAACTCTCTCAAAGGACGTGTCACAGCGTAACTTTTGTATAGCATCATGGGTCCGTTGTACACTTACTAAAAGTCCTGATATGGTTTGTTCTCTGCCTTGCAAGGCTACATTCAAGCATTCTAAGATCTCCATGACATTAAGAGAGATTTGAAGACCTAATAGAGTTTTCCCTTGCCTAAATTGTTGTAGTAGGCCACGTGCACGTGGATTTATATCTCCACTACTTCTGGTATTCGCAATTTCTTCAAGTGTTTCCAAAATCAGCTGGTAATTATCCAGAATTTTTTTCACAGACTTCATTCTAACAGTCCAGCGTGTTGGGCACAATGGTTTAATATGCAAGACTTTAAGAGGCCCTTCAGCTTCACGATGCACAATTTCTGAAAACGTGGTTCTGCATTTCATAGATTGCCCAAAGAGTTTTCCAAGATCTTGCACACACATAAGTGCATCTTCCATTATTGTACATTGATGTGCTGCGGCCTGCATAACTAAATTTGTGCAATGTGCACCGCAATGGACATAAATGGCAAGTGGCTGTTCCTGCTTGATTAATGCCTGGGCACCATGATATTTACCAGCCATATTTGAAGCTCCATCATATGTTTGCCCTCGCAACATTGACATACATAGCCCATTACGGCATAAAACATCCTTGACAATCTTTGCGATTGCAGATCCACTTGTTTCATCAACTTGATATAAGCCTATGAAGTCCTCATGTGGGTACAAGTCTTGATCAACATAGCGGATACAGAAACTTTCTTGTTCTTGACCAGATATGTCTTGTGTGCCATCAACAATAATTGCAAAGGCATTACTCCCAATCTTTTTCCGAATAAGGCGTAATACAGTGTGAGACAATAACTTCAAAATCTCATTTTGAATGTCGGGACTCATGTATTCTACTTTGTGTGATACCCAATTTTTTAGATAAGGCACATCATCTGCTCGTGCAAGCAGAAACTGTTTAAAATTGCCATCATTGTCTTCATGGCCACGAAGAGGGAGACCTTGTTTTGCCAACAGGGCTATTGTTTGGACTATCTTGATAAGACACAGCCATGCATCATTCTGTTGCTGTTGAATTTGTAGTGAAAGCTGAGCATTAATGGGTTGCGAATCTTTATGATGCAATAGTTGCTTCATGGAATACGTATGAGCAGAACAACTCTGATGTTTTTTAAACTTTTCAATAGCTTTTTTCCAATTTTTAAAGCCTACACATACAAATGCTGGCTCAGTATTTTTTTCGAGTTGCGTCAGATTCAGGACTGCTGCTTTAGCACAGTAGAAACATAGCACCCCTTCAAGAGTAAAACTATAGTGCAGCCATGGAAAGCTTTGGAACCAGCACTCTTGAAAATGTAAAACACGCTTCTTTGCCTTTTGCGTTAAAATGGTCTGAGCTGGAATTGTTTTGTAGTCTGGTTGATTTGGTACCACTGCCGTTCGTAGTGTTTTCTCATCATCAGCTGGAAGAGAAATGCATTTTCCTTTTGTGTATGTTTTAAATGTACTATGAACATCTTCTACAGTTTTGATTGCAGGAACACAAGCATTGTCTTCCTCACCATCACTACTGGAGTCACTCATGAGGCCAACTGCTCCTAAAGACACTTTCTCTGCACATTCCTTTTCTGTCTCAACAAAATGATGCCTGACTGGTGATTCAGTGATCTCCTTTTGCTGACATGCTTCTGAGCTTGATGAGGATGTATTTGCTTTACTCCGCTTGTTTGTAAAAAACTTGCGGATATCCATTCTGAGTTTTTTTTGAGCATAAAGCCAAGGTTCTAGCAAAGACAATATATAAAGAAGAATGATAATACTGAATGATAACAAAAGATTTAAGAATAACATTAACTTTGTAATTTCTCTACAATTAATTCATTGAATTTGTTAAAGCGGATGTGCCACGGGAAAAATATATTAAAAGCCAGCAGCTACAAATACTGCAGCTGCTGACTTTTAATATAAGGACACTTACCTGTCCTGGAGTCCAGCGCTGATCGCAGCAGATGACGAGCCGATCGCTCGTCACCCTGCTGCTCCCCCCTCCATCCTCGGTGAGGGAACCAGGAAGTGAAGCGCTCCGGCTTCACTGCCCGGTTCCCTACGGCGCATGCGCGAGTCGCGCTGCGCCCGCCGATTGGCTCCCGCTGTGTGCTGGGAGCCGAGTGTTCCCAGCATACAACGGGGGGACGGACGGGAAGGAAGGAAAAAACCCGTCCTTTGCCCGTATCGTAGGGCCGGAAGTGGGTGCAGATACCTGTCTGTAGACAGGTATCTGCACCCCCCTCCCCCCTGAAAGGTGTCAAATGTGACACCGGAGGGGGGGAGGGTTCCGATCAGCGGGACTCCACTTTAGAGTGGAGATCCGCTTTAATTATATCTGGCCCATTTCCTGACATAGCATCTATAACCTAGTGTATGTTCCAGAATTACTGCTAGTTGCCCCCCGGCAGCCGTAATGCGTGACTTAGGCAGTCTGGAACTGTTCTGGACTGCCTAATGTCAATTCTTGCCATAAAATACATCTGTCATCTTAGCACACAGCGCACTGGTGACAGATGTAATGACATTCTCCCTTGCAGGTAGCGCTCCCAGTGCTTCCTGAATGGGAAAGCCTAGCTTTCTTCTCCCTCCCACCTCACTTATGCAAATCCGTATCTCAAGCCAATAAATCAAACTTTTAAAGAAATTCAGAGAGGGTAATGCGAAGAGCAATATCCAGCAGTAAAAAAATAAACCATCATAGCATTAGTAAAAATAAACCGACATATAGCATTAGTAAAAACCAATGAATCAAGCAATGCTATGCTGAAATGTTAGTTGATTTTTACTGATGTCCTCCTGATAGTATCAGTAAAACTCAACTGACACATGGCATCAGTAAAAATCAACCGGTATAGCATTAGTAAAAACCAACCCACATGGCATCAGTAAAAATTAACCTACATGGCATTAGTAAAAACCAACCCACATGGCATTAGTAAAAATCAACCCACATGGCATCAGTAAAAATTAACCCACATGGCATTAGTAAAAAATCAACCCACATGGCATCAGTAAAAATCAACCCACATGGCATAAGTAAAAATTAACCCACATGGCATAAGTAAAAATTAACCCACATGGCATAAGTAAAAATTAACCCACGTGGCATCATTAAAAATTCTTCAGCAATAGGGCCAGGGCAGGCACTGGCAGCGTATTCTCTCTCGTCTCAGCCACTGCATGCCACGCACCTGTGGGAGGAGCCGTCGCCACGCCGGCTGAATCGGCATCGGCATAGGCATAGCAACATACATTTACACAGGCAGGCATTGCACCACAGGGGGCAAGTCAAGTCAGTGCCATCTAAGACCCCATTCACACCTAAGCGACAAAACGCCCGACGCGGGACGCTTCTGTCGCTAGAGGGGAGAATTCCCATTGCCGTCTATGGAGATGGTTCACATCTCATAGACGCGCAACGCCTGTCGCCTGAAAAAAAGTCCCGGACCCTTTTTTTCACGCGACAGGCGCGTTTTCCCATTGACAACAATGGGAATACTTTAGGAAAAAAAAAAAAATGAAACATTTGTAATCGCGGCAAATCTGCCGCTACACGCGAACGCGGCTGTCGCTTAGGTGTGAATGCAGCCTTAAGAGCATTATAAGCCCCTGGGCAATAAAGTGCACTGGGGCCCCCGGCCCTGTCTACATAATCACGCATGAGAATAAAAAGTAAATTAATTCATCTGTGACCAGTAAAATCATTCATCAGCGACCCGTGACAAGTGCAGGACATTCATACATGAGTTACTATTAGGGTTGTCCCGATACCACTTTTTTAGGACTGAGTACAAGTACCGATACTTTTTTTCAAGTAGTCGCCGATACCGAATACCGATACTTTTTTAAAATGTGTCCCCAAATGCAGCCATGTCCCCCCACAGAATCACAGATGCAGCCATGTCCCCCCACAGATGCAGCCATGTCCCCCCCCCCATTATCCAGCCATGTCTCCCCCCCCCATTATCCAGCCATGTCTCCCCCCCCATTATCCAGCCATGTCTCCCCCCCCCATTATCCAGCCATGTCCCCCCCCATTATCCAGCCATGTCTCCCCCCCCATTATGCAGCCATGTCTCCCCCCATTATGCAGCCATGTCTCCCCCCATTATGCAGCCATGTCTCCCCCCATTATCCAGCCATGTCTCCCCCCATTATGCAGCCATGTCTCCCCCCCATATCCCGCTTACCTGCATCCCCGCTACCGCCGACTGTGCAGTGCGGGCCCAAGACATTGTGCTGCCTGGGACCAAGAATGAAATGCTGTCCCCCCCCAAATAAATCACGCCCACCAAAAGGCCCCCACATTCATGATTTTTTATCATGATAACTAAAGGGGACACGTCATGGCTCTATACATGTATAAAAGGAGGGGGCCGACGGGGGTCGCTGACACAGAGGGGGCCGACGGGGGTTGCTGACACAGAGGGGGCCGACGGGGGGGTTGCTGACACAGAGGGGGCCGACGGGGGGGTTGCTGACACAGAGGGGGCCGACGGGGGGGTTGCTGACACAGAGGGGGCTGACAAGGGGTTGCTGACACAGAGGGGGCTGACGGGGGTTGCTGACACAGAGGGGGCTGACGGGGGTTGCTGACACAGAGGGGGCTGACGGGGGTTGCTGACACAGAGGGGGCTGACATAATAAAAAAAAAAGTATATATATAATATATATATATATATATTTATGTTACCTCCATACATGAGAGCTCTTATCTTTGAACTGTTGTGCGGCACCACCAGCTATTTCAGATATATCAATTTAAAAATGTTATTGCAAGCAAATTATAGCTGTTTTATGATAAAACAGCTATAATTTGCTTGCAATAACATTTATAATTTATATAACTGAAATAGCTGGTGGTGCTGCACAACAGTTCAAAGATAAGAGCTCTCATGTATGGAGGTAACATAAATACTTTTATGCTGTTATTACCTTCCTTAAACAAAGTGCCCTACCTTTCCTGTGGCAGAGGCACTGGCGGGCAAAATATGGTATCCGATGATGGTACAGTAGTTGTAGCACGCAGTAGGCTGGCTCTGAGCTGTTCTTCTGAGAGTCACTGACTCCACCCCCCGGGAGCAGGGAGTTGAGCATGTAGCCGGCGGCGCCGTGAACTACAACTCCCATAACCCCTAGCGGCGACCATCTCACGCGACGTCACCTGACAGACTGACGTGAGTCAGTATTTCATCGCTGCTTCGGCGGCGGCCAGAAACTCCAGTACAGACACAGGCAGCGGAACGGGCTGGCAGGGGTGTCAGAATGCGGCTCCCCTAAATGTGTAATACGCGCCGGGAACATTACAGCTTAGAATAGCTGTAATGATTGGCGCCACGCATAGTCACTCCCCCTCGCTCGGGATTGGACAGTTCACCCGAGCAAGGGGGAGTGTCTATGCGCGGCGCCAATCATTACAGCTATTCAAAGCTGTAATGTTCCCGGCGCGTATCACACAGTCGGCGGGAGCGGGGATGCGACGAACGAAGGCATGTAGCGTGACGGCGGCGTGGGGGGGAAAGTATTCTATTTGGGTATCGGGGGTATTTGCGGGAGTACGAGTACTCCCGCAAATACTCGGAATCGGTCCCGATACCGATACTAGTATCGGTATCGGGACAACCCTAGTTACTATGACCAGTGCAGGACATTCATACACGAGTTACTATGACCAGTGCAACACATTTACCCCCCTCCCCCCGCCACATATTAAAAAAATCAGTCATCACAGTTAATAATCTTCAGACTGCATCATTCCGTATGGCATGATGCCATACGGAATGCAGTCGGAAGATTTCTTTAATATACAGCATGGCGGCGAGGGGGAGGGGGGTAAATGTCCTGCACTGGTCATAGTAACTCCTATTAATGTCCTGCACTGACATTAATACATGCGTTACTATGACCACTGACCAGTGCACCCACCTGGCACTTTAAGGGTATATATATACAAAGAAAAATGTGAAGGTTTTTGTTGCCAATCCCCTTAAAGCGGGAGTTCACCCGAAAATGTTTTTTTAACATTAGATTGAGGCTCATTTTGTCTAGGGGAATCGGGTAGTTTTTTTTAAAATTGAAGCAGTACTTACCGTTTTAGAGAGCGATCTTCTCCGCCACTTCCGGGTATGGGTCTTCGGGAGTGGGCGTTCCTATTTGACAAGCTTCCGACAGGCTTCCGACGGTCGCATCCATCGCGTCACAAGTAGCCGAAAGAAGCCGAACGTCGGTGCGGCTCTATACGGCGCCTGCGCACGACGTTCGGCTACTTTCGGAAAATCGTGACGTGATGTATGCGACCGTCGGAAGCCTGACGAAAGCCTGTCAATCAAGTAGGAACGCCTAGTCCTGCAGGCCATACCCAGAAGCGGCGGAGGAGATCGCTCTCTAAAACGGTAAGTACTGCTTCGATTGTAAAAAAAACACCCGATTCCCCTAGACACAACGAGCATCACTCTAATGTTAAAAAAAAAAGGTTTTTGGGTGAACCTCCACTTTAAAGTGCTAGTTGTTTTGCTGTTTTTGGTGGCTTTGCAGCCATGAAACTAGTATTTTCAGAAGGGACGTCGGTAAAAGCAGGCTGGCTTTGCAGTGCAGTAATGCAACACACATTGGCGCACTTTGCACATATTAATGTTTGCACTGACATTTTTTAATGGCTCCCCAATGCACTAAAGGAACACACCTGCATTGTAGCACACCACAATGCATGGTAATGCACTACCTATGGCATATGGTCTGTTTCAGTCATTTGGGGATACTTCAGCTTGAAAAAATTATAATATAAAATGTTTTCCTGATATTCCATATTGTGTACTCTCCTTCTTGTATTCTTTATTTTGTTCTGCAAGCTAAATCCCATAATAGGCCGGCATGATAAGTACCAGGAATATAGAAAAATGTGTAAACCATATTGTCCTTTCCTGGTGGCTCATCATGTCAGTGCGTCTAGGTTTGCCTTGATTGCTTTGGGGGCAAATGTATTAGCTGAGCTCCTCTTATTTGTCTTAACGGCTAGGCCTGAGCCATTTTACAAGTGGGTCTTAAACTTGCCTTTACACTCAGCGGCGATGGCTCCTCTAGGTGCAGCAGAGCAGCTCAGCCTCCTCCCATCAGTCCCACGATGAACCCCTCCCGGCGCTTGTGACGTCACGCCGCCAGGACGAGCGCCGGGCGGGGCTGTAAAGTGAGCAAATCATCTATTGGCTGGCGGCAAACAGGGGCGGGAGCGGAGCGGAGCGGAACAGAAGATGTAACTGCATACTAAGCAACAGACATGCCGCACTCACAGACACAATAGACAGTGTCATCGGCGGCGCAGGCAGCCTTGGACCACCGATCGTCTGCGAGAGGCGGCCGCGGCTCTAGTCTTTCTAACCTGGGGGGGATTTTACAGTACATGTCCCCCCCGCATTATTTCCTGGGGGGGATGCGTCCCCCCCGTCCCCTCCGGTTCCTACGCCCGTGCTCTTATGCCACGCATATCTTAGGCTGCATTCTTGCGATGACCGCTAGGGGGCGCTCCCATTGTGCTCAGTGTATAGTATGCAAATTGCATACTAACACCGATTCACAATGTTGCGCGAGCCCTGTGTACGCAATTTACGTATTTTCCGTACGGTGGTTTTCGCGCAAGGCTGCCCCTGCTATTAGCAGGGGCAGCCCATGTTACGGATACCCGTCGTTCCCGCGTCGCCAAATTTGAATTTTACGTCGTTTGCGTAAGTGATTCGTGAATGGCGCTGGACGCCATTCACGTTCACTTTGAAGCAAATGACGTCCTTGCGACGTCATTTGCCGCAATGCACGTCGGGAAAGTTTCCCGACGGAGCATGCGCTCTACGCTCGGCGCGGGAGCACGCCTAATTTAAATGATTCCCGCCCCCTACGGGATCATTTAAATTGCGTGCTCTAGCGCCGGGCAATTTTGCCGGCGCGCCTGCGCAATTCACGGAGCTTCTGCTCCGTGAATCAAGGGCAGCAGACCAAATTTGCGGGGGAGCAGGGCAAAAACGTTGCCCTGCGCCTCCGTAAATAATGGGCAAATCTATCTGAATCAGGCCCACTGAATTTTCTGAGCTATGCCTGGGTTGACTATGATCAATAAATCCGACTGAAAAGGAGAATCAGAAAAAAACCTGGACTTTGCCCATAATAGCAAGCGAACACAATTGCTTTATTAGCTGTGCTTCCCTGCCCACAGATCCCTGAGAAATACATGGCACTGCATTTAGCACCTAAGTGACCAATTGTCAGGATTGCACACTGTGACACTGAGTGAGGACTGAGTAACTACAGAAAAACACACAAGTATCTATTTACAATGCCTGTCTTTATTAGGAACAACAATATACAGTAAAACGTGGCTAACAAGATTATTCCATTTTATGCAACAAAGATGACTAACAATTCATTAAAAAATATATATATATCCCTCTTATACTAAACAATATTCCTCTGTAAATTTTATCTAGCAGCTATTTTTTGTAGCTTGGCGGACTTTGAAATAAACAATGTTTCCCATTTAGGTCTGTGCGCTTAAAGCTGGCTTTGTTGACTTCTCTTTGGGAAATGTTAGTTACCTGGCTGAATGCTGTCCCTCTGGATTCAATACTTTCAGTTACCAATCCACAATAGGAATACAGCTTGAACCCGACATCCGACTTGTTTCTCTGACTTTTCAGACCTGCAAACATCAAGTCTGTTCAAAGTAGTCAGAGTTAGCATATCAGCCAGGGAACTGGCATTTTCATTAGATCAGCAATGGCAGACTCCAGGTACCTCTCAGACAAGAATAACTTCAAGGGGGCACAAATGTCTGAGGCATATCCTTATGCAGATTCATGGATTTTTATTTTGTATGCTGCTTAAACATTTGTAATTTACATTAGTCTATTCTTTTTTCATTCACTGAATTTCACTAGGATTTAGTGACGTCACTACATTGTGGGGAACACATAACAGGTTCAGTTCTAATATTCAAAACAGTTCTATTTTTTTTTTACCAAGTAAAATATAAAATTACAGGAGAGCAGCCAGAGAAATCCGGCACAGTACAAAACAAACTTTAAAATAAACTTTATTTTGATGAACAACTTATAGTGAATCATTTAATAGCTTCAATCTGAATGAGTTTGTTGCTAGTAAACCACAATTACACTGAGCTGCAAATTACAGCCAGAAACTGCAAATTGTGGTTTGAGCTGGCTATTTGTCCCACAAATATCCACCACAAATACAAACAATGGGGGAAATTACAAAAGAGTGATGCAGGCATAAAGCCTGCACCACTCTTCTAAACTTTTTTTTTTTGGAAGGTACTACTCCCAATTAAAAGGGGTGCAAACCTGTGTTCTATGCGGTGTCTGAACTGGACAGGAATGCAGTTCACGGAGCATAGCAGCGGTCTGCGGCTCCCTCATCATTCTGTTCATTCCTGCCACCCCGCTAAGCCAAAAGCAAGAAGGAAGAGGAAAGCTGTTAACCTTGCCTTTGCCAGGGTGAACAGCCAGGCATATCATCATTAAGCAATGCTTATGAAGTGTAAACACTGCATAGGCAGAGAGGATTGTTAGCTGTCAGTAGACCACTTACATGCCATACCCCAGGTCCCAGCTGGCAGGGATCCGTGGCAGTTTTCTATACAGAAAGCTGCCACAATCTCTTTGTTAATTAGTCACAGAGCCCATGCCAATTTCGATTTCACTCTGAAACTGGCACAGAGGGAGCTGAAGCAGGTTTGTTGATGTGGCGCAAGCCACTCCTGGTCGTTTCCTGCACCAGTTTTCTGGTGCACACATGTGTAGTGGACAAAGCCATGCAAATCATCCATCAGTCAACACTTCCTCTATATCAGGCACGTCAAACCCAAATGCAACAATGGCTCCAATTAGGGCATAATCATCTTTAACCACTTAAGCCCCGGACCAAAATGCAGGTTAAGGACCGGGCCCTTTTTTGCGATTCGGGACTGTGTCGCTTTAACTGACAATTGCGCGGCCGTGCGACGTGGCTCCCAAACAAAATTGGCGTCCTTTTTTTCCCACAAATAGAGCTTTCTTTTGGTGGTATTTGATTACCTCTGCTGTTTTTATTTTTTATGCTATAAACAAAAATAGAGCGACAATTTTGACAATATTTTTGGTATAAAAAAAAAAAAATCGCAATAAGCGTTTATCGGTTGGTTTGCGCAAAATTTATAGTGTTTACAAAATAAGGGATAGTTTTATTTACTACTAATGACGGCGATCATCGTTTTTTTTCGTGACTGCAACATTATGGCGGACACTTCGCGCAATTTTGACACATTTTTGGGATCATTGTCATTTTCACAGCAAAAAATGCATTTAAAATGCATTTTTTATTGTGGAAATGACAGTTGCAGTTTGGGAGTTAACCACAGGGGGCGCTGAAGGGGTTATGTTTCACCTAGTGTGTGTTTACAACTATAGGGGGGTGTGGCTGTAGGAGTGACGTCATCGATTGTGTCTCCCTATAAAGGGGATGACACAATCAATGCAGCCGCCACAGTGAAGCACGGGGAAGCCGTGTTTACACGCGCCTCTCCCCGTTCTTCAGTTCGGGGACCGAAGCGGCGATCGGGTCCGCGGGTCTCGCGGTCCCGGAGCTTCGGACCGGTTCGCGGGCGCGCGCCCGCGTCCCATGGCTGGGTAGATGTAAAGAACGTGCCGGTACGTCCATCTGCCCAGCCGTGCAATTCTGTCAACGTATATCATCGTGCGGCGGTAGTTAAGTGGTTATTGGGATTTATATAATAACGCATTACAAATTACTGCTTAATTTGAGCCATTATTGTATTTTGGCTTTAATGTGCCTGATCTAGAGGAAGAGTTGACTGCTGGATGATAGAGGAGTGATTTGCATGGCTCTGTCCACTATTCACATGCAAGGAATTAACAAAACTTCCTGTACTAGAACTGGCGGAGGAGACAGTGGCATGTGCCACATCAACAAGCCTGGTTCAGGCATTGTCTCTACTGAAGACCAGAGAAAAAAAACTTGGCTGCAATATCTCCCATCCCCTCTGGTTTTGCCCCCTGTCCGTAAAATTTCTTCTCCATGACAAGTTGTCCTCCATGGACAGTGTCATTCAACGCAGAAGACGGAGCCATACTGATGCCATCTCAGGCGCAATTCCATGAATCCCTGCACTCACAATATGTTCTTATCAGAGCCACTCTGCGCATCATCGAGGGCCAACCACTGCTTGAAAAGGTTGGACAATGACCCTTAACATCAGCCCAATAGCTTTAGAAAAAGTGAAGTATAAAAAAATATATATATAAAGCATAAAACTGGGGGTTGGGGGGGGTGACAGCCTGACGCTCTAAGTGAGGCTTTAAAAACATTTTGAAACTACCAAGCTACAAAATTACATATGGAAATGCAGCCTTAATTAACTTTAGAATAGTGGGGGGTTTATTCAATTTAAATTCTTAGCAAACAGGCTGTGTTCCGTATAAACACTGGTTTGATATGCCGGCTTTACATGCACTTATTTTAAGCACAGAAACCACCTCATATGGCAGAAGCATTTATCAACAGGTATGGAAACCATAGCTGTACACTTTTCTAGAAGATGGCTTTTTGGGACCTTCTTTCCACCTCACAAGAGAACTGAATGGTAAGCAGATCTCATTACCCTCCAACCTTACCTCACAGAAGCCATGTGTTTTTATATCTTGCATTGATGATGAGAAAAAGCCTGAAACAGTTGTATGCAAGATGAAATAAAGGACTACAATATTAGGTTGCGCTATAAACCATTCTGAATGTAAAATTTGCCCAGAGAGAGAAAAAAATTATTTGCTCAGATCTGGCTACTGAGGAATAAAGTTCTAGTTTTTTACATTTCCACCATTTTGTTTTTGGACAGAGTGAGGAAGGGTTGGAACCTCAGTCCGGGTTTTTGTTTGTGCGGTCAGGCCGGATGGAATACCAGGCCTTTCACAGACAGTGAGTGATCAGTAATCAGTGGTTGCTGTGACTAGCACCGACAATACAAACTTTTCATAGGGGTTCTGAAAAGCTACACTTGTCCCTCCAATGTGCAGAAAAGCAGGCTGGGCTGCCCAACGTTGTTTGAAAAGGTGAAAGATTAAGAGGTCCAAACTACAGTCAAATTAAAAAGTGCATAATGTGGCACAGATATATATTATACAGGGATAAAGAAAGATAACACAAAACGTGTCGTATATGACTGGCTATTGTAGCCTTCTAACAGGTGTCTGCAATGCAATGGACCGCATGTTTCGAAATGTCTGAAACAAGATCTGTATTACCCATAACAACCCTTCATTAAATAAAAGTGGCTATTGTCCACGGCCACTAGATTACTGATTATGTGCTCTCAGTATAAGTTGAAAATAAAAGAAATGATCACGAACCATTTAAATAAATCAGCCGCACTGCATGTGGATTGGTGACAGGTGCAATCTATGGAAATCACAAGGTAAGCACTGTATGTCTGTATCTGGTGTGAACACAGCAAAGTCTTTCTACACAATGGTCATCTGACTTCAACTAGAACATTGCTTTCTCCATATTTCACTTCCCCTAAAGCCCAATTTCAGTTTAAGTTTGTTATTTATAGGGGCATCAAAATAAACTGTGTACAAAGTCTTACAGTTTGTTTTCTTTAGAAGTAGAAAAGTCCTTCCCCTGCCAGCATGATGCAGTATGGGACGCTTGCTCTGTGTGGAAGCATTGGTCTCTCTGCAAAGGTCAAAACATACCCCTTGCTAAGTCAGACCTATAGCTCCGCAATCAACACATTCCATTCACATTCCCACTGCAGAGAGACCACTGCTTTCTGAGATAAATCAAAGGTTCCCCTCTGTAGCATGCTGGCAGAGGACAGGTTCCCACACACAGGCTGTGGCTGCGTCCCCACCCCCCCCCCCAAAAAAAACTGTAAGACTTTGAATAGTTGGGCTTTAAATTGTATCTAAAGTCACAACTATAACCCGTTTCAGATATATAGGAGATGGGTAGGAATGGCTAAAACCCCTGTAAAGTTTATTTTCCACTTTTTCTTAATGGGGAGATTTCCCTTTATTTCTGGTCATTCACACACAAAAATGTTTTGACCTAAGGTACACTTTAGGTATAAATTCCCTGTACCAACTTGCACTGAGGCTTTCCTGAGTTCTGTATGAAGAAGATCAGTGCACACATTACACCCAGGCTTTCCAGCCAGGGAAGAGTCGGCTCAGGTTCTTTGGATCCATAGCTTGCTGGATGAGAAGATTCACTTGTCCTTCGACATTCAGCACTGTCCCCTCTTCTACTCCCTTCAGTTTCTCCTGGAGTCGGAGGAGGACACGTTCCGCCACTTTATTGAAGCTCTGTGAATCACTGCTAGAAAAAAAAAAAAAAAAAAATTAAAATATAAAATATAGACTGATAATAACGGATGGTGTGAACTGGCCTTTAGGATGAATTAGAACGCGCCAATGTACCTTTTGTTATTGATCTACCCTTGAATAGAGCTTTTATGGGAAGTGTTCAATAAAGAATTATGGGAAAAAATTTGAATATTGATTGCAAGCCAGCATCATTACCTGACCTAGCAACCCACCACTGACTGTGTAGGTATATTTATTGTGGGTCTCTTCACTCCAGCGGCCACTGGCATACAAGCTTAAAACAACTCTCAGTTAAACCTAGAGCTGTACATGGCAAACAAAAGTTCTCTCAGCCTACTTATCAGCAAAAAACTACGGTAATTACATAATGAATTGCATTAAAAACAGAGGGGGTAATCCACAAACACCCGGCGCAAGTAACTTTTGTCATTTAAGTTACACCGCCGCAAATTGCACAAGGTAGTGCCCGATCCACAAAGCACTTACCTTGAAATTTGCAGCGGTGTAACTTAAAATCGTCTGGCGCAAGGCATTCCTAATTTAATGGGGCGAGTCCCATTTAAATTAGGCGCGCTCCCGCGCCGGACGTACTGCGCATGCTCCCAACGTCATTTTCCCGACGTGCTTTGCGCGGTTTTACGTTGCGCCAGGTTTTGAGAATCGCGACGGGTGTAAAAAAAAAATACGAGTTGCGGCGGGAAAATTAAAAAAAAAAAAAAAAAAAAAAGACACCGTCGCGGGAAAGAAGGGTATACTTTTACATGGTGTACTAACTTTACACCTTGTAAAAGCAGCCCTAATTTTGCGATAGCAAACTAATACTTACGGAGAAAAAACGAAGCTAAAAAGCTTTGTGGATCTCCGTAAGTGCTAATTTGCATACCCGAGGCGGCCGAGGTACTGCATCCTAAGATCCGACAGTGTAAGTCCCTTACACATGACGGATCTTCTGCCTATCTTTTGGAAACTGATTCTGTGGATCAGTTCCATAGATAGAAACAGGGATACGACGGCATATCAGTAGATACGCCGGCGTATCCCTTTTGTGGATTACCCCCAGAGGTTTTAGTTGCACAACACCTGCTAAAATATATGGAAGCTGGGCTGCCTTGTCAAGGCCTCTTTGTATAGTATCATCCTAACTCTAGGCTATGAGAGCCTCCATGCTGGAACACATACACCAATGAGTAATTGAAGATCACATATGCTTTTATAAGCTAGATATAAATTGGGGTGGTTGCCTTCAACCATCTGCCCCAACAGCAGATAAAGTGCTTTGAGTTCCAGGGAAAAATGCACTAAAGAAAAATAAATGATTTATAAATTTCAACCAGGTTGACCCTTTTTTGTTCCAACATGACTGTGCCCATATGCACAAAGCCAGTTCCAAGCAAACATGGTTTGACTAGTTTAGTGTGGAGGAACTTAAGTAACCTGCAAAGAGCCCCGACCTCAACCCTACTGTACACTTTTAGGAAAAATTCACACCACATGCAGTCCAGTGCATTTTGTTCTGCATCAAAAATGCATGGATAGTAGGTTATATGTGTTCATCAAATATAATGAAAATTAAGGCCTTCTTTCACTATCTCGGCGCTATGAGCTAAAGCAGGGGTGTCCAAACATTTTTCAGAGAGGGCCAGATTTCATGAAGTGAAAATGCGTGAGGGCCGACCATTTTGCTGACATTCTTTAAACCATCAAAATTCGGTCTAAGTGTGTTCATCTGAGCACTAATACACTGCCCATCAATAATTCTATTGCCTTTGTGGCTGTGTGTGGTGAAGAGATGAGCGTGGGAGTGTTATTTGGATATACCGTATTTATCAGCGTATAACACGCACCTTCACTTTAAGAGGGAAGTTTCAGGAAAAAAAAAATTACATTTTAAATAAAAGAACTGTGAAGCAAAAAAAGGGTCAGTGCCCACAAATGCAGCCTAAATCAGTGCCCACCAGTGTAGCTTTTCCATTGCCCACCAGTGCAACCTCTCCATTGCCACAAACGCAGCCTTTCCATTGCCACAAACGCAGCCTCTCCATTGCCACCAGTGCAGCCTGATCGATGCTCATCTACAGCCTCAGAGGAGGCAGGGGGAGGGGCAGGACAAGTGCCAGATTACATACAGGAGTATCTCCTATTTACACAGAGGCCTCTTTAATACAGACGCCGCTGAGTAAACAGAAAATTCTCCTGTATGTAATCTGATGGCACTCGTCCCCTCTGAGGCAGCGCCGATAAATACAGTATATCTCTTTTGTGGCCCAGGGGACGACAAAAAAAAATATATATCTCCAAATTACCAGGGGGGCCACATTAAACTGGAATGGGGGCTGCAATCGGCCCGTGGGCCGGACTTTGGACATGCCTGAGCTAAAGGAAATCTTAAAGTAGATGACTAATGATTCAATGTTACCATTTATCATTCAAATATAAAAATCAGCAGCCACTTAAAATACACACAAACATTAAAATTATAGTAACAATACAATAAGAATCTTATCAAATTACTACAGCAGCGCTAGTTGTCACTTTCTAAACGTGACCCCTCTTTCCTATGACAGTTCATAGAAGGAAATAGATTTGATATATGTGTTCAATAGCATAGTTCACACCAGTGCGAGTTTCGGTGCATTCCAGTTCCAGAAAAAAAAAAAAAAAAGAAGAATATTTTGCATTTATTCTGTACTAAACTGTACTGGAACACGATAAAACTCATTCGAGACGCACCTAAAATGTACTGGAACACGTGTCCTTATTTAACCACTTAAGGACCGCCTAACGCCGATATACATCGGCAGAATGGCACGGCTGGGCACAATCACGTACCTGTACGTGATTGTATAATGCCCAGCCGTGGGTCGCGGGCGTGCGCCCGCGACCCGGTCCGAAGCTCCGTGACCGCAGGACTCGCGGACCCGATCGCCGCTGGAGTCCCGCGATCGGTCCCCGGAGCTGAAGAAAGGGGAGAGCTGTGTGTAAACACAGCTTCCCTGTTCTTCACTGTGGCGCTGTCATCGATCGTGTGTTCCCTTATATAGGGAATCACAATCAATGACGTCACACCTACAGCCACACCCCCCTACAGTTAGAAACACAGATGAGGTCACACATAACCTCATCAGTGCCCCCTTGTGGTTAACTCTCAAACTGCAATTGTCATTTTCACAGTAAACAATGCATTTTTTGCTGTGAAAATGACAATTGTCCCAAAAATGTGTCAAAATTGTCCGAAAGTGTCCGCCATAATGTCGCAGTCTCGAAAAAAAAACTCTGATCGCCGCCATTAGTAGTAAAAAAAAAAAAAATTATAAAAATGCAATAAAACTATCCCCTAGAAGAGGAGGAGAAGAGGAGGAGGAGGGGAGGAGGAGAAGAGGAGGAGAAGGAGGAGGAGAAGAGGAGGAGGAGGAGAAGAGGAGGAGGAGGAGAAGAGGAGGAGGAGGAGAAGAGGAGGAGGAGGAGAAGAGGAGGAGGAGAAGAAGAGGAGGAGGAGAAGAAGAGGAGGAGGAGGAGGAGGAGGAGGAGGAGGAGGAGGAGGAGGAGGAGAAGAGGAGGAGGAGGAGAAGAGGAGGAGGAGGAGGAAGAGGAGGAGGAGGAAGAGGAAGAGGAAGAGGAAGAAGAGGAAGAGGAAGAAGAGGAAGAGGAAGAAGAGGAAGAGGAAGAAGAGGAAGAGGAAGAAGAGGAAGAGGAAGAAGAGGAAGAGGAAGAAGAGGAAGAGGAAGAAGAGGAAGAGGAAGAAGAGGAAGAGGAAGAAGAGGAAGAGGAAGAAGAGGAAGAGGAGGAAGAGGAAGAAGAGGAAGAGGAGGAAGAGGAAGAAGAGGAAGAAGAGGAAGAAGAGGAAGAAGAGGAAGAAGAGGAAGAGGAGGAAGAAGAGGAAGAGGAAGAGGAAGAAGAGGAAGAAGAGGAAGAGGAAGAGGAAGAGGAAGAGGAAGAAGAGGAAGAGGAAGAGGAAGAGGAGGAAGAGGAAGAGGAGGAAGAGGAAGAAGAGGAAGAGGAAGAAGAGGAAGAGGAAGAAGAGGAAGAGGAAGAGGAAGAAGAGGAAGAGGAAGAGGAGGAAGAAGAGGAAGAGGAGGAAGAAGAGGAAGAGGAAGAAGAGGAAGAGGAAGAGGAAGAGGAAGAAGAGGAAGAGGAAGAAGAGGAAGAGGAAGAAGAGGAAGAGGAAGAGGAAGAGGAAGAAGAGGAAGAGGAAGAGGAAGAGGAAGAGGAAGAGGAAGAGGAAGAGGAAGAGGAAGAAGAGGAAGAGGAAGAGGAAGAAGAGGAAGAGGAAGAAGAGGAAGAGGAAGAAGAGGAAGAAGAGGAAGAGGAAGAGGAAGAAGAGGAAGAGGAAGAAGAGGAAGAAGAGGAAGAGGAAGAGGAAGAAGAGGAAGAGGAAGAAGAGGAAGAGGAAGAGGAAGAGGAAGAAGAAGAGGAAGAGGAAGAGGAAGAGGAAGAGGAAGAAGAGGAAGAGGAAGAGGAAGAGGAAGAAGAGGAAGAGGAAGAGGAAGAAGAGGAAGAGGAAGAAGAGGAAGAAGAGGAAGAGGAAGAGGAAGAGGAAGAAGAGGAAGAAGAGGAAGAAGAGGAAGAGGAAGAGGAAGAAGAGGAAGAAGAGGAAGAGGAAGAGGAAGAGGAAGAAGAGGAAGAAGAGGAAGAGGAAGAAGAGGAAGAGGAAGAGGAAGAAGAGGAAGAAGAGGAAGAGGAAGAAGAGGAAGAGGAAGAGGAAGAGGAAGAGGAAGAAGAGGAAGAGGAAGAGGAAGAGGAAGAGGAAGAAGAGGAAGAGGAAGAAGAGGAAGAGGAAGAGGAAGAAGAGGAAGAGAAAGAAGAGGAAGAGGAAGAAGAGGAAGAGGAAGAGGAAGAGGAAGAGGAAGAGGAAGAGGAAGAGGAAGAAGAAGAAGAAGAAGAAGAAGAAGAAGAAGAAGAAGAAGAAGAAGAAGAAGAAGAAGAAGAAGAAGAAGAAGAAGAAGAAGAAGAAGAAGAAGAAGAAGAAGAAGAAGAAGAAGAAGAAGAAGAAGACATCAAAAATGCGCATGCAGAAAAGCATCCGGAATGCATCCAGACTGCGTTTCTATAGAGTGAACTGGCCTTTAGGATGAATTAGAACACTGCAATATACCTTTTGTTATTGATCTACCCGTGAATAGAGCTTTTATGAGAAGTGTTTAATAAAGAATTACAGAAAAAAAAATGAGAATGCCTCATGGGATGTGTAGTACCACAACAGCTAGAGGGTCGTAGTTTGGAGATCCCTGTAAATAGCATCTGCCAATAGTGAGATGTCAGTAATAAGCAGATACAACTAAACGTAAATAAAGACCCATGGTTCACCCATCTGGTTAGCTCTGATTTTCTAGATGTTCTATTCCAGTGTTCTCGAAGTCCAATTGTTCTCTCTCATCGGTCTTTTCTCTCACCAATCCTCTTGCTATACTCTTACAACACCCTTTTTTATATATTCCCTACCCTTTTCATACCTTCCCCCTATAATTTCTCTTCAATTCTTGTATCATATAGAAAAAACATCAAGACAAGTATGTTTCTTGCACAGGCAGTTCTGTTACCCCATTTCTCGTTCACATTTTGAAAGTATGCATAGTGTGTAATACGTGAAAATGCATAAACATTCTATGCCTAGTATTCTTTTGAAACAAAAAAAGTGAGAGAACACTCCTACTAAGTGATGGACATCTAGTGCCCCATTGGAAGATTTTGCCTCTATTTCTGTTCTGGTAACCACTCGAAATTTGGGATTTTCTTTTGTGGAGAATGATCACCAAGACAAATAAATATAGAGGCTGAATCTTCCCAATGGGGACACAAACAGCAATTAAAACCTGATGGTCTAACACCTCTCCACTCCATCTAAAAAAATAAAAATAAAATAAAAATTCAGTTAGATTTTAATAAAATTCTATTGGCATAGTTTCACTATAAGATAAGATGGCAATACCAAGTGTTTCTGTTGCATTCTGGGTCCTCAGCAAGTGTAGCATTAAGTTCGGCTTCATCCTGCTGCAGGTAAAGAGCTTTCAGAGGATTCATAGTCCAGTCAAAGAGAGGGTCATAAAGCAGCACCTGCCCAACCAAAGTACATGATATATTACATACAGAAAGACTATTTACAACTTCACTTATCTCTGGAATATATAAGTACTAAACCAGAAAACAACACAGTAAAATGACAGACTTCAAAGGAACATGTGAAGAGAACACAAATATTAACATTAATATTGTAAAGGCAGATATGGGCAATGTTTTTTTAATTTTTTTACACTGTATACATTACAAGAACATTTCCATAAGAGTGACAATCAAATAATCATAAAATACAATAGTTGTCATGTTGTGTAATAACCAGTTCGAACGGTACACACCGGCAAATTCTCCAGCTAGGAGTATAATATAGCTATTGGCATAAAGAAGGGTGGCAACACTACAATGCTAACACTCTTCATTCTATCCAGCAAGGTGTTGCCAACACTCATGAGCAGGTGTCAGGGTCCTGCAACCATTTATCCCAAATTTTGTAATATTTATTTGGGCATCCCCTATTGATATAGATGCATTTTTTTGTAAGGCATAGTCACATTTATCTCAGCCTTCCACTCCGACAGAGTTGGGGGGATCGGCCTCATCCATTTCCTTGCTATGAGTTTCCTAGCCGAAAATAATGTCTCTTGTAGGAATATTTTAGTAGGTGCGTCTAGGACGTCAGGAAAAATCCCTAGAAGGCACTGTTTTGGGGCAAGGGGGAACCCATGTTGTCATGTAAAAATGTCACCACTTGGGCCCAAAAACCCTGAATCTTGGGGCAAGCGCACAATAGGTGAAAAAACGTGCCCGTTTCCACTCCACATCCCGGACACAGGACAGACTGAGTTCTTCTATACCTGGCCACTCTAAGCGGCGTAAGGTACACCCTATGGGTAATAAAAATCTGGGTCAACCTATCAGGAAATCTAGGCGACACTTCCCTACACGTCTCCAGCGCCTCCTCCCATTCTTCGTTCTCAAGAGGACCTACCTCCCTCTCCCAGCGAGGTTTCAGATGGTAAGCTATTTTGCTGGACACAGGCGTGGACAACATGGAGTAGAAGGAGGAGATCAGACCCTTAGGATCTGTGCTCCTGACTATGGCAACAATAGGGTTAGGGGTAGGCAGCGGGAATGTCCGCTGGAACTGTACCTGGGCTGCTTGACGTATCTGGAGAAAGCGAATGAACATGTGGTTCTGGAGTGAGTATTCATCCCTGAGTGCATTAAAGGTCTTGAGAACCCCGTCAGATAACAGGTGATGCAAGTAATACACGCCTCGAGAGCACCAAATCTCTGGGTCTTGAATGTGTCTAAATTCTGGTAGTTGCTTGTTATACCACAAGGGTGTGTAGTCATTGTGAACAGGGATTCCCAGTCTAGAGGAAGCCAGCCCCCATATGCTTTTCCAATGATACAGAAGGGATTTTGCGTCGCCCTCCGGACCTGCACCACCTGTCCCCATCATTATTACATACAGTGGGTCGTTAGTTCTCTGCGCCCATCTCAGACATAAGAGAAGTTTAAAACGTTCACCGTCAGTTTTGTCTATATGAAACAACTGGGAAAGCTGAGCCGCTATGTAGTAAGCATTAAAGTCTGGCAAAGCCAAACCCCCCATGTCTGTCGAGTTTTTGAGTGACTGCCAAGAGAGTTTATGTCAAGTGTCCCCCCAGATGAAGGGGTGGTTCCCCCTAAAAAAAAATTCTAACAATACATTCGGAAGACTGCTTACACTGCGGGTAGGCTGGCTTTTTTTTTTTTTTTTTCGTATATACCTCGATATCACCGTTTCATCCCTCGGCTTCCGGGTATGATTAGTTGATTGACGTTCCTCCGACCGGCGCATACTGCGCGTCACGACTTTCCGACAGAAGCCGAACGTCATTGCGCAGGCGCCGTATAGAGTCGGCTCTATATGGCGCCTGCGCAGCGATGTTCGGCTTCTTTCGGAAAGTCGTGACGTCAAGTATGCGTCGGTCGGAGGAACGTCAATGAACTAGGAACGCCCAGCCCCACAAGAATCATACCCGGAAGCCGAGGGATGAAACGGCGAGATAGAGGTATGTACGAAAAAAAAAAAAAAAAAGCCAGCCTACCCGCAGTGTAAGCAGTCTTCCGAATGTATTGTTAGAATTTTTTTTTAGGGGGAACCTCCACTTTAAGCAGGGCTTCTAGGGCTTTAAAATACTTCAAAGGAAGATAGGTTGGGGAGTGCCAGAGGACATAAAGGACTTTGGGGAGGAGAACCATCTTTACCAGGTTAACCCTACCCCAGACCCCCAGTGGCAAACAGGTCCACGCACGTATTTTAGTCTTAATCAAGGAAAAGAGGGGCTCTATGTCCAGGGCAATGTATCTGCGGGTGCTCTAGTGATGTGCACCCCCAGATACTTTATGACCTCAGCTCTTTGTAATGGTAAGTTGGCCTCGGGCTCTGAGGGGGGAAAGCTATCCAGTGGTAGTATCTGGGACTTACTCCAATTGATCTTTAGGCCATAGAAGTGCCCATACCGCTCCATAGTCTGGAGAACCCGATGGAGGGAGGGACCCGAGTCGGCTAGATATAGCAGCGTGTCATCCGCGTAAAGACTGATTTTTTCTGTCAGGGACCCCGAGCTCAAGCCCCTGATCTCCGGATCTGCTCGAATAGCTACAGCCAAGGGCTCCGCTGCCAGAGCATAGAGCAGTGGGGAGAGCGGGCAGCCCTGTCTGGTGCCTCTACTGAGGTCAAACACCGACGAGGGCCAGCCGTTCGCCACCACCCTGGCAGTCGGATTGTGATATAGGAGCCGAGTCCATCTAATAAAATTGGGACCAAAGCCATAGCACTCCAAGCATCTCCATAGGTATCCCCACTCCATGGGCAATGTTTTTAACTTCTGCTTTTGTTTGGCACACAGGCGTCACATACTGTATGGCCAGGGTAGTTATTTTCAATCAAAATGGCATAAAATGCAAACTAGTTGTTCAGGTCTTCAGTTTTTTCACCAAGACATTGCAGCAGTGCACCAGTCTATCCCACTTCCTTTTCTGTTGTTCACCCATCTATCCCGCTTCCTTTTCTGTTGTTCACCAGTCTATCCCACTTCCTTTTCTGTTGTTCACCAGTCTATCCCACTTCCTTTTCTGTTGTTCACCAGTCTATCCCACTTCCTTTTCTGTTGTTCACCAGTCTATCCCACTTCCTTTTCTGTTGTTCACCAGTCTATCCCACTTCCTTTTCTGTTGTTCACCAGTCTATCCCACTTCCTTTTCTGTTGTTCACCAGTCTATCCCACTTCCTTTTCTGTTGTTCACCAGTCTATCCCACTTCCTTTTCTGTTGTTCACCAGTCTATCACACTTCCTTTTCTGTTGTTCACCAGTCTATCCCGCTTCCTTTTCTGTTGTTCACCAGTCTATCCCACTTCCTTTTCTGTTGTTCACCAGTCTATTCCACTGCCTTTTTGTACTGCCACAGTTAATCTCATTACCTTTTTGTACTGTACTAATCCACCCCACACTCTTTTCTAAAAGGTACAGATCAAATTTAGTCCCTTTTTTTGTAAAGCACCAGTCTGTCTCATTTCCTTTTCTGTTGTTCACCAGTCTGTCTCATTTCCTTTTCTGTTGTGTTGTTCACCAGTCTGTCTCATTTCCTTTTTTGTTGTTCACCAGTCATCATATCCTTTTCTGTTGTTCACCAGTCTCTCATTTCCTTTTCTGTCATTCCCCAGTCTCCCATTTATTTTTCTGTTGTTCACCAATCTATCCCACTTCCTTTTCTGTTTTCCACTAATATTTCCCACTTCCTTTTCTGTTGCTTACCAGTCTATCCCACTTCTTTTTTTGTTGTTCATCAGTCTATCCCACTTCCTTTTCTGTTGTTCACCAGTCTATCCCACTTCCTTTTCTGTTGTTCACCAGTCTATCCCACTTCCTTTTCTGTTGTTCACCAGTCTATCACACTTCCTTTTCTGTTGTTCACCAGTCTATCACACTTCCTTTTCTGTTGTTCACCAGTCTATCCCGCTTCCTTTTCTGTTGTTCACCAGTCTATCCCACTTCCTTTTCTGTTGTTCACCAGTCTATTCCACTGCCTTTTTGTACTGCCACAGTTAATCTCATTACCTTTTTGTACTGTACTAATCCACCCCACACTCTTTTCTAAAAGGTACAGATCAAATTTAGTCCCTTTTTTTGTAAAGCACCAGTCTGTCTCATTTCCTTTTCTGTTGTTCACCAGTCTGTCTCATTTCCTTTTCTGTTGTGTTGTTCACCAGTCTGTCTCATTTCCTTTTTTGTTGTTCACCAGTCATCATATCCTTTTCTGTTGTTCACCAGTCTCTCATTTCCTTTTCTGTCATTCCCCAGTCTCCCATTTATTTTTCTGTTGTTCACCAATCTATCCCACTTCCTTTTCTGTTTTCCACTAATATTTCCCACTTCCTTTTCTGTTGCTTACCAGTCTATCCCACTTCTTTTTTTGTTGTTCATCAGTCTATCCCACTTCTTTTTTTGTTGTTCATCAGTCTGTTCGACTACCTCTTTGTAGTGCCCCAGTTAATCCCACTCCTTTTTCTGTAGTGCACCAGTCAACATGCTGTCTTGTGTTGGTAATATTGTAATTTGATAACACCTTTTACTTATCTGTATGTGATAAATAGGAGGCTTTCCAACACACTAGATTAAATTCTGTCTAGAAAGTATAAGCCTCCTTGGAGATTCAGTACTTTCTGGACAGCATTAACCTTTCACAGACTGATTTCCCTTGGTGCCAGAAATTGCCCTTTAACTAAGGCAGCAATTAATCACCAGCAGTCAAGGACTTGCAGTTTCTAAATAACAGAAGAGCCCTTGATGGCCCCTGCCTTCTGTTTGGAAAGCATCAAAATTCAGGCTTACCTCAACAATGGTCAGCAGAGCATCCTGAGAGCTTCTCATCACTTCCATGGTCTTTTCGCAGCATCTAAAAAGAGACACGACATATTAAACACACCCAGAACACAGCTAAAAAGGGTAAAGTTCTTTTTTTTTGCCTGGGATTGAACTTTAAAGCTTGCCTAAAGACTTTTTTTTCAGGGTGTATTGAGGGCTTTGAACCCATGTCAGTTTTTTTTTTATTGATGTCTGTGTCTCCACTAGGAAGTCTCACCTTCTACATGTCCTGGTGACCATTATTATTGGGACTAAAAGTGAAGCAAAAATTCATAAATTTCAGATGTCACCTGAAAGTCAGAAATCAAACCATCTGTTGGGTTTACAGGACAGAAAGCAAAGTGAATTCTCCCAAGGGGAACATAAACAGCAATAAAAAACTGAGAAGGACTTTACTTCTACCCACTCTATCCAAAATAACGTTTTAATTTTTATTTAAAGAGTAACTCCACTTTTGTTTAGAAAAAAAAAAAAAAACACTCCCATCTGGGTGATCTATGTACATTACAAGGATCTTAACAAACTTTGTTGCAGATTCCTACCTTTTATTATTCTGTGTTTGTCTGTGTCCATGTGGAAAAGTGAATCTAATGGGAGTGGTTTCATAATTATCAATTAGCTGTGCACCTGCAGGGGTCTAATGAGGAAAGCTGCTGGGCCCTGCATCCATTTAGACATGATTTCCTATTGGAAGTATCTCACCAAAAATGACATGAATGCCTGAAATCTGACTTGTATCTTACTGCAGCCTTCTGTGAAAATCGGTGAGCCAATCACACAAGCAGGAAATTGCATATCTGGGTGGCGTTCTGCACACATTATGTGTAAAGAACACCTCCAGGTAGACATATTGCATTGCATTTTCAGAAAATTACAGAGCTGCAGATTGAAAAGGAAAGGAAATTTTTAATAACATTTTATTTCAATATGACTTGTGTCACAATTGTATATGCTATATTATTTTTTTCTTTATATGCAATTTTTCCCCCATTAAAGAGTTACCATTTAATACTATATAATTTTTTTTTTTTTTTTTACAAATAAACATTTAATACAGGGTGCATCCATTACACAGCACATTATAGGTTTTCTAAGTAATAAAGAGAAGCGGTTTGCTTTTAGGTTATCAATCTCTGACACTCTATAGGGCCTTGACCGAACAGAACAGGCATGGAAAAAGAGAGGGAATGAGTCACTTCTGTTGTAGACGCTCTTTAGAATTCCGTTGAGCCTCCGCACCTCGAGTGTTGGTGTTTGCGACAGTTTCACGTACCTGTCAGAATAATTCTCCTCTTTGAGTTCTGTACTTGAGTTTGAGTCCATTTGTACAGTTGTACTATGCTGTACAATCTTTAAATCTACCAACACCTACTGTAGGTGGTACAAAGGTTTGTCCAAGTACAAACTGATTGGATAGTTTTGGTCGATCCTCACATTACATAATTTTGGTAAATCTAAAGGACACTGTACAAAGATTGTATAGACTGCAACATGCAGGGTAAGTTTGATATATGATAAAAATGTTTAAAAATGTATTTTTATTTCTGAACATAATGAAAACAAATCACTACAATTATCTTTGGAGCTCAATTGAACCTTCAGTTTAATCAGCTAAATATATTCCAGGTGCATAAAACAAAAGTTATGCAAAGTAATACAGTTAATCCCCCCCCCCCCCCCAATTCTTTAATTGTAATTTTAACATACAGACAGGGAGCATTAGTACTAATTTTCTTTGTAAAGAAGCCACAGTGGTAGAGTAGAGTAGAAAAGGCAGTCCATGGCTGGCATTCTAAAGAGCGGGACCCTTGCAGTGGTCCAACATGGCCCCTGCGGTGACAGAGCCAGGGCATATCTGCACGTTATGTCAGATTTACTTTGTAAAATCCATCTTTGCCCAGTTTTCTTCCAGATTTGGAGTCTTACGGCATCCTCACTGGGCCAGCTGGGATGACATAACTCCTGTGCATACACAGTCATGACGAAACTGTACAATGAACTGCATGTGGACATAAAGGGAAGGGGGGGGTTACCAAAACTCGAGTGTGGAAAATCTGGTGCAGCCCTTCGTAGAAACCAATCAGCTTCCATTATTTTTTTTTGTCAAAGCTTAATTGAACAAGCTGAAGTTAGAAGCTGATTGGCTACCATGCAGAGCTGCACCAGATTTTGCACTTTCCAGTTTTATTAAATCAACCCCAAATAGTCTCTACTATGACAAAAACATGCCTACTTGTCAGCATTTATTGAAGTCCAGTTAGGTTCTGCTTTAAATCTGTGGCTAAAATCAATCAAAATGGTGTCTGCTTACATCATGAAAAAGTGACTATCCAGACTTCTGTGGAAATAGTGACAGGGTCACTTTATTGGTCAGATTAAACATGTAAAAATATATTTATATTCACATTTATTTATAAGGTTTATTTTTTATACAAATATTTAATAAATAGTATAAAAGTTTGCTTTTAAAGCTTGGTTCACATATGCGCAGCATGAGGTTTACAGCATGGGTCCAGTGCGTGCTAGTTCACCGTTTCAGGTCCGATTTCAGCTCAAATTTTGGCCTGAATTCGGACCTGAAACAGACTAAAAAAGATGCACGTTTTTGTGCAAAATGCACCAGACACGCTTCAGAGATATGCGAAACAGCTCCATAAAGAGTCTGTCAAAATCTCCTGCTATGGTGGTCTCAGCCCGGCTCCCGGTGGGTGTGCTATGCGAGGTAAGCCTGCGCTTAGTACGCCCACCCCCCTCCCACAAAAACCACCACACCTACACATGCACTCTAAATTGGGTTAACACACTCACATTGACCACGCGGTCTCTAAAAGAGAGGCAAAGGACTAATGGGGCTGGTTGAGCGGGCTAATCCTCTCACTCCCTTATAGGGAGTCCCTCTGCCCCGTTGGGCTTCAAAGCGGAGCAGGTAGGGCGGGCTGTGTGGGAGGACCCCCTCACACACCCGCCATTGCCACCCGGGGCATGGAGAAAGGTGGCAGATTGCCTCTGGGGGGAGGCCTGCCTACTCCCAACTCCTGCAGTCCGGCTCCTCTCTCGAGTACACGCACAAAAATACACTTTAAAAAAAAGAAAAAACAAAGGAAAAAAAAAAAAAAAAAATCTCCTGCTATTGCAAATTTGAAATGGTGTGAACCCAGCCTTATATTTTTAGGTCCTATTTAGATGTTTTAATGATGTCACTGCATGAAAAAAAACAGCAGTTCAAACCACTTTCCTTGTGCCCGTCTTTAACCAAATCAATGTGTTTTTCACATTTCGCCTGTGGTATATTTACAATAGACAGGTAATTAGAAAGATGGAGCTTACCTTCTGAAAACTCCCTCCACACCAGTAATACCCATCCCATCCACAATATCGCGCGTTAGGCGAAAAGGTACAGTCTCTGGGGTGGGGAGGATTTTGCCTTGTTCAAAAGCAACACCTAAAAAACAGAAAAGTATTGCTACTTTAAAATATATATTAAAGCAATGGAGAAGAAATCTCCTAAATTGTGCCACAGGCAGCAATAAAAACACACAATCCAAAATGAATATATATATATATATATATATATAAATAAATATATACATATATATATATATATATATATAAATATATATAAATAAAATAAAAAAACACTTTAATGCAGACCTCTTTAATGCAGCCACTGCAGAATCAAAGGAGGTATGCAATGATGCCGACTCTTCCTCCGGCAGCTCAGTGCTATCACAATAGAAGAACAAGCTGGTTACTCCTACAGCAGTGGCGTCATGGACAGAACCCTAACTTTGTCCCCTTTGGCACACTAGGGGTGGTTCCCCTAGTGTGGGGACACGCCTGAGAAGTGTAAGCAAAACAAGACAACCCAATTAGGTAGTTGGGTAAATATCCTCTCTAAATATGAGTAATGAATATTGGTTGTGAGTGCTAAGCTGGATACACACTACACAATTTTCTGTAGATTTTCTCCTTCAGATTTACCAAAACCATATAATATGAGGTCAAACATTAGGAGTTTCAATTTGTATGCAATCAGACAGGCCCTTACATTACATGGTTTTGTTAAATCTAAAGAAAATCAGACAACAAAGTTGTATAGTGTGTATGGGGTCTTAACTATGACCCCAACTTGCCTTGAACATTCCCACTTTTAAACAGGTTGATCTGTCACCAGTACATGGTCTCCTTAGGACTTCCCTGGTGGAGTAATAAGATGAGGCGGGTGTTCTGCCCCTTTCAAAGCCAGAGGAATGAAAGTCCTTACGAATCACAGTCAAGTGGGTGAAATGCGTTGACGTAGGCAGCGCCAACTGGCCTTGCGTCTGCCCATGCTGTCCCAATATACTCATTCAGCATGACAGTAATGCTCTGACGGAGCCCACCAATAAGGATTGATCTTGGTCTAGCAATTCTATGGATACCGAGACCGGGAAGAGAGTGAGATAATACTGCAGCCGGTAGAAACGGGTTCTGAGAGCGGACATGTAGCAGCAAGCTAGAACGGTGAGAGCCCTCGGCAGATCTGAAGTTTCCTACCACATTAGTGTCAGGAACACTGTTGGAGTTTACCTTGCAGGACTGTATAGACCAGAGATATGCAATTAGCGGACCTCCAGCTGTTGCAAAACTTCAAGTCCCATCATGCCTTTTCCTCTGGGTGTCATGCTTGTGGCTGTCAGAGTCTTGCTATGCCTCATGGGACTTGTAGTTCTGCAACAGCTGGAGGTCCGTTAATTGCATATCCCTAGTATAGACCATGGGTCTTCAAACTACGGCCCTCCAGTTGTTCAGGAACTACCATTCCCATCACGCCTAGTCATGTCTGTAAATGTCAGTGTGTTACAATGCCTCATGGGATGTGTAGTTCTACAACAGCTGGAGGGCCGTAGTTTGAGGATCCCTGGTATAAACAATCTGTATTCACTATGCTCTGCTACGCTTCTTTGTATTCTTTGCCACTTAGTTTATGCTGTCGCTAGTCAGTCTGTTGCAACCACATACTCTCCCTCTATAGCTTTAGAACAGCACTGGACTTTGCTTATGGTGTGTAAAAACTTCTGGACGGTTGATCTCAGCACATTGCCACACTATATACCCTGGTCACTCAGCATCTTACATTAATGGGCACACATAAACTCAGCTGAACAGTACCAGGTTATCTGCATGACAGGGCTGTATTGATGTAGTGCGAACAGGAGGAGTATCTTTCATCATACTCCAGTTTGAGCATTAACTGTTGATGGACATCTTCTATGCAAAGTGGCAGGTCCAGCCTGTGTCCACCATTCAGTGAGCAAGATGGTTGTCAATCCCTCCGTTTCCATGGAGAGGTGCCATGCTAGTTTACCACACTACTAGTCCATCTTCCTAATTAGAGACAGCCTGACCAGTGTTCGCCTTTTCCCTGGCTACACACTCATGTTCAGGTGGATCTATAGGATTCTATTGATCACTATTCAGTGTCAGAGATGCCTCTCAAACCCAGTCTGGGTATGTAGGCCTTGATCCACCAGTCGGGGTGATCTAGCCTTGTCTATTCATTTGTCCTAGCATTGCTATGTGGCTAACTGTTGGTGTGCATATGTGCTTGTCTGGGCCCTGTTGTGTGCATCTTTTAGTGTGACAATGTTGTCCACTTTGATTTTAATCTTGGTGTTTGGAGGATTTAGGGCAATTTGGCTGTTTTTTTCTGCCACTTTTTGTAATTCAATAAAGTTTTTCTAATTGGCTATACCGCCGGGTGGTCCTCATTTACAACTACTTGTTGGGTGACCTTTCCTCGACTTCCTGTTGCTTTTTGGTTACATATGACCAGTTGTTGAGGTACCCCACCTAAAGGGTGAGTTGGTGACTGGTGGGAACTTTGGCCCCTTGGTTTTTATTTGTATATTCATCTCCCACCCCTCCACCCCCAAGTGACAGCAGAAACAATACCATTCCTCCAACAATGATCTGCCTACAGAGCATTCAATATAATTTTGTTATTATACCAAGTCATCCAGAGTATCAACAAGAATATTTCTTGAGGTTTATGGAGTACCTCCAACCTCATCATTAGCACACAATGTCATACTAGACAATGTCCGTGCCACTCACAATACACCATATACAAGAGATGGAATGATTGGGCTTCCCTCACATTGTGATTTTTCATCAGTTTAAAAAATGTACATAATATACATCTTCAACACACAGAAACGCTCCTTATTTCTTCCTAAAACACAGCTATGCCATGGGATGCTTGAAACGGAAAGCACCATTCGCTATACCCTTATTAAAAAAAAAAAAAAAAAAAAAAAGCCCTCACCCAGGTCAATGTGTACCAGTTCTGATGTCTCTTCATCTATCAGAATGTTCTGGACGTGTCTGTCTCCAAGTCCTACAATGTAACCAACTGTCAACAAAAAAAAAAAAAAAGATAACATGAACGGGTATCTCCAGCCTTTTTAAAGAAATAAAGATATGCATGGACCAGTACAAAAAATAAAATACATTTCAATGTGAATGGATCTTTCATACATTGGGCAGTCATATTTGAAAACTTCACTTTGCTCAAAAACCTAGCAGAGCTTCACATGCCAATCCGTACAAACTGGCACTGTATGGTTGCAGGGTGACGTCAGTTTCGTACATGGCCTCTCATGGATAACCGGTAGCAGATCTGAAGTACAGTTGTTTCCCTCTCCCTTTCCCCATTTATACCCTCATACCCCATTTATCATGGAATATCGCAGCTGATTGTCTCTTCCACTATGGCTGTAGTACAATATTTGCATGAACCAAACATGCAATATTCATGAGAATCAAAAAAGGCGATGCTGAGGAGTTTGTGAACTTCCATTGAATCCCTGAAATAACTAAAAACAATTATACAGCCCCACAGTGTAACACACAAAATTGTTAGAGATCACATACAGTCTTGTGTGTTATATGATCAATGTCTCAGTCACATGCAGTATACCGTATATACTCGAGTATAAGTCGACCCGAATATAAGCCGAGGCATCAAATTTTACCAGAAAAAAATGGGAAAACTTATTGACTTGAGTATAAGCCTAGGGTGTCCATCTGCATGCCTCACTGTGCCCATGCCTAGACTGACGTTTAACATGGGAGTCTATGAAAGGGGTGCCCGAAAAACGGGCTGAACGAAAAAAAAAAAAAAAAAAAAAAAGTCAGCTCAAGAGGAGTAGTTGTACTAACTATACAATGTTAGTACAGCAATCTCCCCTGCTGAGCTATTGTGTTCTGACAGGAGGACAGCCCCGCCCCCCCAGAACACACTAGGTAGCGCTTTCAGCAATTGGCTTAGAGTACTGATTGGATGCAGATCAGTAGACCTTTTTCGGTCATGCCCCTTCCACAGAAGCTGGCTGAACAGCTGGCTTCTGTTGGACCAACTTCCATACACATATCCTGAATGTAGGCCGGTTTCTAGGCTTTATAACCCGTCAGATTTTTTTTTGTCATGTGTGTCCCATTGGAAGATTTCCCTTCACTTCCTCTCCCATAGCCAAAACAGGAAGCGTGAGGAAATCCATCCCAATTGAGGGAATCCTGGGGTGTCACCAAAACTAATGTCCACATTGGAAGATTTTCCCTCTATTACTGTTCTGGTGTCAACACAAAATTTGGTATTTTCTTTTACTTTCAAAGATAATGGTAAGAAGGACAAATTGAGAGGGGTGAATCTCTGTAAAGGGGATGCAGACAGCAATACAAATTGACAGGTGTTCTAATCCCTCTCCACTCTATCCAAGACTAAACAAAAAAGGTTTGCATGTGCATGGGGAAAAGGCCTTTCAATTTGCACTGGTTTCTCACATTTTCATTTTCAGAAACTTTTGATACAGTAAATGAACCAGGAGAATACTGGTCCAGTTCCCATCCACCCATGTGACCTCATGTATCAAAGTGTCAGTACTAATAATTCTCCTGATTTCAACATTGCTGGCAAACATATTTGAAGGGGAGGTTCACCCTAATGTACAACATAAGCTATAACACACAGGCTCAGGCCGTTTTTGCACAATTCGTTTTTTAAAGAATTTAAAAACGATTGCATACCTTTGTTCTGACTATGTCAGCTGCCACTTCCTGGTTCCATTATTTTAAGGAAGACAAGACTAGACATTAAATTATATTAATTCTAGATTATATTATAAATAAAAGATTTTTGCTCAAATATGTAAAATATAAAAATTAGAGCTTTAAAATAATAAAACATGGATTTCTATAAAGTAAATATCCTTTTTTTTTTAAATTGGGGATGCCTGGCTGTACAATACTCAATGGTTTCTCATCAGCTGCTCAATTCGTTCTGAGCTATCGCTGAGAGAAACGATTAGTTCAGTTGTGTGTCAGCACAACGGGGCAGGTCATTATGACGCTGGCCGTTGCGATGGCAACTGAGCAGTGTTGACGGTGCGGCTCGCCGTCAACACTGCACATGCGCGGGATAGAGCGGTGAATGCTGGAACTACAGCATTCACCGCATCCCGGAAGAAAGTCCTGTGGGGCTTCAGACTGCCAGGACATAAGATGGAAACGTCCATCTCTAATTTATATAAAATATATTTTTATGGCAATTCGTTATGCAGGCGCATACAACAGCAGGACGGGTGAGTAGACGATTGCATGTAGTAAAAGCGGGTGAAAGGCTTTTTTAAAAAAAAACGTAATTCAGGGGAACCACCGCTTTAACTATTGCAAATTACAACTTGAATGTAAACATTTGAATATCATTAGTAGCTATGAGAAAATAACTATTGTATGTATGAAGCATCCAGTTAGAACTACTACAATTCCAATTCTGAATCAGTATTCGGCCTGGGCATCATCCAGCTTTAGAGGCTTAGGCCTGGGTGCCCCTAGTGCCAGTTATACCAGTGAAAGAGGCCTATTAACTTTAAAATGATAAAATCTTTGTATTCCTGCCTACTAAGAAGAAAATACAATATTAGAGCTAGGATGTAAGTAACACACACCAATGGAGGATGTGGCAACACTTCGTGTATAAGCCAAACGCTTCTCAAACCAAACGGCTGGATCTAAGAACTTCTCCATGCAGAAGTAGCGGAACACTGGATGGAAATGATCGCAGATGTCCAGGAAAACTTGGTACTTATCTTCAAACCGTCCTCTTTGAACATCCTAGAATTTAGAAAACAAAAATACTGATTTGAGGAAAACTACAGTCAGGATAAAAACACTAATACATTTGTATATACTGTATAAGTACTTGGTGTTTTAATTGATTCTGAACCTTAGCAGTACCTTGGTGAGTATTTTGTTAATCTAACTGCTAGTTAAAGCGGGGGTTCACCCTTAGAGGGCACTTTTCCCCCTTAGATTCCTGCTCGTTTTTACTAGGGGAATCGGCTATTTATTTTAAAATATGTGCAGTACTTACCCGTTTACGAGATGCATCCTCTCCGTCGCTTCCGGGTATGGGCTGCGGGAATGGGCGTTCCTTCTTGATTGACAGTCTTCCGAGAGGCTTCCGACGGTCGCATCCATCGCGTCACGATTTTCCGAAAGAAGCCGAACGTCGGTGCGCAGGCGCAGTATAGAGCCGCACCGACGTTCGGCTTCTTTCGGCTACGAGTGACGCGATGGATGCGACCGTCGGAAGCCTCTCGGAAGACTGTCAATCAAGAAGGAACGCCCGCTCCCGAAGACCCATACCCGGAAGCGACGGAAGAAGATGCATCTCGAAAACGGGTAAGTACTGCTCATATTTTAATACAAATAGCCGATTCCCCTAGACCGAACGAGCAGGAAGCTAAGGGGAGAAAAAAAAAAAAAAATTATAAATGGGTGAACTCCCGCTTTAAAGGAATTTGTGGCAGTGGATTTGGGTGCACTGATGATCAAACAGCATTGAATTATCATGAAACATTCTTTTTTTTTTTTTTCTAAATGTTGCATCCAAAGCATAACACGCATACAAGTTCAATGCCTTTCATATTACATATTCATTACAGAATTTATTGTTAGTTTTTTTCCTTTAAACCCAATTTATTGATAAAATGCAATATAATAAATGTATTATACACAAAACTATATATCAAATATCACTAAGGTGCAGAATTCCTGGTTTCCACAGCTTACGACCTTATTTTGCTTAACGGCCCGCTTTAGATCATACCAACGTCATAAGCGTAGCTTGGCTCTTTCAAAATGCAGAATTTCTTCTGATTAAGCTATTCCATTGTTAATTTTTCACTTAAAGCGGGGGTTCACCCTAAAATATCTATAGACTGTTATATGCAGCATACTGCTGACATCAACAGTATGCTGGATTTTTATTTTTTTCGGGCTGTACTTACGTTTTTTCGTCGTTTTCACCCGGCTTCAGGGTTCTCGCTCCCCCGGGGAGTAGGCGTTCCTAAGACGACGAGGAGACGATTGACGTGCGGGTAAAGCGCGTCATCGCCTTCCTAAAATATCCGACAAAGAAAACTGGGGTTGGGACTTTAAATGAGGCGTATGAAAAACACACGCCTCCATCCCTATTGAATACAAAAAAAGGGGGGAGGGGGACTCGGCACTTTACGGCGCCTGCGCAGTCAGCTCTACACGGCAGGCGCCGTATAGCGCCGTAAAGAGCCGAGTCCCCGTCGGATATTTTCGGAAGGCGATGACGCGCTTGACCCGCACGTCAATCGTCTCCTGGGAGGATCAACACTCACTCCCAGGAGACATTGCGAAGAGCTCCCTGTCGGGGGAAAAGGAGCGACACGCCCACTCCCCGCAAGGAAGAAGACCCGGAAGTGCGGCTGAAGACAGGTAAGTGTACACATCAAAAAAAAATGACAACACTACAAGCCTTTATTAAGGCTACAGATAGGTTAGCGAAAAAGTTAATTTTGAGGGTGAACCTCCGCTTTAACTTCTGTTGTTACCGTAAGAACTTACCCTCAAAGTTCCAATATTCAAAACGATTCCGTTCCTAAACTTGGCTTGACTCTGCGTCTTTCCCTCACTACAGGTCCATCCTTATAATAGACTGTCACACAGATTAAGATTGCACTGTGGATGTCAAACAAAACCAAAGAAAATTCCCAGCTCAAATTACCGACTAGCCTGCAACCAACCGAATTATCCTGTCTAACAGCACACATTACAAATACGTGCGTAAGCTGCAGAGCCACTTCACAGCACCCCAGTATTATCTGCAGTCCTAACTCTAAATTTTGAGAGCCACCATAGTAGAAGCACATGCATTACATTGGATAGGCAGAGGGCGGGTGAGCCTTGAGGCAGCCCACCCTTCCTGGTGGTAAAGGTAAATAAATAAAAAAAATATTTAATAAAATAACAAACATGTCATACTTCCCTCCACTGTGCAGTCCGTTTTGCACAGAGTGGCCCTGATCGTCCTGTTCTGGGGTCCCACGGCGGCTCTCGCAGCTCCTCCCCACAATAGCCAACGCCCTCTGGGAAGCTCTCTCCCAAAAGGGGTTACCTTGCGGGCGCGCTCCCATGTCATACACTCGGCTTACATAGCCACTGAGTGCATAGAATGCATTAAGGTGTGAAAAAACACAAACCTTTACAACCCCTTTAACCACTTACGGACCGCCCGTTGTCGTTATACGTTAGTACTTTTAAGAGGGATGTGGTTGTTATGGCAGCAGCTAGCTACCATAACCGCGGTATCCTCTTTTTCGGTGGACTGTCTGCTTTCTGCGATCCACCAATCAAAACCTCCTCCAGATACCCAAGGCCAGATACAAGTTCAAAGGAGATCGAAGATTTGCAGTCCAGGGACCTCGCCTGTGGAATGCACTACCAACCACCATCCGACTGGAGTCGGACCACTTGGCCTTCAGGAGAAAGATTAAAACCCATCTCTTCTGAGGTCAAGGGGTTCCTTACCCATGAAATGGATACAGCGCCCAGAGGCGATTCAGTTTGCATGTGTTGCGCTTTACAAGTCTCTCTCTCTCTCTCTCTCTCTCAGATAAAAGTGCTCTCTGCGGCGGATTTGCCGGAAGATCACTTTTATCGGTGGTGGGAGAGGGGGCCCCCCTCCCTCGAGCCACACTCCGGTGCCCTCCGCCGACAGCAGCGGCGGAGATGAGTGAGAGGAAGATGGCCCCCACCTGTCTCCATACCATTGCAGGGCGGAAGCGATGTCAAAACGTCACTTCCGCCCATAGCTCTTAAAGAGACTTTTTTTTCCCCCAAACGACATTTTTTTAATTGCATTTTAGTGTAAATATGAGATCTGAGGTCTTTTTGCCCCCAGATCTCATATTTAAGAGGCCCTGTTATGCGTTTTTTCTATTACAAGGGATGTTTACATGCCTTGTAATAGGAATAAAAGTGACAGTTTTTTTTAAAAGAACAGTATAAAAATAAAAAGTGAAATATATAGGAAAAAAATAAGAAAATGTTTAAATACAGCCTGTCCAGTTGAGCTTCGTGCAGAAGCGAAGGCATACGTGAGTAGCACCCACATATGAAAATGGCGAACGGGTAGAACTCATGGAAAAAATGACGGCTAGGATCCGGGACAAACTGGAGGATCATGACCTTGTCTGGGAGAGGTGGCATGTGAGGGAGGATCCGCCGTGAGCCGACGACAGACCACCGAGGTACACTATTACACCCACCCCTCTTGCCTGCTTCCCCCCCCTCTTTCCCTTTTTCTTTCTTCTTTTTTTTTTTTTTTCTTTTCTTTCTTTCTTCTCCTCTTCTCCTCCACTGGCCTCTCCCACTCTTCCATCCCCCCTTCCCACCCCACCTCCTCTTTCCTTTCTCTCTCTTATTTGAATCTTGTTATTATACAAGCTACCGATAGTACAAATAACTATGAAACCACTGTGTAAGCACATTAAGCTGGAATTGTGTACCTCTTCTTTTCTCTTACACCAGATATGTTACCATATTTTGTACTGACCTTTTTCGAAAATAAAAAAAACTGTTATTTGAAAAAAAAAGAAAATGGCGAACGGTGTCCAAACCACACATGTGAGGTGAGGTATCGCCACAATCGTTAGTGCGAGAGCAATAATTCTAGCCCTAGACCTCCTCTATAACTCAAAACATGCAACCTGTAAAGAAAATTAAACGTCGCCTATGGCAAAAGTGTGTTGCCATTCCACGAGCGGGCGCAATTTTGAAGTGTGACATGTTGGGTATCAATTTACTCGGCGTAACATTATCTTTCACAATATAAAATAAATTGGGCTAACTTTACTGTTGTCTAATTTTTTAATAAAAAAAGGTGTATTTTTCACCAAAAAAGTGCGCTTGTAAGACCGCTGTGCAAATACGGTGTGACAGAAAGTATTGCATTGACCGCCATTTTATTCTCTATGGTGTTACATTTTTTTTATTATATATATATTTATAATGTTTAGGGGTTCTAAGTAATTTTCCAGAAAACGTGTAAACTTCAAATATAAAAACGAGGCTCGGGGCTGAAGTGGTTAAAAGGCAGAGGAGCAAACTGGACACCTAGCATATTGCACAATGGCAGCAAATGTGTCCAGTGTGTGCCCTCGACCAGTATTTAAACAGTACAAACAAAAGATCCTGTTAGACAGGATAATTCGGTTGGTTGCAGGCTCGTCGGTAAGTTGAGCTGAGAATTCTTTGTTGCAAAAGAAGGAGAGGAGTTGAGATTTGGGACTTTAAATGAGATGAGGTCAAATACCTCCATCCCTATCAATGTTGAAGAAAAGGGGAAAAAAGGGGGAGGGGGGGTTGGGGTTTATATGGAGCTTCATTCATTCATATGAGGGTGCAAATTAGTAAATGAATAGATAGGTAAGCTGGATATTTAATAATTCATAAACAAGGTATATTATGGTAATAATATTTCTTTGCTTGCTGCAAAGGCCAGTTATATGTGGGGGCAGTGGCCATGTGTTTGTACTGCACTGTAAATGTTGTTGGAATTTGAAGAATCCCTAAGGCCCCTTTCACACTGGGGCAGTATGAGCGGTGGCGGTATAGCGCCGCTATTTTTAGCGGCGCTATACCATCGGAATTGCGGCGATATTCAGCCGCTATCGGTGCGGTATTAACCCCCGCTAGCGTCCGAAAAAGGGTCAATACCGCCCGCAATGCACCTCTGCAGAGGGGCATTAACGGCGGTATTGCCGCGGTGTCCCATTGTTTTCAATGGGAAGGAGTGGTGAAAGAGCGGTATACACACAGCTTCTCTCAGCGCTCCAAAGATGCTGCTTGCAGGAGATAGGCAAAAAGCCTTTTTTTTTCATTTTGGATAGAGCAAAAGAGGGTCATAACCCGTCAGATTGTTTTTCGATATCTGTGTCTCTTTACGGATATTTCCCTTTACTTCCTGTCCCAAATCCAAACAGGAAGTGAGAGGAAATCCCTGCAAATTAAGAGAATTTCTTGGGGACCCCCAGCTCACCAGAACTAGTGTCCCCATTGGAAGATTTCCCCTCTATTACGTTTCTTTACTTTCACTTTTAATGTTCCTGGTAAATAGGACAAATAGAGAAGATGAACATCCCTAATGGGGCACAGATAGCAATAAAAACCAACCAGTGTTCTAATCCTGCTGCACTCTATCCAATACCAAGAAAAGTTTTGTCTTAAAGTTAAACTTTAAGAGAGGTTTGTGTGTAAGTCTTGATAGAGTTTGGAGAGTTTTTGTGCAGCTTAGGTCGTTGGCAGAAATTAAGTTCCTTTCACATTTCCCTTACATCAAACAAAACTGATAAACCCCTTTTGAAAAAAGAAAAATTAATTCATAACAACAAACCATCATTCTCTTCTGGCACTGTAAACTGCTGAAATCCTTTGGCCGGTAACGTTTGTGAGCACCATCATCAGAATTCACTAGGTATTCACCAATAGGAACTGTGCCAGAGCACCACTCCAGTACCCCACTTCTCTGAGACAGAGGCACTACCTGTCAACAACACAAGGATGACAGTTACTGATGTACATGTAATGAAAGTAGGCAGTTATATCAAACAATTACAATAGGGTGCAACATGCAAATAGAATCAACGCGTTTCGCAATGTTTCTACAGAATTCCCGCTTATAGATGACCAGTTGAAACAGATAAAATACATTCAGCAATAACAAACCATCATAACAAAACAAAAGGCAAAATACAAAAGACCTGGATGTTTGGGAGAAAAAAAATATATAAAGTAATAACCTAAACAATCACATTTTCGCATTAAAATTTCTCTTTAGGGAATCAACATAGTTAATAAATACAATGTATAAAGCTGATGATTTCACTGCAAAATTCTGATGGTTAGAAATATAATATATATATTAAAACTAGTAAAGATAACCTTGTATCTGCGGATAGTCAGCTTTCTCTTCCTGGTCTCACTGTTCTTCTGTAACAATGCATTACACATCTGGAACACCTGCTGCATCACTGCGTCTTGTCTGAGATCATCCCGGCCCTTTGAAAGTACATATAAAAAAATCTCATGAACAATACAACATACAAACTATTTAGAAAAGATTGATGAAGAAAAAAAAAAGTTCCAACTGACATGTTAAATCTTTCAGTGAACCACTAATGATAGCCACTTAACACTGTAATGGTCAGAATATTTACTCAATACATCTTAGGGCTGGTTTACACTGCTGCAATGTGAGAACTCGTGCAAAGCTAGTACAAGTTCCCGCATCGCATGTCACCCACCGGCAGTTCACACTGCCCTATGCAAACCACTGTGGGTGTCAATAGTAAGTTAATGACACCCCCAGATCGGTTCGCATATTAAAGTGCGAACTGTCAATTCGGACAGGAATCAGATCGCATGGGTGTGAAAAAGGGTCCTGCATGATTTTGGTCAGAAAGCGATGCAAATTCAGCCCTACAATCTGTATGGCTGAATTTGCATCGCACAGACATCGCATGTGATTTGCACAGGGGTGAGAATCGCATGTGATGTCGGACATCGCAGCAGTCTGAACCGCCCTTAATTTGTATTGCACGTAATACAAGCAATCATATTCCAGGGATCTCTATACATGTGGGTTTGTTATGTAAGCCTCCTGAATAAATGTTGAGCAATTTCCTATCTACAGTACTTATTAGACCACCAAGCAGATTCAAACTATCAAGTCAGGCTTGAACCTAACTGGTGGCTGGGAAGAATGTCAGTGTACCAACAATGTGATGTTATCAGACATTCATTGCACCAGCAATCAGCAAAAACTCAAATACCAATATTAAGTGCAATCACACTGATACAGCTGGGAGAAAAGTCTACTTCTGCAGCAAATCGCTCTGTTGTGTCACATTTAAAGGAGAAGTACAGCCAAAGCTTGTTTGGCTCTAATTCTCCTGTGGATCACAGGAGTGAAGTTCGTTCTGTACACCTGTGACTAGTTTACATCTAAACACAAGCTAAAGCCCCCTGTCAAGTGGCATCGGATCCGGTCCAGGCTCGGGCAAGATCGTGACAATGAAGTCGGGATCCGCCCACATGCCTGGACCAGCACCCAGCGAGCCGCTGAGATGGCTGCTCCTGCCCCATCCACAGCCCAACGCTCCAGTAAGCACGATGGGGCAGAGTGTCAGTCACTAGCTCTCAACTCTGGGGGATGAGTGAACCGAGCGATCGGCAGTGTTTGGTCTCGGGTTCTCTGTGTTACAGCTGGCGGAGGGACCGATGCTGCATCATCCACGTAGATAAGTATAAATCCGCAAAAGAAAAAAAAAAGTCCATACTTTTTGGGGTTTTTAGCGGGTTTGAAGAGGAGTTTTCCCAGCTTTAAAAAAAAAAAGGAGGAGGAGGAAGAGGAAAAGGAGGAAGAGGGAGGAGGAGGAGGAGGAGGAGGAGGTGGCTAACGTTACTGAGAAGAGACAAAATGTTCAGTGTCAGCAGAATGTAAATGTAAAACAAGTACAGGGAGATTGCAGGTCTGGCACTGGCTGCTGTTGTAAATATGACACGTTTCAGAATTTATTTTCTTTCATCATATACAGTACGCAGATCAGGTTTTCCTGGGTCATTTATAGAAAAATGTGAACATTTTTAATAATTTAGCTCTTATTTTTCTGCAACTGGTCTCTAGAGAGCGACACTGGAGTAAACAAAAAAAAAAAGAGATTTTTAATACAGCTTACCTGTAAAATCTTTTTCTTGGAGTACATCACGGGACACAGAGCGGCATTCATTACTATATGGGTTATATGGAGTACCTTCAGGTGTAGACACTGGCAATCTCAAACAGGAAATGCCCCTCCCTATATAACCCCCTCCCATAGGAGGAGTACCTCAGTTTTGTAGCAAGCAGTATGCCTCCCAAAATGGTCCTCAAAAAAGAGGGGTGGGAGCTCTGTGTCCCGTGATGTACTCCAAGAAAAAGATTTTACAGGTAAGCTGTATTAAAAATCTCTTTTTCTTTATCGTACATCACGGGACACAGAGCGGCATTCATTACTATATGGGATGTCCCAAAGCAATGCTTACAATGAGGGGAGGGAGAACATCTCCAAGACAAAAGGATTTAATTTAGAGATATACTCAAATCATAATAAATCCAACTTAGTTGAGAAAAATTAAATTTTTAAATTTAACTCGAACAAGAGGAGCCCCCGGAATCCGAGGGTCTCAAACTGCAGCCTGCAGCACTGCCTGCCCGAAGGCAGTATCAGTATTCCTTCTTACGTCCAACTTGTAGAATTTTGTAAACGTGTGGACAGAAGACCAGGTTGCCGCCTTGCAAACTTGAGCCATAGAGATCTGGTGGTGTGCTGCCCAGGAGGCGCCCATGGCTCTAGTAGAATGAGCCTTTAATGATACTGGAGGAGGCAACCCTTTCAAGCCGTAGGCCTGAGTGATTAATTGCTTAATCCACCTAGAAATGGTGGACTTTGCAGCTGCCTGCCCCTTCTTGGGCCCATCCGGTAGAATGAACAGCACATCTGTCTTCCGGATCTTCTTTGTAGCTTTAAGATAGGCCTTCATGGCCCTGACAATATCCAAGGTATGCAGCAACCCTTCCTTTCTGGAAGTAGGTTTAGGGAAGAAGGATGGTAATACCAAATCCTGGTTCAAATGAAAACTGGATATGACCTTCGGAAGGAAGGAAGGATGAGGGCGGAGAACGACCCTGTCCTTATGAAAAACAAGATATGGTTCCTTACAGGATAAGGCTGCCAGCTCCGAAACTCTTCTTGCGGAAACTATGGCAACCAAAAATACTAACTTCCTTGTCAGTAGAACCAAAGGAATATCAGCCAACGGCTCAAACGGTTGTTTCTGTAAACTTGACAGAACAAGATTTAAATCCCACGGACAAAGCGGGGATTTAACTGGAGGTCTAATACGTAAGACCCCTTGAAGGAAGGTCTTAACCAGCGAGTGGGTGGCCAGCGGCCGCTGAAACCACACTGACAGAGCAGAAATCTGTCCTTTGATTGTGCTTAATGCCAATCCTTCATCCACTCCTAGCTGGAGAAAACTTAATACTCTATCGATGGTAAATTTGCGAGAAAGCCATCGCTTGGACTCACACCAGCCTACATAGGCCTTCCAGACCCTGTAATAAATCACCCTAGAGACCGGTTTCCTGGCTCTGATTAGGGTAGAGATTACTTTCTGAGACAGACCTCTACCCCTGAGAATCAGGGATTCAGCTTCCAGGCCGTCAAATTTAGATGCCGTAAGGCAGGGTGGAGGATCGGACCTTGCGATAGCAGGTCTGGCCGTAGAGGAAGAGTCCAAGGGTCTCCCACTACCATCCTTAAGATTAGTGAGTACCATGCCCTTCTGGGCCATGCTGGAGCTACCAGGATGACTGGTATGTGCTCCACCCGGATCCTGCGCAGCAGGCGGGGTAGTAACTGGAGCGGGGGAAACGCATAAAGAAGTTTGAACTGATGCCAAGGGCAAACCGGTGGCTTCACATGTGGACTCTCTGATCAGAAGTGCATTCTTTGATCAAAAGTGCGAGTTAAAAACCAGGATTTGGCTATCATTTGCTTCTGCTTGCAGATTTGTTTTTTCCCCTCTTTTTCTCTGACACTTTATAAACAGCTTTTTTTTCTTTTTCCTTTCTGCTAATTAAGGGGAGGGTTTAATTGTTCACAGGTGTGTGTTTGTTCACAGGTCTTCACAGGTGAGTATTAAAGTGGCTGTACAAGCTCCCAGAGGAGCTGGCTCCCAGTTGATGGTGGCTTCACATGTGGACTCTCTGATCAGAAGTGCATTCTTTGATCAAAAGTGCGAGTTAAAAACCAGGATTTGGCTATCATTTGCTTCTGCTTGCAGATTTGTTTTTTCCCCTCTTTTTCTCTGACACTTTATAAACAGCTTTTTTTTCTTTTTCCTTTCTGCTAATTAAGGGGAGGGTTTAATTGTTCACAGGTGTGTGTTTGTTCACAGGTCTTCACAGGTGAGTATTAAAGTGGCTGTACAAGCTCCCAGAGGAGCTGGCTCCCAGTTGATGGTGGCTTCACATGTGGACTCTCTGATCAGAAGTGCATTCTTTGATCAAAAGTGCGAGTTAAAAACCAGGAGTTTGAAACAGGAGGTAAGACAGGAGTCTTCATTATTTTTTTCAATCACTGATCCAGAACAAGCTTGCAGCTAATAAAGTTGGAACTCTTGCTATATAGATTCAGCGGTGCAGCAGACGCTCTCATCTTAGTCTGCTCACCCCAGGGATAGTGAGAGCAGGACGCTCTCAAACGAGTCGGCTCTCCCCAGGGATAGTGCAGCCAGGCAGGGTCCACCACACCCCCCTAGCCAATTGATCCAGGGTTGCACCGATCGCCGTTAAGGGGTCAGGAAGGAATTTTTTCCCCCGATCGCTGCAGATTGGCACAGCACGCCGGGGGTTTTTCGCCTTCCTCTGGACCAATCGGGGAGAGAAGACTCAACGAGTGACGGCTCACTTAGACAGTCTTCCACCCATCACGTCCGGCGTCTCGCGGCTCTTCCCGCATCCGCGCCAGACCAGGCCTCATTCGCGGCCGCCGCAATTAGGAAAGACTGATGACAATGTGACTGGCGACAATGGCTAATCTGCGATACTCTGCGCACTCTATTCGGGGTCTGAGACAATTCGCAACAGCATTACCAGCCGTCACCAAAAAGGCCTTAAAAATAGAGCAACTTTTGAGATTCGATCGACGATCGACCATCAAAAATTTTAACTATTTAACCCAGCTCGAGCACATATCATGTGCTTTGATCAACACAAGATCGGCAGTAAAACACCGATTAGAAATCCACGATTTCTTACTACAAAACGATCTAGACTGCCTCTTTATTACAGAAAGCTGGCTCTCAGACGACTGCAACACCATTCTCGGAGAATTGGTGCCAGAAAACTATCGCATTATAACGGAAAACAGAATAGGGCAAAGAGGAGGAGGCCTGGCGGTGATCCACAAGAATCGCATTACAATCACTAAGCCAGCCCTTCAAAATCCTCTTCCATTCATGGAAACCCTTACTCTTCAACTTCAAACTTCCCCCCAGGAGACTGTTCACATTCTCCTCTGCTATAGGCCACCTGGGCCAAAATCGCAGTTTTTGCCATCATTAACGGAGTTTATATCCACTTATACCCTTAACAGCAAACACCTTTTGCTGCTCGGGGACTTTAATCTGTGGGCCAACTCCGCACAGGATCCCATTGCGGACGCCTGCATTGATCACCTGGAGGGATTAGGGCTACAGCAACTTATATGCGGGCCAACACATGCTTCAGGTCACACACTCGACCTAATTTTCAGACAAAATCTGAAAATAAGCATTTTAGAAAATGAACCATTGCCATGGACAGACCACCATGCAATTAATTTCATAATCTCCAAAATTCCCCCAGTGATAAAAGCACCCAAGCCGGTGACAATACACTGGGCTAGATCTCAGAAGAAGCTCCATTCGGAACTCTTCAAATCTACCTTGGGAAACAGAATCAAAACAATCCATCCACATCAAACAGCCGCAGATACACTGGACGCCATAAACACAGCCCTGCTACAGTCAGCCGATTTAGTAGCACCGAAACGCAAAGCCTGCATTCGAAAAAGAAAGTCCGGCTGGTTCAACAACCAGCTGTCGCTTCTGAAGCAAGAGCGCAGAAGGGCGGAAGCCGCCTGGAAAAGAAGTCCTGCAGAGGATAACCTCATCATCTACAAGGCAATAACAACACGATATCATAAAGAAATCTTCAAAGCCAAGAAACATCATTTTTCTTTGGCGATTAACAGCGCCCTAAACCGCCCCCGCGAACTCTTCAAGATGGTCACCCAGACCATGAACCCAGGATGTCTTGAAGTCCCCAACTCAGACACCCAAGAGTTCTGCAATGAACTATCGGATTTCTTCATCAACAAAATTGAAAGAATCCGGGAAAGCATCATGCAAAACAATACCCCCCTCAACCCCACCGTCAATCAACCACAAAACACCCACAGAAACGCTCTACAATCAACAAAGTTCACTCTGGAACCGATCTCCATCGATACCACAAAAAATATCATTGGTGCTTTGCGGAACAGCACATCGCCCAATGATATCATCCCCACCAAACTGCTGAAGGAATGTGCCGACATCCTGGCACCACCCATCACACAGCTTATAAACCAGTCATTTAAGGAAGGCACAGTGCCATCCCTGTTGAAAGAGGGCACAATCCAGCCCATCTTGAAAAAACCTAACCTGGATCCCAAGGACCCAACTCACCGCCGTCCCATAACAGGCCTTAATGTTCTCTCCAAGATAATGGAGAAAGTAGTGGTACAACAGCTGCAACAGCATCTAGATACCCACAATCTACTGGATCCATTACAATCAGGCTTCCGTCCCGGACACGGGACAGAAACGGCCTTACTCAAAATATGGGACGATGCCCTCGAGGCCGCAGACGAAGGAGAATCTTGTCTCCTGGTTCTGCTGGACCTAAGCGCAGCCTTTGACACGGTAGACCACAAACTGTTACTGATGCGACTAGCCAAGGTAGCAGAAGTCGCAGAAGGTGATTTACCATGGTTTTCTTCCTTTCTTGAAAACCGATCACAAACAGTTAAATTGGGTTGTTTCACGTCGGAAAAGCGCACGGTGTCATGTGGAGTCCCCCAAGGATCCCCCCTGTCACCGGTGCTTTTCAACATCTATCTTCGCCCTCTCTTTGATATTATCAGTAGCCAAGAACTACTCTATCACTCTTATGCAGACGATACGCAACTGTATTTTCGCATCTGCAACAAAAAGGATCATCATCTCAGTTTAGAGAAATGTCTCTCTTTGATAGAAAACTGGATGACTAAGAGTTATCTTAAACTCAACAGTTCAAAAACAGAACTCCTTATGTTTCACGCCAGCCGAAAGAGTCAACTGGCAACAACCTGGACACCCCCGCCCATTCTGGGCCAAATCATCACCCCTAGCTCCAAAGTCAAAAGTCTCGGGGTCATCTTCGACACCTTCATGACAATGGACGCACAAATAGGGTCAGTAGTCAGCGGAGCGCACCATCTGTTGCGCCTACTACGCAGACTTATTCCATTTATCCCCAAAGAAGACGTAGCAGTCGTGGTGGGAACAATCGTGAATTCCAGACTGGACTATGCAAATGCCCTTTACCTCGGACTCCCAAAGTACCAAATCTCTCGTCTGCAAGTCGTACAGAATACGGCCGCCAGACTTGTGACTGGGAAAAAAAAATGGGAATCAATCTCACCTTCGTTGAGAACCCTTCACTGGCTGCCAGTAAAAGACAGAATTGCATTTAAAGCACTCTGCCTGACACATAAGTGCATCCATGGGAAGGCTCCGCAATATCTTTGCGACAAGATAGAACCTCACAATTCGAATCGCGTTCTGCGATCCACCGACCAAAATCTGGTCAGGGTACCAAAAACCAAATACAAGTCCAAAGGAGAAAGAAGGTTTGCTTTTCAGGGTCCTAGACTATGGAACGCTTTACCAACCAGCATTCGGTTGGAGGAAAACCACCTGACTTTCAGAAGACGAATCAAAACTCTGCTCTTTTGATGACATGAGACACGAACAACTAGCGCCCAGAAGCGATTCAGTTCGCATGCGCCGCGCTTTATAAGTTTTTCATTCATTCATTCATTCATTCAAACCAACGCATCGGTTCCGCAGGCCATCGGATCCCTTGAGCGGGACATGAACCTGTCTAGTTTCTTGTTGAGTCTCGATGCCATGATATCCACGTCCGGCACTCCCCATCTTTGGCAGAGTGCTTGAAAGACTAGTGGATGCAGAGACCATTCCCCCGGCCATAGAGTCTGGCGGCTTAAGAAGTCCGCCTGAAAGTTGTCCACTCCTGGAATGAATATTGCCGATATGCAGGGCACATGAGCCTCTGCCCATAGAAGAATCAAGCTCACCTCTCTCTGAGCGGCTTGACTCCTGGTTCCCCCTTGGTGATTTATGTGTGCCACGGCCGTGGCATTGTCTGATTGAATTCTCACCGGGAACCCCTGCAATTTTGACGTCCAAGCCCTGAGGGCTAGTCGAGCAGCTCTGAGCTCCAAGATGTTGATGGGCAACTGCTTCTCTGGCTTTGCCCAAGTACCTTGGCGAGTGCAACCATCCAAAATTGCTCCCCAGCCCGTCAGGCTGGCGTCTGTGGTCACTATCTTCCAAGCCACTGGGCTGAAAGACCTCCCCTTCAGTAGATTCTGAGGGTCTAACCACCAACACAGACTTTGTCGGACTCTTGATGAGAGCGGCAACGGGATATCCAAGGCCTGTGGCCTTCTGCTCCATGCTGACAGGATGGCTGCCTGTAGGATGCGAGTGTGGCTCTGGGCGTATGGTACCGCCTCGAATGTGGCCACCATCTTGCCTAGTAACCTCATACATAGGCGAATAGTCGGTTCTTTCTTGCTTAGAACCAGTAGGATTAATTCCTTGATGGCTTTTACCTTCCTCAGAGGTAGGAACACTCCTTGTTGTTCTGTGTCTAATCTCATGCCGAGATATTCCAACTGCTTTGTGGGCTGGAAAGCTGACTTTTCTCGATTTAGGACCCAGCCGAACCTCTCGAGGTATTGGACCGTGAGGGCCACTGCTCGCTCCAAGCCGGGAGACGAGTGATCTATGACTAGGAGGTCGTCCAGGTATGCTAGGATCGTGACCCCTTGGATCCTTAGTTTGGCTAGGATTGGAGCTAGGACCTTCGTGAACACCCGGGGGGCCGTAGCCAACCCGAAGGGAAGCGCCACGAATTGGAAGTGACGCGAAGCCACCATGAAGCGTAGATATCTTTGATGTGGCTGATAAATTGGAACATGAAGGTAGGCATCCTTTATGTCTATGGACGCCATGAAGTCGTCCTTCTGGAGTGTGGCAGCTGCTGACCGCACGGATTCCATCCGAAATGAGCGGATCTTTAGATATGCATTTACCATCTTTAGGTCCAAAATTGGCCTGACATCTCCATTGGATTTTGGGATGATGAATAGGTTGGAGTAGAAACCCAGCCCCTGTTCCAGGACTGGTACCTCTACTATTACTTCCTGGGAAAGTAGATGATCTAATGCCGATCTTAATGCGGCTCCCTTTTCCGGATCGTTTGGAATCCTCGACATCTGGAAATGAGGAGGAGGAAACCTTAGGAAATCTAATTTGTAGCCTGTGGCCACGGAAGACCGTACCCACTCGTCGGGAATGCTGGCTTCCCAAATCTCTGAAAAGAGTCGCAGCCTTCCCCCCACCTTCGTGGGTGGGGGCGCCCCTTCATAAGGTTGGCTTGGGGGCTGGTTTTGCTGGTTTGCGAAACCACTGCCTTTTGCCTCTAACAGCCTGTCCTTGTGATCTGCTGTTGAAGCCGAAGTTTGCTTTTGCAGGAGGCCGTCGATACTGCTTGGCATTAGAGGGCCCCTGCCCAGGGGAATACTGTCGTTTAAACGCAGGTCCCTGAACCTTCTTCTTAGTTGGCAAGAGAGTACTCTTGCCGTTTGAAATGGTCTGAATGTATTTATCTAGGTCTTCTCCGAAGAGTCGTCCTCCATGGAAGGGGAACCCTACCAGGAGCTTCTTGCATGGGGGCTCAGCCTCCCAGCTTTTTAACCATAAGAGTCTTCTCATATGGATAAGGGATAACGATAAACGTGACGCTTGCTGGATAGAATCCTTGATTGCGTCTACCGTAAAACATATGGCCTTAGGGACATCCGAAAATTTTTCTGCCTGCTGGGCCGGAATAAGTTTAAGCATCTGCTTAAATTGATCCGATAATGCTTGAGCGACCCCAATCGCAGCCACAGCTGGCTGTACTACTGCCCCTGCAGTAGTGAAGGAGTTCTTAAGTAGTGCTTCCAAGCGCTTATCAACTGGATCCTTGAACACCTGTATGTTTTCTACAGGGCATGTTAACGATCTGTTAACACATGAGATGGCTGCGTCCACTGCAGGAGTAGCCCATCTTTTGGAAAAATTTTCTTCCATAGGATATAGGACAGAGAACCTTTTAGGTGGTAAGAAGATCTTATCTGGCTTGTTCCAATCTTGGAACAAAATTCCCTCTAATAGAGGATGGATCGGAAACACAGCATTGCTTTGAGGCGCCCTCAGTGAGCCCAAAGCTGAAACCGTCGATACCTGGAGATCTGGTACTGGCAAGTTGAATGTCCTATGGACCAAGTCCGACAATCCTTGAATCCACCAGCTCTCCCTCAGGGAGACTGCCCCAGACTCCTCTGTATCCGGGTCTTCGATCCCTGAACCTACTTGGTCCGTGTCCAAGAGGTCGTCCAATTCCCCTGAGGAAAGGACCTCCTCTTCTGAGGGTCCGCGCTCGGGCGACGGAGATCTATTCCGCTTACCGCCCCGCATAGCTGCGGATATCATTTTTCCCATGCTTTTCTGCATCTCTTTTAAAGAGGTGAGTAATACCTCCTCCGTGACCATCTTAGGGTTGGACTGACCCGCGTCAGCTCCAGCCCCAGATCCCGATGGCCCCAAGGCTCCCTGTAGGGAAAACAGCGGCATACCATGGTACAATACCGAGGTACACCTGCTACCTATTGGTATTTGGAACTATAAAAGTTAATTGTCCAAACACCTGTTTGGGGGATAAAAAAATGCTTCCTCTCCCCTAGATGACTTTTTTTTTTTTTTTTTTTCGTTTTTGTTTCAAATCCAGGAAAGAAAAAACATTCTGTCCCCCTGAGTAGTATTGCAAAGAAAAACTATGAGATGGAAAAGAAACAGCCTATTTCTAGGCTTGACAAAACAGTCCTCTGAAGACTGCAATATCCTTTCTGGCCACTGTGTGTCCTCGGCGCCCCGTGCTGCCGCTCTGGTCTTTCTCCTCAGTTCCAAAGTATTGATGGAACAAACAAGGAAGGGCCGCCCCTTCCTTTAAGCCACTGACCCGCCCTTCCCCCCCAGCAACCTCAAACAGGAAATGCCCCTCCCGACAGGGGGAGGGGGGGGGGATTTTGGGAGGAAGGGACCTCTCTGTTCCAGCAAACTGCAGCCTGCAGCCTGGAACCATGAGGAGGTCAGCGTTTTGCCTGCTTGCAGGCTCTGAGGAGGAAGACTGAATGGAGCATCGCCTGGAGGCCTGCAGGTAAGCAAAGCTCTCTGACACACACATATATTTTTATATAACACAGGCCCCACTCAATGCTTTTCCAACACTACAAGGGAGGTCACATCTTATGGGGAATAATACATAGAGAGCCATCCTATCTTTATGATATGTGACTAGTTTGCCAGATGCAGTGCATAACTTTAGGCATGTCCCCTGTGACCCCCCAGAAAAAAACCTGCTAAGAACCAAGTTCCGCAAGTTTTCCCCTCACTTACCTGCTCCATGCCGCAGGACTTTGCCAAGCAAGAGGCCCAATCTTCCCCCATCTCCGTGGGGATGTCTAGACCTTCAGGCCCTGGGTTCCTATGAAGGATCCACTGTCCTGGGCCCATATAGCACCCTGGCAACAGAAAACTTTAGGTACCCAAAGGTTTCTAAGTTCTGGGCCCAGGGTCCAGCTCTCTAAAAAGAAAAGCATTATGGGCTATACCCCAAGGGTTTGGGGTCCGGTTACTGACCACTTTAGCGCTGAGGCTTTTTTGGACAGAACCGGTAGCTCACCTAATCCCAAGGATGCGGAGGCAAGCTAAACCATGACTAACACCTAAGACACTGGCGTAAAAACTGAGGTACTCCTCCTATGGGAGGGGGTTATATAGGGAGGGGCATTTCCTGTTTGAGATTGCCAGTGTCTACACCTGAAGGTACTCCATATAACCCATATAGTAATGAATGCCGCTCTGTGTCCCGTGATGTACGATAAAGAAAACAGAAGGGTTTCAAACCCCTGGCTACCACACCATCTACCTGGTAATATGGCTGCTTTTACATAAAAAAAAAAAATGACATCAAAAATGTATTTTCAAAATTATTTTCTAATTTGCAATCATGTCTCTTCTAGCTAGCAAAGTTAAAAAAGTTTGGTTTATTTTTGTAAACCTTCGACCAAAAAAAATCTAAGGGTCAGTGAACACGGAAAGAAATGGTAAGTAAAGTTGTATCACTCACCCCTGTTCTGCCCCTTCATTCCCATATCAGCAGCCAGTTCAGACACTCCATGTCAGCTGATGTTCACAGGAATTAAAAGCTTTAAACCAGTGGTCTCAAAGTACCGGCCCGCGGGCCATTTGCGGCCCGCGGACCAGTTATAAATGGCCCGCAGGCAGGGCGGAAGTGGGGGGAGCAAAGAGTTTTTTTTTTGTGAGCTGGTGCTATCTGGTGGTGAGCCGTTGGTATTACAAGTTATTACCACCAGATGTGAGCTGGCGCCATCTGGTGGTGGCCATTGGTATTACAAGTTAAGCATTACAAGTTAAACAGCAATTCTAATGTCATTTTACACTATTTTCACTGCCATCTTCTTTCCTCTAATTAGAACCCCCAAACATTATATATTTTTTTTATCCTAACACCCTAGAGAATAAAATGGCGATCGTTGCAATACTTTCTGTTACGCCGTATTTGCGCAGCGGTCTTACAAGCACACTTTTTTGGCAAAAAATTACACTTTTTTTCATAAAAAAATAAGACAACAGTAACGTTATCCCCATTTTTTTTAATATTATGAAAGATAATGTTACGCCAAGTAAATTCATACCCAACATGTCACGCTTCAAAATTGCGTCCGCTTGTGGAATGCCGACAAACTTTTTTACCCTTTAAAATCTTCATAGGCGACGTTTAAAAAAATCTACAGGTTGCATGTTTTAAGTTACAGAGGAGGTCTAGAGCTAGAATTATTGCTCTCGCTCTACCAATCGCGACGATACCTCACATGTGTGGTTTGAACACCGTTTACATATGCGGGTGCTGCTCGCGTATGTGTTCGCTTCTGCTCGCAAGCCCGTCGGGACGGGTGCGTTTTCTGGCTCCTAACTTTTTTAGCTGGCTCCTAGATTCCAAGCAAATTTGTCAAAGCCTGACTTACACCAGTGCTGGTGGTAATAATGCGCTCGCTGACACCAGTGCTGGGGGTTAATAATGTGTTCGCTGACACCAGTACTGTTATTTTTGAAGTTTGAAAGTTTGCATGCGGCCCCCCATGGCATATGAAAACTTGTCTTGTGGCCCTCAGGTAATTTGAGTTTGAGACCCCTGCTTTAAACGGTCATTCAGTTTAGAAAGGCACCTTTTTGGTATATACAGTATCTCACAAAACTGAGTACACCCCTTACATTTTTGTAAATATTTTATTATATCTTTTCATGTGACAACACAGACGAAATGACACTTTGTAACAATGTAAAGTAGTGAGTGTGCAGCTTAACAGTGTAAGTTTGCTGTCCCCTCAAAATAACTCAACACACAGCCATTAATGTCTAAACTGCTTGCAACAAAATGTCCAAATTGGGCCCAAAGTGTCAATATTTTGTGTGGCCACCATTATTTTCCAGCACTGCCTTAACCCTCTTGGGAATGGAGTTCACCAGAGCTTCACAAGTTGCCACTGGAGTCCTCTTCGGCTTCTCCCGGTCGGCACGATCAGGTCACAAGAGGTGAAGAACAGGGAGAGGTGAGTGTAAACAAACCTTAAAGCGGATGTGCCACGGGGAAAAAATATTAAAAGCCAGCAGCTACAAATACTGCAGCTGCTGACTTTTAATATTAGGACACTTACCTGTCCTGGAGTCCAGCGCTGATCGCAGCAGAGGACGAGCGATCGCTCGTCTCTCTGCTGCTCCCCCCTCCATCCACGCTCAGGGAACCAGGAAGTGAAGCGCTGCGGCTTCACTGCCCCGGTTCCCTACGGCGCATGCGCGAGTCGCGCTGCGCCCGCCGATTGGCTCACACGCTGTGTGCTGGGAGCCGAGTGTTCCCAGCACACAACGGGCGACAGACGGGATGTGACGGAATGCCCGTCTTTCGCCCGTAGCGTGTGGCCGGAAGTGGGTGCAAATACCTGTCTTTAGACAGGTGTCTGCACCCCCCTCCCCCCTGAAAGGTGTCAAATGTGACACCGGATGGGGGGAGGGTTCCGATCAGCGGGACTCCACTTTAGGGTGGAGAACCGCTTTAACCGTTCTCTGTGGCAGTGTCGGTGATCGTCTGTTCCCTGTCATAGGGAACGACGATCAGTGATGTACAGCCATGCCCCCCTACAGTTAGAAACACACATGAGTTCACACTTAACCCCTTAGCGCCCCCTAGTGGTTAACCCCTTCACTGCCGTTGTCATTTTCACAGTAATCAGTGCATTTTTATAGCACTTTTCGCTGTGAGGATGACAATGGTCCCAAAAATGTGTCAAAATTGTCTGATGTGTCTGCCATAATGTCGCAGTCATGAAAAAAATCGCTGATGGCCGTCATTACTAGTAAAAAAAAATGTATAAATATAAATCCCATACAACTATCCCCTATTTTGTAAACGCTATAACATTTGCGCAAACCAATCAATAAACGCTTATTGCGTTTTTTTTTTACTAAAAATATGTAGAAGAATACGTATCGGCATAAAATGAGGAAAAAATATGTTTTTTTTATATATTTTTTGGGTATATTCATTATAGCAAAAAGTAAAACATATTGATATTTTTTTTAAATTGTCGCTCTATTTTTGTTTATAGCGCAAAAAAAAAAAACGCAGAGGGGATCGAATACCACCAAAAGACAGCTCTATTTGTGGGGAAAAAAGGACCCCAATTTTGTTTGGGAGCCACGTCGCACGACCACGCAATTGTCAGTGAAAAGCGACGCAGTGTTGAATCTCAAAAAGGGGCCAGGTCCTTAACCTGCATAACAGTTCGGGTCTTAACCAATTAAATTAAATCAATAAAATTAATATTGAATTAGAAATGTAACCAGTCTGTGGGCAGCTGTTTTTAAAACCTTCAAACATATGCTTTGTGGGGATTTTTGTTACATATGTTTCTTGGAGATCTTTGTTTGAAAAAAAAAAAAAAAAGTGACAAAGGATCTGCGGGAGAAGGTAGTTGAATATAAAATAGGAAAGGGATAAAAAAAAAAATAAAGAATTAAAAAAAAAAAAAAAAAAAAGATATCCAAGGAATTGAGAAAGCCAATCAGCAGTGTTCAAACTCTAATCAAGAAGTGGAAAATGAGGGGTTCTGTTGAAACCAAACCACGGTCAGGTAGACCAACTGAAATTTCAGCCACAACTGCCAGGAAAATTGTTTGGGATGCAAAACAAAAAACTCACAACTTCAGGTGAAATACAGCACTCTGAAAACAATAAGGAGGCACTCGAAGAAAAATGAGCTGCATGGTCCAGTTACCAAAAGAAAGCCATTACTGCGCAAATGTCAAAGTATCTCGCTTAGAATACGCCAAACAGAACAGAGACAAGCCTCAAACCTTCTGGCACAAAGTCATTTGGATTGATGGAACCAACATTTAGCTTTTTGGCCACAACCATAAACACTACATTTGGAGAGGGGTCAACAAGGCCTTTGATGAAAAGGTACACCATTCCTACTGTGAAACATGGGGGTGGATCGCTGATGTTTTGGGGATGTGTGAGCTACAAAGGCACAGGAAATTTGGTCAAAATTGTTGGCAAGATGAATGCAGTATGTTATCAAAAATACTGGAGGAACATTTGCATTCATGAGACAGGAAGCTGTGCATGGGACGTACTTGGACATTCCAACATGACAATGATCCAAAACACAAGCCCAAGTCGACCTGTCATTGGCTACAGCAGAATAAAGTGAAGGTTCTGGAGTGGCCATCTCAGTCTCCTGACCTCAATATCATTGAGCCTCTCTGGGGAGATCGCAAACGTGCAGTTCATACAAGACAGCCCAAGAATTTACAGGAACTGGAGTCTTTTTTCCAAAAGGAATGGGCAGCTTTACCATCTAAAGAGCCTCATCCACAAATACCACAAAAGACTTCAAGCGGTCATTGATGTTAAAGGGGGCAATACAGTATTAAGAACTGGGGTATGTAAACTTTGATCACGGTCATTTGAGTAGTTTCTGTTGCCATTATGATTTAAAAAGAGTAAACACAGTTGATTGATAATAAATAGCTTCAGCCAAAAATCACACCCCGAGTGAAAGAAAAGTTTTTGTGTTATCATTCATATTCTCTGAAAAATGGCCAAGAAATCATAAATTCTGCCAGGCTATGTAAACTTATGAGCGCAACTTATATATACACACACACTGTATATGTATGTTGGAAAGCCAACCCCAAAATTATTTGGTTAAACTACACAGACAGGACATCCAATGACATACATTTCCAGAAGTAGAATAAAGGTCAGGTCATAAAATAAGCACTATCATCACTACCTTGACAAGCTGTCTTCTCTCTCTCCCGTCTGAGCCCACACAGTCTATTATTTTCGGCAGATTTAGACCTCCAGCCAGGCGGAACTCAGGCTTGAATGATTGAATTGTCACCAAGTTCTCATACTTCCCACTGGGATCGACCTGAATATATGAAGGCAAGATGCTCAGGAAAAAGAAACCTGTCATTTTACCAGTTCACACCAGTTATAACATTGGACATGAAAACCATATTGCTAGCATCGAAATGTAATGATGTGCAACAAAACACAACAGGTCATCTGTGCCTCCGACAGCATATAGATTGCTTGTAGAACACTGCATGCATCCAAGCACAGAGGATAACAGTGTGTTGGACAAATATAAATAAAACATTGTTTATCTGTTCTGACACTCAAGGTAGATTTCCATCTCCTCCCCAGGTTCTGTTCCTATAGGACATTTTTTTTAGAAGCCAACATTAGTATATATATATATATATATATATATATATATCTATATATATATATATATATATATATATATATATATACACATATATATATATATATATACACATATATATATATATATATATATATATATATATATATACATACATACATAAAAAAACAAAAAAAAGTTCTGAGCTGGGCATATACATTTTTTCTTGCAGGAGTGGTTTTGATAGTATTCTCTGATGGTATTCTCTGATTGTTGCACATGCCAGCTATTCTAATATATCCTTTTCTGCCTACCATGCAAAGATTATGGGTTGATGGCACAGGGTGAAAGTGGGGTTACAAAGGATAGAAGCCAATGGGTTGTGAGGCCAAGGAAGAACAAAAGGAATGGGCATATACAGTAACTGCTCTGTCCCTCTCAGGAGCCACTTTTTATGCTCATTAGTTTGGGGACATTCTGATTGCGATTCAATTTCAATCCAGGTGGGGGGAATTTGAGAATGAAAAGTTTTTAAAGCGGAGCTCCACCCTAAAGTGGAACTCACGCTGATCGGAACCCTCCCCCCTTCCGATGTCACATTTGACACCTTTCAGGGGGGTGCAGATACCTGTCTAAAGACAGTTATTTGCACCCACTTCCGGCCACACAGTTTCGGGTAAACTGCGGGCAGAACGTCACCTCCCGTCCTCCCCCGTTGTGCTCTGGGAACACTCGGCTCCCAGAGCACAGCGGGAGCCAAACAGCGGCGCAGCGCAACTCACGCATGCGCCATAGGGAACCGGGTATTGAATTTGGAGCGCTTCACTTCCTGGTTCCCTCACTAAGGATGGCGGGGGGAGCAGCAGAGTGACAAGCGATCGCTCGTCCTCTGCTGCGGACGGCGCTGGACTCCAGGACAGGTAAGTGTCCTAATATTAAAAGTCAGCAGCTGCAGTATTTGTAGCTGCTGGCTTTTAATATTTTTTTTTCATGGCACATTCGCTTTAACTGAGCCAATTGTGCCACAAAAAAATATTTTGCGAGATCCAGCTACTTTTGGTATTAAGGGGTATAATAGCATCTGTGTATTAACTGTAGTTTGTTTATCAGCCTAAACAATTTCATTTTTTTCTTTAGGAAGGAATTGTAATTAGACTGTAAAGCTTTTGATTTTATAACAGATTTCTGTATGGAATGACTTTCATGTACTTGCAATTATTTCACAAACTTTAGTCTTTAATATATAATAGTAAGCAATACCTGCCTATGTTTTAATTACTGTATATATCGGCGTATAACATGCACAGGTGTATAACACGCACCCCAATTTTAGGAGGGAAGTTTCCTTAAACTTCCCTCCTAAACTTCCCTTGAAAAAACGTACATTTTAAATGCCCATCAATGCAGCCTCATCAGTGTCCATCTGCAGCCTTGCCCATTCATTGCAGCATGATCAGTGTCCATCTGCAGTCTTTCCCCTGCCGAGGAGGGAACGAGCACCGCCGAGATAAACAGAGCTGGATGTCCTGTGTACTTGGCTCGTCTCGAGCCAAGTACACATCATACACCGGTGTTATGATGGACATAAGACCGGTCCAATAGCAGGACATAAATTAGCGTGACTGCGAGCGGAGCCGAGTACACAGGAGATTCGGCTCTGTCTATTTCGGCGGTGCTCGTTCCCTCCTTCCCCTCCGAGGCAGACGTTCAGCGTATGTACGTTATACGCCGATAAATACAGTGAATAATTTTAACAGGGTTGGATACCAAAGGAGACAAGAGAAAAATAAATAATTTGATACGTACATTTTTCAACATGTTGCTGCTATATAAACAAAAGAAAACAAGTTGTGTGTCCTTTTCACAGACATTCTCGTACCTTCAGTTCCATTGTTGGAATAACAACATCTTGCAAATTGCTCAGTTTTGTGATAGGCTGATCTGATGGTATGGGGATGGCTTCTATGAATAAGGGAAAAAAATAAAATAAAATCCCTTAAATTGCTAATTAAGCGAAATTACCACCAACCACAAGTGCTACCCATGCTGATGATGTAAAGGTAACCCCTTAGAAGGCTTAAATATTATTTTTCTTTAAATATCTGCTTTTTATGCTAATATTCTATACACGATTTCTCCAGCTTTGAGCTGATTATTGAGTGTAAAATCCACTTTGCGATCTATAAAGCATTAAAGGTATGATGACAAAGTAATACAAAAACTTTGGACGCATGCAATAATGCATTTCAGCTTTGTCCCTTGTGCACAGAGATTTCTCTAGAAATCCATTTGATATTATGTACTGTGATAAAATACAAGTCCTTGCACTTTTACATTGACAGTTTTTAAGACACAGCATTTCATAGATTTGTACACTTGTGACCATGTCGACTTCTAAGACACTATAGGGTTCACATCTATGCGGCTTGGCTTGATGCGTTTTTCAGGCATGTTTTGCAGTGCACTTTGTATATTATGAGTTTTTGCAAGCAATCTTAATTTTTCTTCTCTTTGAAAACACTGTAAACGCACTGTATATAGCTGGTTGCTAGAGGGGGGGCCATGAAGCTGGCTTCAGTGTCCTTATCAACTGATGAGTTCAGCTGACAGCTTAATGTGATAAAATAAATTATGAAAAAAAAACGGCGTGGACCCCCCCCACCCCCAAGGTCCATGCCAGGCCCTTCAGGTCAAGTATGGATTCGGAGGGGATACTCTTCTCCACAAAAAAAAGTGCGGTGGAGTCCCCCCCCCCAAAAAAATTCATACAACAAGTCATTAGGCCCTGATGTCCTGTGCTCTCATCACCATAAAAACGTCATCTTACAAAAATAAAGCAGTACTTACTGCGCTGGGCTTTCCACTGGCTGGCATCCACATTGGCCAGAATTATGTATGCATCACAGAGCCTCTCCACATCACGCACCATGTGTGTTCGGTGCTTTTTTATTGTATTCACAATACTTCGTGCAGCTTCCATTCGATCCTAACAAAATTGAAGGACATTTAATTTTTAACCTCCTATCTCAGAGTAAACCTGACAGTACCTCCTGTTAACACTCCCAGTGTAAACTCACCCTTCCACGCTCCCATGTAAGCATGATGTGGATGACACCACTGTATCCCAGCATGTGAAAGTGTTCAGGCCTGACAGTTGGATGTTCAGTCCCAAGCACTGGACCGTGGGAGCGGTCACATGCTCTCCTATGCCAAGAAAACTTGCTACATTAAAGCAAGGACTTAAGAACAGAACAAGAGAGTGGAGATATACCTTGCTTGGGGGATGGGCTATCAGAAGGTACTGTCATTCTGTCTTTAATTGTAACTCAAATGTAATTATATTACCTTAGTATTCAAGATATGTCTCTTTTGTGTGCTCTTCTGACCCTGGTTTCACTTTTGTGTTGAAAATGTTCCTTAACCTGGGTCTTAGCGTGTCTCTTGTAGCCAAGCTAAACCCACATTTAAATAGAACACCCTTGTAAGTCACTGTCACCATGCATTCAAAGAACGGTGCAGACATCCTAACCTGCAAAAACTCATTACAGGGGAGGTGGCGCTCCACGCGTTCCCCAATGGCAAAATATGGGCGTGGCTTAATATACGCCACATATTGGGCGTGTCTTAAAGAGGTGTGGTTTAATAGAGTCGGAGAGGACTTGCATGTCAGAATGCAGTCATGTTAAATAAGGAATGTACAGTGCAGAGTGTACGGCGGTGGGTATTATGCGCAGAGAAGGAGTATAAAGTGGTAGTTTGTGCAGAAGAGGAGTTGCGGAGTGTATGGAGGTGGGTATTATGTGCAGGATGGTGGCAGTGGACAGTTTTAGTAGCTTTTATTTTTATTATTCTTTTTTAAATTTCTTATTTTAGTATTTTTTTTTCTCAGGTTTTTTTAAATGCTTTTTGGGGGCCAGTGGATGGTGTCAGTAGGGCAAGTTGACAGCATCAGTAGAGCAATGGACAGTGTCAGATTTATTGTTATAATTTTTTTTATTCTCATTTACAAATTAATTTTTGTCTTTTTTGTTTTTTTTACAATGATTAGGGGTGGGGTGGGGGTTTAGTGCACTGTGTCAACAGAGCAGTGGCGGGTGTCAACAGTATTTTGATTTCATAATTTGATATATTATTTTTTACAATTTTGTTGTTTATAATTATTTTTTTTATAATTTTTTAAATATTTATTTCACATTGCTTCTGGGGAAGGGGGTGGGGGTTGAGGTATGTGGCAGTGGACTGTGTCAGTAGGGCAGTGGATGGTGTCAATAGTTTTAATTTTTACATATTGATTCTCTTTTGGGAGTCTCCACAATGGGAGCACATGCATTTTAATGAATAGGCAGAGGGCAGGTAAGCCATCTTCAAGCATAAGTCCTTATTACTTTCTCTGTTTCACAGTATAAATTAACCCCTTATAGTAGTGATTATCTGCTGTTTTTGTAAAATAAAAAGCACATTTTTTAGTTTTTTTTTAACCCCATCATCCACGTATTCGGACAAGAAGATTCATATGAATATTCTTTGTGCATTCAATAAAAGTCATTAAACATTGCCTTAAACATTGAATTGTAAAATGAATGTTATTTCTGAACAGGAAACACATACACAATCTTCTTTTCTGCTCCTTTGAATTTCCCCATCACTGTTGTTTTAAAACGAATGTCGATTTTTATGAATTTACCTACCATAACATTATATTACAACCCTGTCTTAAAATCTGAAAAACAGCGTTTTAGGACTCTAAAAATTAATTAAAAATTGTGTAAATAAACATTTTGATCTCCGAGTCTGATGATCTGTACCAGATTCAAGATCTAACAGTATATATATATATATATATATATATATACACACACACACACACACACACCTTCTGCCTGTTATTCTCAGAGTGGATTCGATTCCCCCCCCCCCCCAACCATACAGCTGGTTCTTTATATTTACCACTGTGTATAGATTTTCAAGATAAAATTTAGTTTTTTTTTTTAAACTTTACATATCAACTAAATTATACACCACACTTTTTTTGAGGTTTTTATCTGATTAATCAAAACAATAAACCGCTAATAATTTTGAAAATAACTGTTGGTTGCAGCCCTAGTACAGACTGATACAATTTAACCTATTAGAATAAATCAAAAAATAAAAATACTACCTCATCAGTCTGGGAAATCTTCTTTGGGACATTTTTTGTAAGGCGGCTCTTTTTGGTGTCCGATTTTATTACCATGTCATCTTTGTTGGCGTTTGCCAGAGCCAAGATAATAAACAGCGTATGGTATGGGTGATTCAAAGAGGTTCTGCTGATCAGCTGGTAAGGAACAAAATAATGCATATGTTATCACCACCCAATTTATCAACAAATATAACAAAAAAGCTGAGGGCTAAAGGGGTTGTAAAGGTCTGTTTTTAATTTTCTAAATTGGTTCCTTTAAGCTAGTGCATTGTTGGGTCACTTACCTTTTCCTTCGATTTTCCTTCTAAATGTTTTTTTTTTCCCTTTCTCTGAATTTCTCACTTCCTGTTTCTCCTCGGTAAGCTTGGCGTTATGGCTGGGGGTTAGTTAGCGTGCTTGCCCCCTCCCTTGGGACTACATCCCTGCGGGGAGAAGCTGTGAATCACCCCCAGCCAGAACGGCTCTAATGAGGAGGAACAGGAAGTGAGAAATTCAGACAAAGAAAAAAAATAATTAGAAGAGAAATGGAAGGAAAAAGGTAAGTGAACCAACAATGCACTAGCTTAAAGGAACCAATTTAGAAAATAAAAAACGAACCTTTACAACCCCTTTAACTCAACACAGTGCAACAGGTAACCAAATCCAAATCTAAAGTATTCAAATTAGGCATCTGCTTTCATTGACTTAGGGATGTCAAACTAATAAACTATTTCTAACCAACATGAATTACAGCACATCACCGCTTTTTACAACACACCAGAGAAACTCCAATTGTATGCCACTATGTAATCTTAATATGTGCCAATGGTATCTTCTTTTTTATATAAATTGTGGGCAGTTCACACCACATGCAGCAGTGCTTTTTTTTCTGAATCAAAAATGCATGGAAAGTAGGTTATACCGTTTCCAATGGCATAGTTCACACTGCATCTTTCATTCACTGGAACATAATAAAACGCATCAAAAACACTCCGGATCCCAGTACAATGAAAAAAAAAAAAAAAAAACACAGGAGAAAAAAAAAATAAAGCACCTGGTATGCATCCTGAAACTCATCAAAAATGCACCAGAACGAGATAAAAACATGCATGCAGAAACGGATCTGGAGTGTGTTTTTGTGGCGTGAACAAGGCCTTAAACTAAGAAGCTTTTAAAACAAACAGGTTTCTAACTGCTATATTTATTCCTGACAATGGGAGAACAACTGACAAATGTAAAAAAAATATATGAAATCCCGCAGGCTGCTTTCACGCTGATCGGTTGCAAAAACTCGGGGAAAACGCATATTTTGCCACATTTGCGTTTGCCTATTTTTTCTCAATTTCTCACTAGGACGTGGCGCTTTGTTATCTTTGTACACCCGCAGTGCCATCCTGCGTTGGTGTGCTTAGCTTTTTCTTAAAAAGGTACCTATGACAATCCTACAAAAAAAGAGATTTTTAATACAGCTTACCTGTAAAATCTTTTTCTTGGAGTACATCACGGGACACAGAGCGGCATTCATTACTATATGGGTTATATGGAGTACCTTCAGGTGTAGACACTGGCAATCTTCAAACAGGAAATGCCCCTCCCTATATAACCCCCTCCCATAGGAGGAGTACCTCAGTTTTGTAGCAAGCAGTATGCCTCCCAAAATGGTCCTCAAAAGAGGGGTGGGAGCTCTGTGTCCCGTGATGTACTCCAAGAAAAAGATTTTACAGGTAAGCTGTATTAAAAATCTCTTTTTCTTTATCGTTACATCACGGGACACAGAGCGGCATTCATTACTATATGGGATGTCCCAAAGCAATGCTTACAATGAGGGGAGGGAGAACATCTCCAAGACAAAAGGATTTAATTTAGAGATATACTCAAATCATAATAAATCCAACTTATTTGAGAAAAATAATCTTAAATTTTAAATTTAACTCAAAAAAAGAGGAGCCCCCGGAATCCGAGGGTCTCAAACTGCAGCCTGCAGCACTGCCTGCCCGAAGGCAGTATCAGTATTCCTTCTTACGTCCAACTTGTAGAATTTTGTAAATGTGTGGACAGAAGACCAGGTTGCCGCCTTGCAAACTTGAGCCATAGAGATCTGGTGGTGTGCTGCCCAGGAGGCGCCCATGGCTCTAGTAGAATGAGCCCTTAATGATACTGGAGGAGGCAACCCTTTCAAGCCGTAGGCCTGAGTGATCAATTGCTTAATCCACCTAGAAATGGTGGACTTTGCAGCTGCCTGCCCCTTCTTGGGCCCATCCGGTAGAATAAACAGCACATCTGTTTTCCGGATCTTCTCTGTAGCTTTAAGATAGGCCTTCATGGCCCTGACAATATCCAAGGTATGCAGCAACCCTTCCTTTCTGGAAGTAGGTTTAGGGAAGAAGGATGGTAATACCAAATCCTGGTTCAAATGAAAACTGGATATGACCTTCGGTAAGAAGGAAGGATGAGGGCGGAGAACGACCTTGTCCTTATGAAATATAAGATATGGTTCCTTACAGGATAAGGCTGCCAGTTCCGAAACTCTTCTTGCGGAAACTATGGCAACCAAAAACACCAACTTCCTTGTCAGTAGAACCAAAGGAACTTCAGCCAACGGCTCAAACGGTTGTTTCTGTAAACTCGACAGAACAAGATTTAAATCCCACGGACAAAGCGGGGATTTAACTGGAGGTTTAATACGTAAGACCCCTTGAAGGAAGGTCTTAACCAGCGAGTGGGTGGCCAGCGGCCGCTGAAACCACACTGACAGGGCAGAAATCTGTCCTTTGATTGTGCTTAATGCCAATCCTTTATCCACTCCTAGCTGGAGAAAACTTAAAACTCTATCTATGGTGAACTTGCGAGGAAGCCATAGCTTGGACTCGCACCAGCCTATATAGGCCTTCCAGACCCTGTGATAAATCACCCTAGAGACCGGTTTCCTGGCTCTGATTAGGGTAGAGATTACTTTCTGAGACAGACCTCTACCCCTGAGAATCAAGGATTCAGCTTCCAGGCCGTCAAATTTAGATGCCGTAAGGCAGGGTGGAGGATCGGACCTTGCGATAGCAGGTCTGGCCTTAGAGGCAGAGTCCAAGGGTTTCCCACTACCATCCTTAGGATTAGTGAGTACCAAGCCCTTCTGGGCCATGCTGGAGCTACCAGGATAACTGGTATGTGCTCCACCCGGATCCTGCGCAGCAGGCGGGGTAGTAACTGGAGCGGGGGAAACGCATAAAGAAGCTTGAACTGATGCCAAGGGCAAACCAGAGCATCGGTTCCGCAGGCCATCGGATCCCTTGAGCGGGACATGAACCTGTCTAGCTTCTTGTTGAGTCTCGATGCCATGATATCCACGTCCGGCACTCCCCATCTTTGGCAGAGTGCTTGAAAGACTTGTGGATGCAGAGACCATTCCCCCGGCCATAGAGTCTGGCGGCTTAAGAAGTCCGCCTGAAAGTTGTCCACTCCGGGAATGAATATTGCCGATATGCAGGGCACATGAGCCTCTGCCCATAGGAGAATCAAGCTCACTTCTCTCTGAGCGGCCTGACTCCTGGTCCCCCCTTGGTGATTTATGTATGCCACTGCCGTGGCATTGTCTGATTGAATTCTCACCGGGAGCCCCTGCAATTTCGACGTCCAAGCCCTGAGGGCTAGTCGAACAGCTCTGAGCTCCAAGATGTTGATGGGTAAAAGCTTCTCTGGCTTTGCCCAAATACCTTGGCGAGTGGAACCATCCACAATCGCTCCCCAGCCCGTCAGGCTGGCGTCTGTGGTCACTATCTTCCAAGCCACTGGGCTGAAAGATTTTCCCTTCAGTAGATTCTGAGGGTCTAACCACCAACACAGACTTTGCCGGACTCTTGATGAGAGAGGCAACGGGATATCCAAGGCCTGTGGCCTTCTGCTCCATGCTGACAGGATGGCTGCCTGCAGGATGCGAGTGTGGCTCTGGGCGTATGGCACCGCCTCGAAAGTAGCCACCATCTTGCCTAGTAATCTCATACATAGGCGAATAGTCGGTTCTTTCTTGCTTAGAACCAGTAGGATAAATTCCTTGGTGGCTTTGACCTTCCTCAGAGGTAGGAACACCCCTTGTTGTTCCGTGTCTAATCTCATGCCGAGATATTCCAACTGCCTTGTGGGCTGGAATGCTGACTTTTCTCGATTTAGGACCCAGCCGAACCTCTCGAGGTATTGGACCGTGAGGGCCACTGCTCGTTCCAAGCCGGGAGACGAGTGGTCTATGACTAGGAGGTCGTCCAGGTATGCTAGGATCGTGACCCCTTGGATCCTTAGCTTGGCTAGGATTGGAGCTAGAACCTTCGTGAACACCCGGGGGGCCGTAGCCAACCCGAAGGGAAGCGCCACGAATTGGAAATGACGCGAAGCCACCATAAAGCGTAGATATCTTTGATGTGGCTGATAAATTGGAACATGAAGGTAGGCATCCTTTATGTCTATGGACGCCATGAAGTCGTCCTTTTGGAGTGTGGCAGCTGCTGACCGCACGGATTCCATCCGAAATGAGCGGACCTTTAAGTATGCATTTACCATCTTTAGGTCCAAAATTGGCCTGACATCTCCATTGGGCTTTAGGATGATGAATAGGTTGGAGTAGAAACCCAGCCCCTGTTCCAGGACTGGTACCTCTACTATTACTTCCTGGGAAAGTAGATGATCTAGAGCCGACCTTAATGCGGCTCCTTTCTCCAGATCGTTTGGAATCCTCGACTCCTGGAAATGAGGAGGAGGAAACCTTAGGAATTCTAGCTTGTAGCCTGTGGCCACGGAAGACCGTACCCACTCGTCGGGAATGCTGGCTTCCCAAATCTCCGAAAAGAGTCGCAGCCTTCCCCCCACCTTCGTGGGTGGGGGCGCCCCTTCATGAGGTAGACTTGGGGGCTGGTTTTGCTGGCTTGCGAAACCACTGCCTCTTGCCCCTAACAGCCTGTCCTTGTGATCTGCTGTTGAAGCCGAAGTTTGTTCTTGCAGGAGGCCGTCGATACTGCTTGGCATTAGAGGGCCTCTGCCCAGGGGAGGACTGTCGTTTAAACGCAGGTCCCTGAACCCTCTTCTTGGTTGGCAAGAGAGTACTCTTGCCGCTTGAAATGGTCTGAATGTATTTATCTAAGTCCTCTCCGAAGAGCCGTCCTCCATGGAAGGGAAACCCTGCCAGGAGCTTCTTGCATGGGGGCTCAGCCTCCCAGCTTTTTAACCATAAGAGTCTTCTCATATGGATAAGGGATAATGATAAACGTGACGCTTGTTGGATAGAATCCTTGATTGCGTCTACCGTAAAACATATGGCCTTAGGGACATCCGAAAATTCTTCTGCCTGCTCGGCAGGAATAAGTTCAAGCATTTGCTTAAATTGATCCGATAAAGCTTGAGCGACTCCAATCGCAGCCACGGCTGGCTGTACTACTGCCCCTGCAGAAGTGAAGGAGTTCTTAAGTAGGGCTTCCAAGCGTCTATCAACTGGATCTTTGAAAACCTGTACGTTTTCTACAGGACATGTTAACGATTTGTTAACACATGAGATGGCTGCGTCTACTGCAGGAGAAGCCCATCTCTTGGAAAACTTTTCTTCCATAGGATATAAGACAGAAAATTTCTTAGGTGGAAAGAAAACCTTGTCTGGTTTGTTCCACTCTTGGAACAAGACTCCCTCCAATAGAGGATGGATCGGAAACACAGCACTGCTTTGAGGCGCCCTCAGTGAGCCCAAAGCTGAAACCGTCGATACCTGGAGATCTGGTACAGGCAGGTTGAATGCCTTATGGACCAAGTCCGTCAAGCCCTGAATCCACCAGCTCTCCCTCAGGGAGACTGCCCCAGACTCCTCTGTATCCGGATCTTCGATCCCTGAACCTACTTGGTCTCTGTCCAAGAGGTCGTCCAATTCCCCAGAGGAAAGGACCTCCTCTTCCGAGGGTCCGCGCACGGGTGACGGAGATCTATTCCGCTTACTACCCCGCATGGCTGCGGCTATCATTTCTCCCATGCTTCTCCGCATCTCATTTAAAGAGGCGAGTAACACCTCCTCCGTGACCACCTTAGGGTTGGGTTGACTCGCGTCAGCTCTAGCCCCAGACCCCGATGGCCCAAAGGCTCCCTGTGGGGAAAGCAGCGGCATAGCTCTATCCGAGACCTCAGATTCTGCGGGGGAATCCCCACCTTTTGTACCCTCTGATCTTGATGCCATGGTACAATACCGAGGTACACCTGCTACTTATTGGTACCTGGGACTTATAATAGTTAAATGCCCAAACACCTGTTTGGGGAATAAAAAATGTTTCTTCTACCCTAGATGACACTTTTTTTTTTTTTTTTTTTTTTTTCAAAGAAAACTTTTCTTCTTTTTTTTTTTTTTTTTTTTCAATCTAGGCAAGAAAAAACATTCTATCCCCCTGAGTAGTATTGCCAAAGAAAAGACTATGAGATGGAAAAGAAAACCAGCCTATTCCTAGGCTAAACCACAATCTTCTGAAGACTGTAGTATTCTTTCTGGCCACTGTGTGTCCTCAGCGCCCCGTGCTTCACTCCAGTCCTTCCTCCCTTAAGCCAGAGAAATGAATGAGCTGTGGCATCTAAGGAAGGGCCGCCCCTTCCTTTAAACCACTGACCCGCCCTTCCCCCCCAGCTAAAACGGCGCCAAATGCGTCTATAACACGTGCACGCGCACCGCGCGCGCGCCCGACGGGGGGGGGGGGGTTGGGAGGAAGGGCCTCTCTGTTCCTGCAGCCGCAGGCCTGGAACACACGAGGAGGTCAGCGTTTTGCCTGCCTTGCAGGCATGAGGGAGAGGACTGGATAGAGCATCGCCTGGAGGCTTGCAGGTAAGCATAGCTCTCTGACACACACATACACTTGTACATAAAAGGCCCCACTCACAGCTTTTCCAACACTACCAGGGAGGTCACTTTTTATGGGGAAATATAACATATAGAGCCATCCTATCTTCATGATATGTGACTGGTTTGCCAGATGCAATGCATAACCTTAGGCATGTCCCCTGTGACCTCCCAGAAAAAACTTGCTAAGAGCCAAGCCCCGCAGGTTTTTCCCCTTACTTACCTGCTCCATGCCGCAGGACTTTGCCAAGCAAGAGGTCCAATCTTCCCCCATCTCCGTGGGGATGTCTAGACCTTCAGGCCCTGGGAACCTTCTTCTTCCATGAAGGATCCACTGTCCTGGGCCCATACAGCACCCTGGCAAACAGAAAACATTAGGCGCCCCAAAGGTTTTCTAAGTTCTGGGCCCAGGGTCCAGCTCTCTTAAAAAGAAAGCATTATGGGCTATACCCCAAGGGTTTGGGGTCCGGTTACTGACCACTTTAGCGCGCAGGCTTTTTTGGACAGAACCGGTAGCTCACCTAATCCCAAGGATGCGGAGGCAAGCTAAACCATGACTAACACCTAAGACACTGGCGTAAAAACTGAGGTACTCCTCCTATGGGAGGGGGTTATATAGGGAGGGGCATTTCCTGTTTGAAGATTGCCAGTGTCTACACCTGAAGGTACTCCATATAACCCATATAGTAATGAATGCCGCTCTGTGTCCCGTGATGTAACGATAAAGAAAATGAGTTTAGTAATGTTAGTCCATAAGTGAATTCCACACTGGTGGAATCTGCTACGAGTAAAGATTGAAAAGATTGAAAAGCCTTACTGGAATGGATAAAACCATATACAGTAAAACCTTGGTTTGAGAGCGTTGTTTTGCAAGACAAGCTTAATTTTTTAATACATTTTGCCTTGCTGTACAAGCGATGTCTTGATATAAGAGTAGCGTCATGCCACAACTGAGTATAAAATAGAAGAGAGGAGCCCCTAAGTGTAGCAATATGGTTACATTTATTGAAGGTACAACATTTAGCAACTTATTGCTACACTTAGAGGTGCCTCTCTTCTCTTTTATACCCTGGTGGAGGCTTCCATTTGTGGATGGACATTTTAATGGTTACACTACCTGGTCACATTGCTATAATCTTTTTATACGGACTATAAACTGAAGGACTTATGAATAAATGGTTGTGGAACGAATCATTTGAGTTTCCATTATTTCTTATGGGGAAATTTGTTTTGATTGCTTTGGATTACAAGCATGTTTCTGGAACAAATTATGCTTGCAATCCAAGGTTTTACTGTATTTTATGTGTGTGTACTTTAATACATTATAAATACCCACCTACAGTATATAAAGTATAAGAAACATTACACAGATATGTTACAACTTAACTACCAACCAGATTGCGGATTTTAACATTTTCATACAAAGCACTGAAGCTGTTAAATATTATTTCATCTATAATCATAGCATAAAAACACTAAATTAGTGTTAAAGTACGGTAACACTTTTTTTCTCCCTTTGTAAAAATCTAAAAGGTGGAAATACAAGATCACTTGAAGCAATGGCTTATCATAGATGCATCACTGATTAAGGCTGGCTATTTACATTGTTGAGCACTTCATGAAACTCCTGTCTTCCCATGTTCTTGGTCCCCATGCGAGCAGCCAGTTGGTACATTAGAGGGAGGAACTTGTGGGAAGGAATCTTTTCCGACTCCACCTACATGGAAAAGGATCATAAATAATAAGCTTAACATCTGTGCAGCAGTTCATTACATTTGTAAGATTACTTATATACATATATGGCACACAGTCAGTGAACTATATTGTGAGGTGTACCCAAGATGTTTTTTAATGCTATAATTAGGTAGGGGCATGGTTACAAGAGTGAGCAGAGGGTAAAAAAAGTAATAAAAAAAAAAGATTATAGTTTTAAAAACTGTAATTTTAGTTTTTTTTTTTTATTAACCACTTGAGATCCACGCTATAGACAAAAGACGTCCACAGCGCGGCTCTCAAGTGCCGGGTGGACGTCTTTAGACGTCCTTTTATGTGCATTACCCGCGCGCGCCACTGGGGGGCGCGCAGCGGGTAAACACTGTCCCGGTGCATCGCCAAAGAGCCGATGCGTGTACCTGGCGGCCGCAATGTCCGCCGGGTACACGCGATCGTCGGTAATACAGCAAGGACGTGGATCTGTGTGTGTAAACACAGAGCTCCACGTGCTGTCAGAGGAGAGGAGACCGATCTGTGTCCCTTGTACATAGAGACACAGCATCGGTCACCTCCCCCAGTCACCCCCCTCCCTCCACACAGTTAGAACACACCCAGGATACACATTTAACCCCTTTCTCACCCCCTAGTGTTAACCCCTTCCCTGCCAGTCACATTTATACAGTAATTAGTGCATTTTTATAGCACTGATCGCTGTATGAATGTGAATGGTCCCAAATTTGTGTCAAAAGTGTCCGACACGTCCGCCGCAATATCGCAGTCTCAATAAAAATCGCAGATCGCCGCCATTACTAGTAAAAAAAAAAAAAATAATAAAAAAAAAAATCATAATTCTGTTCCCCATTTTGTAGGCGCTATAACTTTTGCGCAAACCAGTCGCTTATTGCGATTTTTTATTTTTGTTTACAAAAATACGTCGAAAAATACGTATCGGCCTTAACTGAGAAAAAAAAAAGTTTGGGATATTTATTATAGCAACAAGTAAAAAATATATATATTTTTTTTTAAATTGTCGCTCTTTTTTTGTTTATAGCGCAAAAAATAAAAACCGCAGAGGTGATCAAATACCACCAAAATAAAGCTCTATTTGTGGGGAAAAAAGTACGTCACACGACCGCGCAAATGTCAGTTAAAGCGACGCAGTGCCGGAAGCTGAAATTTCGCCTGGGCACGAAGGGGGTTTATGTGCCCAGTAAGCAAGTGGTTAAAGTGGTTGTAAAGGCAGAATTTTTTTTTATCTTATTGCATTATATACATTAGTACATTAGGATAAAAAGCGTTCTGTGTGCAGCAGCCGTCACAGCACCTCTTAATACTTACTCGAGCCCCTTTTCTCTCCAGCGATGTCCACAAGTTTCTCAGCCGTCCGGGACTCTCCCCCCTGATTATTGACTGAGACACAGCAGCGGCGCTATTGGTTCCCATTGCTGTCAAAGTCAGCCGAACAGGAGAGAGGCGGGGGGGGGGGGGGGGGGGGGTGTCCGAACCGGGGGTTCCGTGTCTGAATTAACACAGGGAGTTGTGACCTGGCTCGGTAGCCCCCATAGCAAGCTGCTTGCTGTAGGGGCACTTTACAGGAGGGAGGGGCCCGGAGAGCCGAAGAGGGACCAGAGAAGAGAAAGATCTGGGCTGTTCTGTGCAAAACCACTGCACAGAGCAGGTAAGTATAATATTTTTGTTATTTTTAGAGAAAAAAAAAAAAAGACTTTACAACGCTAAACTTTCTCCTTTTAAATGTTTTTCTTTTACATGCAAAGCGACACTGAGAACTGTTTACTAACAAAGCTGAGCTGACAAGGTGAAACATAATTTGGACCCATACCGTTTGCTTGCTGATCATTAGTAGAGGTGTTAGTAAAAGTGAGGGTTGACCAATCCAAGAGGATTCAATGTTCTAATAAAGTCCTCACCCTCCTTGTATGATATAGCCCTCCTCCCTTCCCGTAATGTCTATTTACTCCCTGTGCTGGACCAGCTACTCTGCCCCTCCCTGGCTAACTTATTTTTTGCAGCTGCTAGGGAAGAAGCAACGGGGAATACTACAGAGTAGCAGCTCTAACATTATATACTAGATGGCATCATCCCGTAGCGGTCTCAGGCCTTTTCAATGTAATAACCGGCAAAATATATAGTTGTATGGGAAGAGTTTCGCAAAAATTACGTTTTTTTTTATCGTTCTCGCCGTGTGCATACAGCCAAAAGTTAATATACAGACTGAAAATGGGAATGGGGTTGAGATTCAAACCTACTTTTATTTTTGGAACTCTAATGTTTCACCTACATATATCAAAAATGGAACCTGGTGGAGACATGGCAGAAGAAAGAATGTACACAAGCAATCTCTGCGCATTATTATCGAATTTATGAATGCTAGATGAAAAAAGAACCTTCATGATGTTGTTAACTTCAGGCACCCGGGAATTCTCCAGCCAGAGAGAGCAAAGGCGGAAGATCCACATGTTGTGTTCCTCTCCGGACACCAGACAGCTAATATAGTTCTTTATAGCTGTACGCAGAAAACGCATCCGATCTTCTTTCAAAGCTGCAATTTCAGATTCATCCAACTCCAGCTCTCGTTGCACCTTCACAGTATACCTGGCCAGGCAAATCACATTTTTACACACGAGCAGCAAAATTATCACTTTGTACTTTGCTAAGCAAATTGAGCATTATTAAATAAGCTTGGGAATCATTAAAAGAAAAACAACGACCCAGCGAAGCGCGTGCAAAACGCTTTCCCCCCCACTTGTTAATTCCCAGTCTTATTTGGGGTAGTAGCACTAGTGGTATTTATTAAATTATTTTCATATAATGAATGTTTGGGGGTTGATGAACAATTAGAAATTTCATGAAAGGGTCCATAAACTCAAGGGGTTGTGAGTAACTTGTATAGCGGTACAAATGCGAACAAAATCGCCTCAAGGCGCTGTAGCCAATGTCGTTGTTCAGCCATGCTTCAGAATAGATGGGTCTTAAGTTTTTTTTCTGAAGGCCCGATGGTTTTCCTCCATCCGAATGTCTGTTGGTAGAGCGTTCCATAACCGTTTGTAGACAAATTGTCTAATAACTTGTAATCTCAGCAACTGATCAGCAGAGATAGGCTAGCCATACACGGCTAGATACTCAATAGGCCTAATGATAGAAAAGCAAACGCAGTGTTCTGTCGAAAAGTGCCCAGCTATGGAATAGTGCCCGGATGGAACCGCACAGAGCCGCAGAACAGTTGAGTTTATGATCATCTGTTGTCTTGCGTGGCCTTGGCACGTTCATGTAGGTGAGGGGCGGATATTTACTTGAAGGGGTCAAATTTTTCAATGATGGGCAGTGCTGTGGGCGTAATTTCTATCGATGACCAAAGAACTCTGCAAAAGAAAATCTTTATCTGCTATTCATTTTGAACGCTTGCGGGCGTGTTTAGTGAATTGAATGGCGGATTTTTCTATATTAGATAAAGATTTCTTTAGCAGATTTGTTTGGCCATCAATAATATTTCCACCCCCAGCACTGCCCATCATTGAAATATCCTCCACTTTCCTACATGAACGTGCCCCGGCAACGCGAGACAGCAGTTGATCGCCGCCGGGCACCCGCGATTGCTCGTTACAGAGCGAGGACCGGGAGCTGTGTGTGTAAACACACAGCTCCCGGTCCTGTCAGGGGAGAAATGCCTGAACAGCAATGTATGAACAGCGATCAGTCATTTCCCCTAGTAAGGTCACCCCCCCTACAGTTAGAACACACCCAGGGAACATACTTAACCCCTTCCCCGCCCCCTAGTGTTAACCCCTTCCCTTTTATAGTAATCCAATGCATTTTTAGAGCACTGATCGCTATAAAAATGCCAATGGTCCCAAAAATGTGTCAAAAGTGTCCGCCATAATGTCGCAGTACCGAAAAAAAAAAAAAACGCTGATCGCCGCCATTACTAGTAAAAAAAAATATTAATAAAAATGCCATAAAACTATCCCCTATGTTGTAAACGCTATAACTTTTGCGCAAACCAATCAATAAACGTTTATTGCAATTTTTTTTTACGAAAAATATGTAGAAGAACACGTATCGGCCTAAACTGAGGAAAAAAAATGTTTATATATATTTTTGGGGGATATTTATTATAGCAAAAAGTAAAAAATATATTTTTTTTTAAATTGACGCTCTATTTTTGTTTATAGCGCAGAAACTAAAAAACGCAGAGGTGATCAAATACAACCAAAAGAAAGCTCTATTTGTGTGAAAAAAAGGAAGCCAATTTTGTTTGGGAGCCACATCGCACGACGCAGTTAGTTAAAGCGACGCAGTCCCGAATCGCAAAAAGTGCTCTGGTCTTTGACCAGCAATATGGTCCGGGAGTTAAGTGGTTAAAGACAGAGCTTCTACAAGCATGTATATAAAATACGAGTATTAAAACTTGGAACAAAAAACATGTATAACGTGATTGTCACATCTGCTTTCAGAATGTGAAACGCCTGTCAAAAATAAAACATTTAATTTTTTAAATAAAGAGCCATATAAGTCAGACAGAAGTAAACACTCACCTGTTAGTCTGAACCTTGTGCTGTCGCATTAGTTCTACCTCTTGTTTGGCCTTTGCAAGTAATGTCTGCTTGTTTTCAAACTCTGATGACTTCATATAATTATCAATTCTTTGATATTGGGCATCTGAAAAACGAGCTAGTGAGAGGAATGCCTTCATCCGTACCTCCTGCAGCTCATCACTGCTACCACTGCTGAAGTCCTCTGCCACTTCCACAGCCTGGAACATGGAAAAACAAACTAGATCTGCTTTTTATCTAATGTGACCTCATTTCAGAAATAAAATATTTGTGCAAGCTTTTTTGACCACGCCAAGCATGCCTGATGAAATTCATAACTTCAATTGACTGCATTCCTGATCTAAGTCTAGTGTTAAATCTTGAGCTTCTGCCACCAATCCAAATGAGAGTTTAATGAAATACCTAGCATCGGATACAGTGGATAGAAAAAGTCTACACACCCCTGTTAAAATGTCAGGTTTCTGTGATGTAAAAAAATTGAGACAACGATAAATCATTTCAGAACCTTTTCCACCTTTAATGTGACCTATAAACTGTACAACTGTGTTGAACAATGATCTTTTAGGTGGAGGAATTTTTTATTTTTTTTTATACAATTGCATAAGTGTGCACACCCTTAACCACTTCAATACCAGGCACTTACACACCTTCCTGCCCAAGCCAATTTTCAGCTTTCAGCGATGTCGCAATTGAATGACAATTGCGGGGTCATGCTACACTGTACCCAAACAAATTTTATATAATTTTGTTCCCGCAAATAGAGCTTTCTTTTGGTGGTATTTGATCATCTCTGCAATTTTTATTTTTTTGCGCAACATATAAAAAAAAAAGACCGAAAATTTTGAAAAAAAAAAAAAAAATTTCTTAATTTCTGTTAATTTTTTTCTTAATAAGTACCTTTACTTCTTCAATGACGGGCACTGATATGGCTGCACTGACAGGCGATATGAGGTGGCACCGATTATGGGCACTGATAGGTGCTTATTTGTGGGCACCGATTGGCATATGTTAGGCATACATTTGCACATGTGGATGGCCATGGGGGACTTACCTGGCCACCCATGTTAGGTTCTTCCCTGGTGGTCCTGGCGGCTTCCCTGGTGGTCCAGTGTGGGCATTCGAGGGAGGGGGCTGCGCTGATAAACAATCAGCGCAGACCCCCACTGTCAGGAGAGCCGCCGATCGGCTCTCCTCGCGTCTGTCAGACGCGAGTGAGGAAAAGCCAATCAACAAATTTTCCTGTTTACATCGTGATCAGCCGCGATTGGACACACCTGATCACATGGTGAAGAGCCTCTGCCGGAGGCTCTTTACCAAGATCGGTGTAGCGTTGTGTCAGACTGACACACCACACCACCAATCGCCGCGATGCTCGCCCCAACAGGCGCGCGGCGGCTGTTGTCCTGCTGGACATTACAGCACTCAGTCTTTTTGGGTATGAGTCTGTCAGCATGGCACATCTTGACTTGGCAATATTTGCCCACTCTTTTTTGCAAAAACACTCCAAATTTGTCTGATTGCATGGGCATCCTCTGTGCACAACCCTCTTCAGATCACCCCACATATTTTCAATTGGATTCAGGTCTGGACCATTCCAAAACATTAATCTTCTTCTGGTGAAGCCATTCCTTGGATGTATGCTTTGGGTTGTTGTCATGCTGAAAGATGAAGTTCCTCTACATGTTCGGCTTTCTAGCAGAAGCCTGAACGTTTATTGCCAATATTGACTGGTATTTGGAATGGTCTATAATTCCTGCTATCTTGACTAAGGCCCCTGTTCCAGCTGAAGAAAAACTGCCCCAAAGCATGATGCTGCCACCACCATGGTTCACTGTGGGTATGGTGTTCTTTTGGTTTTGTGCAGTGTTGTTTTTATGCCAAACATATCTTTTGGAATTATGGCCAAAAAGTTCAACCTTGGTTTTATCACACCCTAGCACATTTTTGGGGAGACTTTAGATGTGTGTTTGCTAAATTTAGTCAGGCTTGGATGTTTTTCTTCATAAGAAAAGGCTTGCCACTTTATCCCATAGCCCAGACATATGAAGAATAAAGGAGATTGTTGTCACATGTACCACACAGCCAGTACTTGTTGCCAGCTATTCCTGCAGCTCCTTTAATGTTGCTGTAGGCCTCTTGGCAGCCTGCCTGACCAGTTTTCGAATTGTCTTTTCATCAATTTTGGAGGGACGTCCAGTTCTTGGTAATGTCACTATTGTGCCATATTTTCTCCACTTGATGATGACGGTCTTCACTGTGTTCCATGGTATATCTAATGCCTTGGAAATTCTTTTGTATGCTTCGCCTGACACCTGTTAACAATGAGATCCCTCTGGATGCTTTGGAAGCTCTCTGTGGACGACTTGCTGTAGGATGAGAAAGTCAGGAAAGACCTACTAGAACAACTGAACTTTATTTGGGGTCTATTTAACATGAGTTTGAATGTTATTGCTCAATTCTGAACACAGCTACATCCCCAGCTTTAAGAGGGTGTGCACATTATTCCCTCTCCCCCTTAAAGATTTCAGTTTGTTTTTCAATTGAGTACAGTTTATAGGTCACAGTAAAAGGTGAAAAAAGTTCTGAAATGATTTATCTTTGTCTCATTTTTTTTACATCACAGAAACCCAACATTAGGGTTATGTAGACTTTTTATATTCATTGGCCCGGATTCACAAAGCACTTGCGCCGACGTATCTCCAGATACGCCGCGTAAGTGCAAATATGCGCCGTCGTATCTGTGCGCCGGACCCACATACTAGGATACGCCTAAAAACAGGCTTCATCCCACCGACATAACTTTCCTACGCCGGCATAGAGTGGGCGCATATTTACGCTGGACGCATTTGGCGCGCCCATTGATTTTCCACTCAAATATGCAAATGAGGGAGATACGGCGAATCACGAATGTACGTGCGCTCGACGCAAGTGCGCGTAAGTTATACGTACGCCGCAAAGTTATGCCCCATAAGAGGAGGTGTAACTCAGCAGCATCCATGCAAAGGGCTGCACCAGGGAACACAAGCCAGCGTATTTTACGTTGGACGTGAATATGGCTGAGCGTAGGTTACGTTCACGCCATAGGCAGTGATGCGACGTATCTTAGGGAGTAGTTCCGAAGTGATTCTGAGCATGCGCACTGAGATGCGTCCACGGGACGGCTCATGCGCCGTTCGTTATACGTATCTGTCTGGCGTTCGGCCCATCATTTGCATGGGGGCACGCCTCATTTGCATGGCTCACACCCACTTCCACTTACGCCTAGGAAACCCAGCGCAGTTTTGGGAGCACTGGCTTTGTGAATTAAGTGCTTGCCTCTCTGCGCTGCGTCGGCGTAGCGTACAGGAGATACGCTACGGCGGCATAAATGTGCACTGCTGTCTGTGAATCCGGGCCTTTGGCAAGCATGCCAAATAATATGTACGTGTAACACTTCCTGATAGTTATCATCTCTCACAAAGATCAGAGCACCTCTAAAATATCTTCCTCTGCTTTTTCTCTCCAAAATGATAGAGCCATCTTGGTTCATGCACACTTCAGGTTCAACATCTACTTTCTGAACTGAAACACTGGGTCAGAAATGGCAATCATGTAAATCCTGTTGTCTGTGTAGTTATTAGCAATGTCTGACACAGATTAGCCCCTGCTAGATTGCATCTCCTGCCTTAAGCATATAGATAATTTTGGAGAGGTCTGTTTCCTGAGCTATAGAAACGTGTGACTCGGAAGTCTGGTACACACGATCAGCTATTTTTTCCATTCAACCCAGGGTAGAGCAGCTGTACTAACAATCCGATCTTAGTACATCAATCTCCCCCATTCAGTTGAGAGTGCTCATCAGCAGCCAGTCGGCTGCTGGTTTTCCAGCATTCTATTTCGATAGAGCTGGCCGAATGTCCGGCTTCTTTCCTCCACAGTAAAAGCACATGCACTATAAATGGACAGGCAGAAGGCTGGTGAGCCTGGATGGAGCTCATCCCTTCCTTAAAAGGTACAAGGGTGCACTGGACACGCAGCACATAGCACCATGGCAGCAAACGTGTCCAGTGCGTTCCTTAACCAATATATTAACAGTACAAACAAATGGCCACTGCCCCCGCCTATAACTGGCTTTTCAGCAAGGAGCATATGGAACAATGATCCCAATAACTGATTGTGTTAACCTTGGCGGCATCAACTGAAATTTTAGCGCTTGCGATACTTGGAAATTAGTATTTTGCATCGCTATGAAGGAATTTTGGCCCACTATTCTTTGCAGAATTGTATTAATTCAGCCATATTGGACGGGGCAATTACTTTGTCACAGCACTGTATATAAAGTTGTTTTGTGCCGTTGCCTTTTATTTTGCTGTTCAAGGCATTAGCTGAATGCCTTATGGTAATTATGACTGGCCATGATTTGACTATAAAGATGTGTGTTTTTGTTATATCATGTTAAGTCATCTACCATGAGGAACTGTTCAGATTTAGTAAACCTTTACAAACTTCACAAGAAAAAAAACCCTACCAGGAGCCGTCCATAGATGGAAAGTAGATAGTGTACAGTCAGGACCAAAACTCAGGTTACTGATGACTGTTATACTGATTATTACATGAAATCCAGCTACTTTTTACCTTTTCCAGGTAGTTCTGCATAATGACTGTAGGACTTGCCAGACATGTTTCTGAGAGCCAGTTTCCACTCAACCTCAGGCACTCTACATAAATCAGCTGAAGATTTGGGTCATTCTCAACCTTGAAATAAAAAGCATAAGTCAGCTTTATGAAGCCCTATTCAAAATACCACTTCTATTGAGATATCAACAGGGCTGATGACATAAAACAACTTACCTCTAAACTGTATAATACCAGCTTGTCCACCATTTGACTGAGAATCCCTAGGGCAAGACTGTGCTCCCTTTTAGCCCAAAACACTTGTGCTTCTTCTAGTTGCCATTCAGACACTATGAAATGTGCCGAGTTATGTTGCTTAACCTTGAACATTGCCTTTTCTGGGAGCTGAGAAATAACAATCAGCACGCATTATAAGCCTCAGATCTTGACAGGAAAAACAGGAGAAACGCATGCTTGACAAAAGCAAAGAAGGTAAGTCAATTGTTATTTTATGTGCAGGTTTTCTAAATGGGTTTGGATTTTAAGCTCTAAAATATCTGATGAAAAATAAGTTAAAATTCAACACAAAGAGAGCAGGTGATGCTGTCATATACTGACATTTAGAAATCTGCAATTAATCAGATGTCAATGATTGGTTTAAAATAAAATCTTAATTTAAGGCAAAGGTTTACCATAAAGCTCTCCACAGACGGTTCGAATCTCGGCCGGTTCAGTAGGAATCGACTGAGATTCGAACTATGTATGGGCAGCCTGATGTATCGACCTGGCTACAAACATGTCGGATTTCTGCATGCAATTATTGCCAGCTGCTATAGTCACTAGCAATAATCACTGTTCTCTCCTGGCAGGGACAGCTCCCAGAGCCCCCATCCCGGTAGAGCATTCCCTATCAACACTGACTGAGTTGATGGGGGAATCAAGTGATTTTCTTTCCTGCAACCATCTATGGCTGCCCTAAAGCCTAGAACACACCACTAGTTTTTTTGTTTTTGTTTAACCTAGCAGGTCGAATGAAAAAAAAACCTGACACCTCGGATTGTAGCCGCTGTACTAACAATCCAACACTAGTACAGTGATCTCCCCTGCTGTTCTATTGTGTTCTGACAGGGGGGTGGCCATTGGCTGAGAGTGCGGATCGTTTTTTATTGAACCGGCCAATGCTACCTGACATTCGGCCCATGTGTACTAGACTTAAAGTGGAGATTCCCCTAAAAATAAACTTTTAACATTGCATTTATGAGATTAATGACAATTAGAATCGGCTGTTTTTTTTAAAAAAATACGTCCGTACATACAGTTTCCTATATGTGTTCTCACCGCCGCTTCCGGGTATGATGGTCGGGGCTGGGCATTCCTAATAGATTGACAGGCATCCGACCGACGCATACATCGCGTCACGAGATGGCGAAAGAAGCCGAACGTCGGTGCGCAGGCGCCGTATAGAGCCGCACCGACGTTCGGCTTCTTTCGGCATCTCGTGACGCGCTGTATGCGTCGGTCGGATGCCTGTCAATCTATTAGGAACGCCCAGCCCCGACCATCATACCCGGAAGCGGCGGTGAGAACAACGGTATGTACGGACGTATTTTTTTTTAAAAAAACAGCCGATTCTAATTGTCATTAATCTCATAAATGCAATGTTAAAAGTTTATTTTTAGGGGAACCTCCACTTTAAGGCTCGCCTCCCAGAGGCTTTAGCTTGTAAACACTTTCCTGAAAATCAATGAGTTTAATCCTGAAAATGCAAAGCAAAGTTTGCTTTAAACAAGTTGTTCGTAGGTTTCAGAAGACTTTCCGCAAGCAATATTCAATGCTTGCTGAAAAAGTCTGTTTGCAGTTGGTGAAAAGTAACAGCCAGCACACCCTTCATGCTAAGACACTTTTAGCAAAAGGGCAAATTTGCAGGAAAATTTCCTGATAATACCAACCTCTCAATCCAACTATGCCACTCAACACTGCTCTGTTGCAGAGAACCGGTCCTCTGAACTTTGCTGAGAAAACGACACTTCTGGGAGTGCCGATCTCCATGGTCCCTCACAACTCTCACTGGTTCCTCCGAACGTCACACTTCTAAACCCTACAGTGTCCCTAAAAACTGTCACAAACATGTCTGAAGCTTGCTGAAAGCCATGTAAATGCTTGCTGTATATACCACTCTTCAGAATAGCATTTTCCAGTCAAAGTCTTTGACCTATGGAAACATTAGCTTTATTTATTAATTTATCTGCATATAACATAGTAGGTAAGGTTGAATAAAGACATTAGTCCATCCAGTTCAACCTTTGTGGGTGTGTGCTCATTTGTCAAAAATAATGCCCCATATCCCTGTATATTGTGTTCACCAAGATGAACATTCAAGAGTTTTTTTAAACTATCAATACTTCCTGCTGACACCACCGATTGTGGAAGGGAGTTTCACATCCTTGCCACCCCGACAGTGAAAAAAACCCCTATGCAGCTTAAGTTTAAAGGGCTTCTCCTCCAATTTCATTGAGTGACCCAGGGTTCTCTTACACTCCCCGAGACTGAATAGTTTCCTGCCTGCGCTAGGATCACCATTGAGGCATTTGTATATTGCTATCATATCCCCTCTCAAACGTCTCTTTTCCTGGAATTCTGTGACACATATTCACTATGCCCTGTGTCAAAGAATTCACAGAGCCTGCCTTCTAAATTACAGTCAGTACAAATCACAGCTTGCAGGCAGCAAGGTACTATGGGCTATGTAGTCCTTAGAAAATGAAAATAAACAGCAGATGAGAAGTTGCAGAGCATGCAGGGAATTAAAGTTGTAGAAAGAGATGGCCAGCAGACCGGCACCACTTACAACATGAAGAGATTTTTCTAAGTAGCTCATATTGGATTGTCAAAATATATTTTTTCTGTATCGTCATTACAATGCTGATGCTCAAAAATGAAAACGCAGGATGTGACCATAGATCTGCTTTAAATATGTCTGTATATTGAGCCATTATTCAAAAATCGGGTTTGATGTTAGTTAGTGGTTCTGCTTTCTCAGTAAACTGAAATAAAAAAGGGGGGTGTGCCTAAAGGTATTAGAAAGCCCTAAATGAATATCCACTGTATGTTTTAATTCATTACTGACCACAGAAAATAAACAAGCCAGCAGCAGGCACAGAGTCTGCACTGCTACAAATCTTTTGGAGAGAGAGAGAAAACAGTTCCAATACAAATGTCATCTATTTTAGCTGTCTGTCTGCAGTGCCAATGCAATCATATTAGCAAATGTAGGCAGGAGACCTTTATTTTCCCGGGAGATTTCAGCACACATACTGTACCTGTGTGTTGGAGGCAGTTCTAGCAGTTTGAGATAAGTGCACCAAGTGCCTTGTAAAAATAGGCTTAAGGGCATTCTGATTAGGGCCATTCTTCTCCAGCATTGTCTCCAGAATGACAGAACGCAGAGTCAAGACTGGCTCCTGGAAGCCAAAGTCACTGTCTTTGAGGATCTGGGACTGCTGCTCCCATTTTGTGTACATGTCATTTAACTGAAGCTCAGTAACTGATCTGAAATTAAGTAATGAAAACACATTATAAATACATTATTACTACAAAAAAAATACATGTTTAGATATATTTCGATGTGGTAGGACTTATGTAGCTGCTGACTTTTAATATTAGGACACTTACCTGTCCTGGAATCCAGTGATGTCGGCACCCCAGCCAATGTTTACATCGGCTCTCGGGTGCTTGCGCCGCCATTGCCTGTAAGAGAAACTGGCAGTGAAGCCTTGCGGCTTTACATCCAGCTCCCTACTGCACATGCGCAAAGAGGGCTGCTCTTTCTGAATGGCCCAGTGGCAGAGAAAGGAGAAGGGGTGCCGAACTTCCGAGTGATCTTGCCTCAGACAAAGCTTGTACAAGCCACTATATGACCAAATGTATGTGAACACCTGACCATCAAATCTGTATAAGCTTGTAGGACATTACATTGCAAAACAATGGACATCCATATTGCGTTGTCACACTTTGGGTCTGTAATATTATTATTATACAGGATTTATATAGTGCCAACAGTTTGCGCAGCACTTTACAACATCAGGGAAGACAGTACAGTTTTCAATACAATTCAATACAGGACGGATCAGAGGGCCCTGCTCGTTAGAGCTTACAGTCTAGAAGTGAGGGTCAAGTGGAACAAAGGGTAGTAGATGTGGGGGTGATCAGATGGACAAAACTAAAATACAGCTGTTAAATGTGGGTAGGATAGTAGTAATAGTCTCAACCCTTCTGAAAAAACTTTCCACAAGATTTTGGAGTGTGTTTGTGGGAGTTTGCCAAAAAAACATTTGTGAGGTTAGTTACCGATGATGGATGGGAAGATCTGGCTAACAGTCGGCATTCCAATTCAAGCCAAAGGTGTTCAATTGGTTTGAGGCCAGGGCTCTGTGCAGGCCACTCAAATTCCCGTACACAAAACTTCAAAAACAATGTATTCATGAACCTGGCTTTGTGCACATGGAGGATAAAGTGCACAATTGTCTAAAATGTTTTTGTATGCTGTAGCATTAACGTTACCCTTCACTGGAAATACCCAAAAGCAATGATTTGGTGTACCCATTATTTGGAGGGGAAAAACCAATAACGTGTCTTTGCATATTCACACTAGTTCAAGTTTTAATCTGATTGCAAATCTGTTTTTACAAAAGACTGAACAATACCCAAAACAATATGAAAATATGGTATCTAACCATGAAATGAACCCATATAGACACACACACAGCTATTATTGACCGTCAGAGGATCTGGTGGTAATTCTTTAAATATATGCAAAAATATCTAACTGCATCATCATAAATTTTCAGCCAGTATTTAGTTATAGTGTCCCCACACGTTAAGATTTTAATAATTTTAATTCATTTTAGAAAACCGTATAAAAGGCAAAGTTTGTACAGCTTAAAATTGGTATTGCTTTCTATAGAGAGCAAAATCCAATGTATAACACAGCAGTTGTTATAAAGCTGTTAAAAAAAAAAAATCTGACTTTAGAACCTGTGTGTGATCTTTAACCACTTCTATACAGGGAACTTTCCCCCCTTCCTGCCCAGACCACTTTGAATGACAATTGCGCAGTCAGGCAACACTGTACCCAAACAAAATTTCTATAATTTTGTTCCCACAAATAGAGCTTTTTTGGTGGTATTTGATCATGAAAAAGAGCCTACATCAGAGGCTCCTTACCGAGATTGGCGATGCAGTGTGTCAGACTGCAACACCACACCAATGATCACCGCACTGCTTGTCTCCACGGACGCGCGATCGCGGCTTATCCTGCCAGACGTCATATGACGTCCAGTCAGGAAACTTAACCACTTTGTACATGTCATTCTGTTATATGGCAGGCGGGAAGTGGTTAAGGATCTACGAGGATGAATTACTTCAAAAATTCATGTAGCTAGAAATATCAGGGATGGCTTGTTTTAAAGCTCCTTTGCTGTTTGTTAAAGGCATTATAAACCTTCCTACCTGCACCTTGGGTTTATCTGCATATGATATACATTGATCATGTAGTTTCATGGTGTCATTTCTAGCCCTCTGTGGACAGCCTATAGTGCAAGGATAAGCAATTGGCGGACCTCCAGCTGTTTCAGAACTACAAGTCCCATGAGGCATAGCAAGACTGACAGCAACAAACATGACACCCAAAGGCAGAGGCATGATGGGATTTGTAGTTCTGGAACAGCTGGAGGTCCGCTAATTGCATATCCCTGCTATAGTGGAATAAATCTTTGCATCCTGGTGTCCGAAATTTCAGTTTGTGTCCAAACATGAGGCATGTGGCATAGCACTGCACAGGTTAATGTATGTCTGTAGTCTAAGAATAGACAATTCTTCTGAAAAAAAAAAAAACGATATTTCCCACAATTCCTGGCTCTCTCAGTGTAGTGCTTCTTTAGGGGAGAGCTAGAAATTAGATATATGACAGACACAAAACAGGCAGAACAATTAACAGAGCATTTACAGTTTCATTACATTAGCACTCCAAAATGTGTGATAGGATATAGAGGAAATGGCAAGGCATGAACGGGACACTGTGACCTGGAACAGTTGCCTAGCTCTTTAATGAATGGGTCAAGCTAGGTGAATGAATGCATGAATATAGGGGAGTTGATCAGCTATGACACCACAAACTACAGCCACAACATGTAAGCCCACCATTACAAGGTTAAGCAAACAAATGACACCTAGTTAAAACAACACACACATTTGAAAGTGGACACTGCTTTTAAGAATATGTAAACAGTTTTTTGTTCATAATAGTCTAAGTACAGGTGCACCTAAAAAGGCCCTATTGCAAGGAAAAACGATTTTTTGTCCCGATTTGGGCTTTAAAAAATCACATTAATAAGTGGTTTGAACTTAAAACAAGCAGCTGGCCCGAGACATACCTGGAGAACATCTTCCCCGCGTTCTCTAGCTCTCCAATAGCTTGGAGCCTACAAAGTGTGGGATACAGAGAGTATACAGACTCCAAGCTGCCTTTGCACAGCTCTTCCACTTCCTTAACTCTACAGAAAGAGAATACATAAATTACAAACAATAATTTGCAAGCGTTACAATTTCTGTCTTTCTAAAAAATGCCCTTACTGCAGAATAAATGATTCATTAAAATGAACACAAAATAAATATATAAGAGTATATCCTTCAAACCCCCTTTGCTGACAATAGTGCAAATGCAGAAAAAAAAGGGATTTTACATAAGTACATAAAATCTTACTTCCTTTCTTTTCTATTTACACAGAAGCACAGGAATGCATACTGGAACATTATGAAAGATGTGCCTCTAAAAAGAAGCCCTCCAGTAGTGCACTGGCACCGCTGACAGGGCTTCCATCGTCACCCAGTCTTCCTTTTTGGTTCGTGGGCTGCGGGTGTTTGAATGACCATGCTGCAATGATGTCAATCCTGTGCATGTGCATTGGAGTCACGATTGCGGCACAGAGCTCTGGATTGAAATCGTATTCACGGTGACCTCAGATCGCAGTGCGCAGGTGACATCACCAGCAGCAAAACACAAATATCTCATAAACTGTGCACGTTTAGGAGATATTCATTCTACCTTCATGTAAGCTTTATTATAAGCTTACCTGTAGGTACAAGTAAGATAGCGGAGTTTACTACCGCTTTAATAGAAAAAAAAATACGTTTGGATATAAAGCAATTGCTGTCTACAGAAGCCCTAGAGATGTTAAAAAACTAAAAGGAATTTAGGCATTCATACAAAAAAATATCAAGCTTTTTACACCACAGTGCATTGTTTGGATCTAATAGAAGCTAGCTTTGCCGATATCTACTTACCTCAATACTTCAATGTCTTTACTTGCCGATATTCGATACTGTACTTTTATTAATGTCAACATTTGTGGGTTTTTCTTCTTTTTGTTTGTTGTTGGTATGTACAGTATAATAACAGTATGTCAATTATGCTTGTTCAATTACTGTAATATTAATGGTTCATTCTTGTAATATGCTTACAATTGTTTTTTTTTATTTCAGATAAAGATGAAAGATTAGAAACTCTTTTGGTCTTTACTGCTCTCCAAGATATCCTTTTATTTCTTTCTTGCTTAAAAAGTTTTCTTGGACAGGAAGTGAGGGGAACTCTTCAATTAGTAATGTAGATGGAAATCAGTCTTTTTAGGGAAAGACTAGAACCCCCCCTTTTGGGACACAGACAGCAAAACATTGTCTGGCAGGGGCTTTAACGCTTCACTACACTACTCCAAAAAAAAAATGGGGGTTTTGCTATGCATACATTTTAAATCATCATGTACCACTTTTGGAATAGGGGACGCTCGTATAGAAGGGCAGTGTTACACATGTGTAACCAAGGTAGCATGAAGTCCAGCTAGAGCCCCGCATGATTTCATTGCTACCAGCAATGGGATGTAAGATGCACTACTACTTGCCTGGCATACTTAATATGGTCATGAAAAGCGGAGAATTCATTGTCCTTTAGAGACTGTATAGCATGGTAGAGAGATCCATGATAGCCTGGCACAGCCACGTCACCTCTAAAATAATAAAAATAAATTATAAACATATAAAACACAGTGATGAAAAAGAAAATACAAAGTCATCTTAAGTCATTCTGAAAGTCAAGGTTTACTTGTAGGATGAGCTCTGGTCCCATTGCATGTTCCTCCAGGCTGCCTGGAAACGAATCTCCTGGAGCTCAGAAGACCAATCCGCATTCTCATGCTCAAGTCCTCGCAGGTAGGTGGACAACATGTGATTCAAGCCAAAGTTTTGCAAAGCCTACAATAAATTTGTCAGTTTTCAGTGAATGACTCCTTCTGCTGGCTTTTCCTATTTTAACCTGTACAATAAACATCAATGGTCGAATACAAACTCAAATTCTGCTTGCATTTAAAAAAATATATTTAATGAAATATGAATAAATATATTTTATTTGTGTTTCGCTTTGAGGTGTGCCATTCCCACCTTCTGCATACCCGAGCCATTATTATTTTTTTTAGTCACACTCCTAAAACCTATGTATATGATTCAATATGGGATATCATATACGGCTACGCAAGCATAAATCATTAAGTGTACAAAACTAGAGTTTTGCGGTTTAAGCACAGCTGTATACTCATATAAAAAGGTGTATTTATATATTCACCAAAGAACACATATCTGCATATTCTTATCAAACTTGACACTGTTCGCTATTGTCACCTGTTTACTTTATCCTGGATAATGTGATTAAAAAAAATAAAAATACAAAATTATCAAGCCAAAAGACATACCTGCATGATTCCAGCCTGGCGAGTAGCAGAGGGAAGACTGGTTTCCAGGTCATAAGTTACAAGGGCTTTTCCCCACATGGCTTCATGCTCATATGTTCGAATTCTGATACAACATAAATACAAACGTACATTTAAGCACATTTTTCACTAGTAACAGTAGATATGTAGCAACGCAATTATTAGACAATGTAATAGGTTTGTCAGTGTGAGGAATACAGAGTGCATCTAAACCCCAATTGTGAATTTTTTGTTTTGTTTTCAACGGTTAGCCACCTTGTCATGCTATTTTGAGGTTTGTGTCCCACCTAAGGAAAGCCGTCTCCTTTATTTATCCTGGTGACCTGATCACCGAGACTGAATGCGGCGTAAAATCCAAAATTTGGAGTTGTCACCAGAACACCAATAGAGGTGAAATTCTGCAATGGGAACAAATCCCAATAAGTGTATAGGCGAATTGGAAGCTCTGGTGCACGAGAAGAACTATGATCTTATTGGTATTGCTGAATCTTGGCTTCATTCTTCTCGTGACTGGGCTATTAATATTCCTGGCTATGCTCTGTTTCGGAAAGACAGGGTAAAGTTGAGGGGTGGTGGTGTCTGTCTCTATGTGAGAATTGATCTCAAAGTGAGTGTGAAAGAGGACCAAGATGATGCAGAGTGTGAAGCATTATCGGTGGACCTGTACATGGGTGTGCATACTACAAAGGTTATATCATTGGAGTTTGTGATAGACCTCCCAATGTTAACGAGGAGGTGAAGACTCAGCTATTTGCACAGAAGGAAAGGGTTGCAACCTGCAAAGGCTGGGAGAGTGATAATAATGGGGGATTTTAACTACCCAGAAATTTACTGGAGTAATGGCACTGCTGGGACAGTTAAAGGGCAAAAATGTATAAACCTATTACAAGACATTTTTATGGTCCAATTTATTGAGGCCCCAACTAGGATTGATGCTCTTCTGGACCGAGTGATCTCAAACCATGCAGAGCTTTTTACAATATTCATATAAAAGAACACCTGGGTAGCAGTGACCATAACATGATTTAATTTAACGTTAGCTGTAAGCAACAAACACACATATGGCAAAGTTAAATACATTTAACTTTAAGAGAGCAAATTTTCCAAGGATTAGGGCTGCTCCCCAAGGCTTAGACTGTGAGGGAATATTGGCATCAATGGACTGCGAACAGTAATGTGAATTCTTCAAAAAGACTGTATAGGAACTCACTGCAAAGTATATTCCCAATGGGCAATACGTTTAAAAGGCTAAAAATAAAACCTATGTGGCTCACGGCCAAAGTTAAAATGGCTATAGGTAATAAGGAAAGGAAATCGGGGATAAAAAAATTCAAAACAAACAGCAGATTGCAAAAAATATTAAGTCAAACTTCCAAAAATTCTTCAAATATATGAATTGTAAAAAGGTCAAGTCTGAGCATGTAGGACCTTTAAAAAATCATCTAGAGTGGATGACTGGGGACAAAGAGAAGGCACAATTATTAAATACTTTCTTCAGCTCTGTGTATACAAAGGAGCATGGGGGAGCTCATATCCATAATGGGGGTGGTAGTGACAAAGCCCCAAATGATCCACAATGCCTCAAAATTGATATGGTCTAGAAATATCTAAACAAAATAATAAAGGTGGATCAAGCACCTGGACCAGATGTGCATCCACCCACGGATCTTAAAAGAATTGAGCTCTCTCATTTCAAAGCCATTGTTTCAAATTTTTAGGGACTCGTTAATGATTGGAATGGTACCACTGGATTGGCTTAGGGCCAATGTGGTGCCCATATTTAAAAAGGGATCAAAGTCTTTACCAAGAACCTATAGACCGGTAAGTTTGACTTCTATAGTCGGGAAGATACTGGAGAGTTTAATAAAAAAAACACATAGACAAGTTCTTGTTGGAAAAAAATATTTTAAGCAACAGACAGCATGGATTCAAGAAAGACAAAAGTTGTGAAACAAACCTGGTTTTTATTTATGAGGAGGTAAGTAAAACCTTGGACAGAGGGGCAGCTGTGGACTTGGTATACTTGGATTTTGCAAAAGCGTTTTACACACACGGCTCATGTGTAAGGTAAAGTCTACAGGCTTGGAAAGATGAATTTGTAAATGGATAGAAAACTGGCTAAAAGACAGAATTTAGAGAGTAGTGGTTTATGATTCTTACTCTGAATGGTCTAAGGTTATCAGTGGTGTACCCCAAGGTTCAGTGCTGGGACCCTTACTTTTTAAAATCTTTATAAATGATATTGTGTCTGAGATCAAAAGTAACATTTCTGTCTTTGCAGATGACACCAAGCTATGCAGTGGAATAACGTCCTTGCAGGATGTCGCCAATTTACAAGCCAACCTCAATGCTCTGTCTAATTGGGCGACTGAGTGGCAGATGAGGTTTAATGTAGATAAATGTAAAGTTATGCACTTGGGGGCTAAGAATATGCATGCATCATACATACTAGGAAAAGTACAACTGGGGGGATCCGTAGTAGAGAAAGATCTGGGGGTTTTGGTAGATCATAAGCTCAATAATAGCAAGCAATGCCAAGCTGCAGTTTCCAAAGCGAGCAAAGTCCTTTCTTGTATTAAGAGAGGTATGGACTCCAGAGAGAGAGAGAGAGAGAGGGAGAGAGAGAGAGAGAGAGAGAGAGAGAGATATCATTTTGCCCCTTTACAAATCATTAGTAAGACCTCATCTGGAATATGCAGTTCAGTTTTGGGCACCAGTTCTCAAAAAGGATATCGGGGTACTGGAGAAAGTGCAGAGAAGGGCAACCAAACTGATAAGAGGAATGGAGGAGCTCAGCTATGAGGAAATATTAGAGGAACTGAATGAATTCTCTTTTGAGAAAAGGAGATTAAGGGGGGATATGATCAACATGTACAAATATATAAGGGGTCCATATAGTGAGCTTAGTGTTGAGGTCATCATAGAGAACAAGGGGGCACTCCTTATGTCTAGGTTTCATCTCTAAGCACTTGAGGCGATTGTATAAAATTGAGTACTGTTTGTATGTTAGTGCAAAAAAAAAAAGTATCACGGACAGTACTCAATTTTCTCTATCTCCAAGTACAGAAAGGTTTCTTTACAGAGCTGTGAAAATGTGGAATAGAATCCCTCCAGGTGACAGTATAAAAAAAAAAAAAAAAGAAGAGAATAAAGTGCTTCATTGTCATCTGCAATGCCCTTAAAGTTTGGTTTGCGCAAAATTTATAGCGTTTACAAAATAGGGGAAAGTTTTATTGCATTTTTATAATTTATTTTTATTTTTTACTACTAATGGCGACGATCAGCGATTGTTTTTTGTGACTGTGACATTATGGCGGACACATCGGACAATTTTGACACATTTTTGGGACCATTGTAATTTTCACAGCAAAAAATGCTATAAAAATGCATTATTTACTGTGAAAATGACAATTGCAGTTTTGGGAGTTAACCACTAAGGGGCGCTGAAGGGGTTAAGTGTGACCTCATATGTGTTTCTAACTGTAGGGGGGGCGGGGCTGGACGTGTGACGTCATTGATCGTCTTTCCCTACACAGCTCTCCCCGTTCTTCAGCTCCGGGGACCGATAGCGGGACTCCGGTTGCGATCGGGTCCCGTGGTCACAGAGCTTCGGACCAGGTCGCGGGCACGCGCCCGCGACCCACAGCTGGGCACTTAAAGAGGACGTACAGGTACGTGCTTGTGCCCAGCCGTGCCATTCTGCCGACGTATATGTGCAGGAGGCGGTCCTTAAGTGGGTAAGCAATAACAAAGGATCAAAACATTTAGAAAGCCACAAATTGTATATGAAAATAAAACATTAAAACTAGAACTCCAGGTAGATGCAACAGACACAAATTTTTGCAGCATATTCAATAATTCATCAAATGTTTTTAACTTTTAAATCAGGCAGTGCAGGTACCTGACTTGTTACATAGCTTGGTTTAGACTCCTCCAGTCCCTGTACAATAAAAAATTGGACAGGGCAAAGCAAACAAATAAAGACCCCTTTCACACTGGAGATGCCTGTATAGCACCTGAAAAGAGCCTCATCTGCAATCCCAGCGTGAAAGCCCGAGTGCTTTCACACTGGGGCGCTGTGCTGGCAGGGCGTCCAAAAAAAGCCTGCAAGCAACTTTTTTGCAGCGCTTCACCGCTCCTAAAGCACCCCTCCCTTCCGATTGAAATCAATGGGAAGCGCCACCAAATCGCCTCAGCTCAGCAGTGGCACTTTGTGGGTGCTTTTAACCCCCGCTAGTGGCCGAATAAAGGGTTAAAATCGGCCAAAAAGCACCACTGCAGAGCCGAGGTGCTTTGCAGGTATTTTGGCAGGCGCTTTTAACCCTTTATTCAGCCGCTAGCAGGGGTAAAAAACGCGCCCTGCTGGCGCCCGAAAAACGTTGGTAAAATGCCGCTAGTTTTAGCAGCGCTTTACCAGCGGTTTTCGGGCGCTGGCAGTGTGAAAGGGCTCCAAGTGTGCTGCAGAGCAAGGAGCATTCGGTCACTGGAGGAAACCTGTAGGTGAAATAGCAACTGCAGCATAGCAAAATCAGGCCCTTCACCTGCTAGAAAAGACTGTGCTGTGTGGCAGAGCTGTGTAAATCCCTGGGCTGCATCCACAGAACAAAGAATACTCTGGCAGGTAAATTAGCAATAATTTATGTATGTCATCTGTATATTGCCTTTTCATCTTGAAATGAAACTTGTGCTGAGAGAAACATGGAGGTGGTTGTTGCGGTCATCTTTCCGTAAATACTAGTTTGCAGCTGGTCATGCTAAATCTCTTACTTTAGTACATTCTGATTCACCTATCCAGGACAAGCAGGAAACAAGTGAGGTCAAAGTGATATCTGGATGAGTACCGTATTTTCCGGCATATAAGACGACTTTCTAACCCCTTAAAATCTTCTTAAAAGTCGGGGGTCGTCTTATACGACGGTAACCCAACATCCTTACCTTATCCCAAGACATGCAGAATCGCGGCCGTACGTCTTTTCAAAAGCCGTGCCTCCTACGTCTTCTGTTCCGTGAAAGGGGGAAACACTCAGCTTCCCAGGAGGCACTGTGTTCAGTGTCCGCCTATCACGGAGGCCCTCCCGTCCTGTGTTTAGTGCCCGCCTATTACGGAGGCCCTCTCGTCACGGAACAGAAGACGTAGGAGGCGCGGCTTTTGAAAAAACTTACAGCCGCGATTCTGCATGTCTTGGGATAAGGTAAGGGCACAGTCTGGCATGTAATGGGGCACAGTCTGGCATGTAATGGGGCACAGTCTGGCATGTAATGGGGCACAGTCTGGCATGTAATGGTGGCACCGTGAGGCGAGGCATGACTAGTAGGAAGGGGGTAGTCTTATATGGCGAGTATATCCCAAAACCAACATTTTGGCTGGAAAATTAGGGGGTCGTCTTATACGCCGGCAAATACGGTAAACTTCAGTGGATCAGGAAGTACCATGAGAGAATCGGGACAGCCAGGCAACGATTCTCAGAATAGTTAGCAACGTCGGCTTACATATTTCTCTCAGAATTCATGGACAAGGTTACCTGGCGAGTGGATGAAGCATCTTCCCTCCACCACATCCATACAAACTGTCTGGTTCTCCAATACTCCTGTAAATATCCATCAAAAGGTCCTAAATAAGAATAAAAGAACAATATAAATATGTTAATTGGCCCTATAAAGAATTATGAGAGTGCAAATATGGGAAGAAACGCAACAAGATTGTGATTACATATGAGTTTACCATTTACAAAAAAAAGGTGATACCGATTAAAAAACAAACAAAGGCGCTGTGCCATTTTTTTGGCATTAATCCCCTTTGTTCGTTTATTGTGGCAAATTCATGAGGCATATGCGACACTTGATCCCGACAGAAACTCAGATAGTTCCAAAATGTGCCACTTTTATATTGTAGTGTAATGAACGCGTCAAATTATAAATAAAGTACCGACACTTTGTATCTTATGAAAGTGGAGCTAATTAAGACCAACTCTTTTGGTGTAGAGAGAGAGACCCTGGCACATACAGTTTTTTCAAGTTTTGCGCATGCATTCTGGAAGTGGCACAGCATGCGCCAAAATCAAGTACACGTTTTAGACAAGTATATGAATTTGGTGCTTGCTTCACCACTTTCAAAATACATGCGAGACACTTTTACACAATTTGCCTTAGCTATTTTTTATGAATTCCACGGAAAGTGTCTTTATTCTGACAACACCATCCATTGCAATTTCAGGAATTACAAAAAAATGTCACTCGAGGAGAAAACTGGCATTGGTACCTATTTAAGTATAGAGGTGGAAAATGAAATATATCCGAATTGACAAGAGACTAAATGATAACAAAAGAAAGATTCTTCTTATGTCCATGAAGACTTTAAGAGACAAATCTGCACAGTTTCACTATAACAAGGTTGAAGAGATGTTCTTTTTCTGGATATAAAAATTAAAGGGGTTGTAAAGGTAAAAAAAAATTCCCCTAAATAGCTTCCTTTACCTTAGTTCAGTCCTCCTTCACTTACCTCATCATTCAATTTTGCTTTCAAATGTCCTTATTTCTTCTAAAAAATCCTCATTCCTGTTCTTCTGTCTGTAACTACACACAATAATGCAAGGCTTTCTCCCTGGTGTGGTGTCGTGCTCACCCGCTCCCTTGAGAGCAGGAAAGTCAGGACACTCTACGTTGCAGATAGAGAAAGGAGCTGTGTGTTAGTGGGCGTCCTGACTCTCCTGCTCGCCCCCTCAAGGGAGGGGGGGGGGGACACTCCACACCAGGGAGAAAGCCTTGCATTACTGTGTGGAGTTACAGACAGAAGAACAGGAAGTGAGGATTTCTCAGAAGAAATAAGGACATTTAAAAGCAAAATGGAAGGATGAGGTATGTGAAGGAGGACTGCCCTAAGGTAAAGGATATGAAAAAATAAAGAAAAAAAACGAGGCTAAAGATATGTACCATTGATTGTGCCTAAAGTAAAGGAAGCTATTTAGGGGAAACATTTTTTACCTTTATAACCCCTTTAAACTCCTGGCAAAGATTTGGCATTTACAAGATTAAAACTTTTTTTTTTTGCTAGAAAATTACTTAAAACCCCCAAACATTATATTAATATTTTTTTCTAACACCCTAGGGAATAAGATGGCGGTCATTGCAATACTTTTTGTCACACCGTATTTGCGCAGCTGTCTTACAAGCGCACTTTTTTTGGAAAAAATTCACTTTTCTGTATTAAAAAAAAATAAGACACCAGTAAAGTTAGCTCAATTTTTTTAGATATTGTGAAAAATAATGTTATGCCAAGTAAAATGATACCCACACGTCACGCTTCAAAATTGCGCCCGCTCGTGGAATGGCGTCAAACTTTTACCCTTAAAAATCTCCATAGGCGACGTTTAAAAAATTCTATAGGTTGCATCTTTTGAGCTACAGAGGAGGTTTAGGGCTAGAATTATTGCTCTCGCTCCAACAATCGCGGTGATACCTCACTTGTGTGGTTTGAACACCGTTTTCATATGAGTGAATGAATGAATGACTTGTATAGCGCTACTAATGCGAACTGAATCGCCTCTGGGCGGGCGCTACTCACGTATGCGTTCGCTTCTGCGCGCAAGCTCGTCGGGACGGGGCGCTTTAAAAAAAAAATTTTTTTTTGTTTTCTTACTTATTTTATACATTTTTACACAAAAAAAAAAAAAAATGGATCACTTTTATTCCTATTACAAGGAATGTAAACATCCCTTGTAATAAAAAAATAAGCATGACAGGTCCTCTTATGAGATCTGGGGGTCAAAAAGACCTCAGATCTCATATTTAGACTAAAATGCAAAAAAAATAAAAAAAATACATTTGTCATTTGAAAAAATGACAACCAGAAAATATTGCTTTAAGAAGCATGGGCAGGAGTGACGTTTTGACTTCACTTCCGCCCTGCTATGCTATGGGGACGGATGGGGGCCATCTTGCCCTCACTCGTATCCCAGCCGAGCAGGGGAGAGGACCTGATCGCCTCCGCCGCTGCCGATGGCTCCGGTAAGCGGGAGACCCCTCTCCCTGCGCCGATAACAGTGATCTTGCGGCGAATCCGCCGCGTAGACCACCGTTATCGTTGACAGGACCGCTCACTGAAGAGATGGATATCTTGGTTGTGGCAGCAGCTGCTGCCGTTACCGAGATATCCATCCTTAAAAAAATGACATATATATACAGTGAGCGGTCCTTAAGTGGTTAAAGGACCCCCACATCCTAAAATTGATGTATACATACATGGATGCCAACTATAGGTCACTAGAGGATACATACAGTATGAAACTACAATATTCAGTATCCCTGTAGAGTCTTCTAAAGCTGATTGGTTCTAAAGCCTAAACACGTTTTACCTTAATGCATTCCCTACATATAAGTGGGAGTAAACTCCTTTGGCCGATTTTTATTTACAGGTAAGCCTATAATAAGGCTTACCTATAGGTACAGTAAATATCTCTTAAACACATACAGTTTAGGAGATATTTACTTGTGAAGCTGCTGGTGACGTCACTGGCACATGCTCTCTGAAGGTATGGCATACCCGTGCCGTTCCTTCAGAGCCCTATCCAGAGAAAAGTGACTCCCATGTATCTCCCGCCTCCATTCAAAGGACCGAAGTCCGTGAACCTGGAAGGAATACTGGGTGAAGATGGAAGGCCTGTCAGGGGTGACAACGCACCACTGGAGGGCATTGTTTTAAGGTTAGTTTTACATAATGTGCTAGTATGTGATGCATACTAGCACATTATAACATTACCTTGCAGGAGGATTTATTTTTTCTTTAAACAAGTTTACTACCGCTTTAAGGTAAAAAAAAAATTACGCAACAGGCTTGCCCCCTCATTCTCTCTTATACTTACCCAAGTCCTCACTCGATTCAGTGCTGTGTTCTGTAGCAGCTCTCGCAGGCTTTGCTGAGGCAGAGGGCGCCATCAGGGCGGGGGTAGGTCTGTGTCTATGAATGCAGACAGTGCTGCCTGGGAGCTCGCTCGCTGATGGTATCCTGTAGGAAATGGCTTCATATGGGTTACTACAAGAAGAGGAGGAGAAGAAGTCTCTGAAGGGAGGGGGCTCATGCTCTGCTTCAGTATGTCACAGTACATGTTGGCCTTCACGGTTCCCTCAATGAACTGTAGCTCCCCAGTGCCAGCAGCATTCATGCAGCCACAGATCGTGACACTAGCACCACCATGCTTGACCGTAGGCAAGACACACTTGTCTTTGTACTTCTCACCTGGTTGCCACCACACACGCTTGACACCATCTGAACCAAATAAGTTTATCTTGGTCTCATCAGACCACAGAATATGGTTCCAGTAATCCATGTCCTTTAATCTGCTTGTCTTCAGCAAACTGTTTGCGGGCTTTCTTGTACATCATCTTTAAAAGAGGCTTCCTTTTGGGACAACAGCCATGCAGACCAATTTGATGCAGTGTGAGGTGTATGGTCTGGGCACCGACAGGCTGACCTCACCACCCCTACCACCTCGGCAGGAATGCTAACAGCACTCATATGCCTATTTCCCCAAAGACAACCTCTGGATAGGACGCTGAGCACGTGCACTCAACTTCTTTGGTTGACCGTGGTGAGGCCTGTTCTGAGTGGAACACCTTGGCCACCATGCTGCAGCTCACTTTCAGGGTCTTGGCAATCTTGTAATAGCCTAGGCCATCTTTATGTAGAGAAATCTTTTTTTCAGATCCTCAGAGAGTTCATTGCCATGAGGTGCCATGTTGAACTTCTAGTGACCAGTATGAGAGAGTGAATGCTCCCCATTCATACCGAGACCCTGTAACACCAACGAGTCACATGACACAGGGGAGGGAAAATGGCTAATTGGGCCCAATTCAGACATTTTCACTTAGGGGTTTACTCGCTTTTGTTGCCAGCGGTTTAGAAA